>NC_136903.1:31687787-31820295 GCF_949606895.1 Notothenia rossii | reverse complement strand
AGATACAGAGGTGACAGGAATTCGTCTGGAGCTCTCCTCGGGTCATCCTTTAGTCTGCACACACACACACACACACACACACACACACACACACACACACACACACACACACACACACACACACACACACACACACACACACACACACACACACACACACTATTGGTCCTCAAAGAAGACTTTAGCCATGGCGAGGGCGATCTTGGCCACCTTTTTGTCCTTGGCGTCGGGTCCCAGGTTGACACGGGCCAGTCCTGTCCAGTACTGCTCTGTGCGACTCTGGTAATCCGCCAGAGTCTCTGCCTCCTGCACTGCGGGGTGATCCTCTTCATCTGGAAAGTTACACACACAGGGAGAGAGGTTTAAACTGTTGCTAAAAAAATCACCTCCTAAAAAGGAGCCCAGTTGCTCAAAATGTCAAAACGAGCATATTTGATATATTCAAGCGACCAGTAGTGGCTAGGGTTAGCATTGGGGAATTCTGGTTAGGCACAAATATATTTTTTCTCAACATATGATTTAAGCAGACCTGTCTTTTCTTTGGCAGGGCAGAAGCTTAGTAAATTCTGAGAGGGATAAACTATTAAGGTTTTGACACATTTTTTGCCAAAAAAACATGGGAAGCAAATACTGGATAGAGAAGCAGAAAGATGTGGAATTCAAGCAATAAAACTGATGGTTATTTATCAGCAATATCTTTTGAACGTGAAAGAGGACATTCTGCTCGTTTCAGGTTCATATTTGTAGTTTGAGCCTCTACTGTGACATATCTCCATGCTTTAATGTTCAAAAAGATGTTTATTTTTCTCATTCTGCCTGTGCTGCAGCACCTCTTTTCACCCTCTGTCTGAAACCAGAGCCCAGTCTGCTCTGATTGGTTAGCTGGCCGGCTTTGTTGGGATATGTCAACCAATTAGGCTAAGGGGTGGGACATCTCTATCACGTACAATGTGTTGGTATGCTAGCCTATAGAAGCAAACGTTTGACATAGTTAACTATTATGGAAGTAAACAAAGGAGTCCAATGGAGGTGTCTTAGACGGAGGGGGGGGGGGGAGAAACTCCCTCTGGAGGAAATGTAGGGATTTCAGCCTCTGTGCAGGCCATTTACATGCACTCAAACCTATAGAACACACTACAGGAAACAAATCTTAATAGAGCACAAAGCATCCGCAATCAGTTGTTTAGCCATGCCACTCGCTGCTAAGATAGGTGGCTAATAACCTGTAAATCCCAAATCAGATCTCTAATTTGAGATGTCAGTGCATGACATTAAGGATTTTGGGAGATGGCCCTGTGGGCCATCTAAGCTAATTTACAGATGGCCCTGAGCCCAATAGAGATTGCCCTGAAAAATGCGCGTGGAAGAAATGACACACACACACACACACACACACACACACACACACACACACACACACACACACACACACACACACACACACACACAAACACAGAGGCAGGCAGGGGGTTGCATCAGGACAGGCAATCATAATGATTTTCTATCTCCTCTAATTTTCTCTCATTAACTCTTTGTCTTTTCCGCTCTCATTTTCTTCCCTCTCTAACCCCTAATTCTGGCTGCATGAGGACACACTGCGTTTTTTGGAGGCCTTCTATCCAGGCCAGGCAGTCTTGAGGGATGTATAAAAGGTTGGAAGGACAGAGGAGGACAGCAACTCCAAAGTAACAAGTCCCAAGAAAACAAGTGTTTTTGGAAAAAAAGATTACGATGTCATTTTAAAGGGAGTGCATACTGTGTAGACGTTAAAATCCATGTCTCAAACTTGATTTCCCCACTTTAACGTACCATTCCACCTTAATAACCCCTGTAGGCTACGCTCTAAAATATCTTGTTAAATATACCACATTAGAAAGATAAACACTTCACTACCATTTTAGGAAGGAGCTCCAAACGAGTGAAGTCTTAGTTGTAGTTATTGTGCATCCAGACCAAAAAATACTAAGGCATTTCAACAAGCCAAGATTTAGTTGGTTTTAATCGGAGTCTGGTGCGGTTTGTTTGGGCAAAAAACTAATGCAGCAATCGTACCCTCGTGCGGTCTATAACAACCTGTCAACGTACACTTGTGAGAGGGGTTTTGGAATGTTTCCAAGTGGACCCTAGTACGTTTCAAATTTAAGGAGAAGAACATTTTGACTTTTTGGGAGAAAGTGAATCAATCATTGTTGTGTGTTCGCATCAGGCTTAACTTCGATACACTTAATGGATATTTTGGCCATAATCAGAGGCGTTGGTTATGAACACTCTTAAACGTGTTGGGTAGAAACACCCAAAGCACGATTACTGCTAGTACCAACAACAGAATCAGTGGTTCGTTCTGCTCCGTGATCCGCTGGTACTGTTTTCTCCATCATTTTTTATTTTAGTGAAAGGCTGAATGTAAAGTGATTTGAAGGGTCTTGAAGGAAGACTGGATAAAGCGTAGACCCTCCAGAAAAACGCGGGTAAAAATCCTTGATTATGCGATTAAACATGCAGGGTTTTTATGTGATTTTATGCAGTGAAATTGCGGGAAGTTGCGAAATATGCGGAGAGTTGCGAAATATGCTAAATATGCGGGAAAAAAGAATACAAATTTTTTTAAATAATGGGCTGTCTTATTTATTCTCTCTCACACACAACCTGCCACTAACGTTAAACCCCTTTACTATTCAATTAAACACATTCAATGTTTATTTATTGCAAAAGCAATTGGGCTATTTTAATCACACACACACACACACACACACACCCCCCCCCCCCCCCCCCACACACACACACACACACACACACACACACACACACACACACACACACACACACTTCTCCGCCTCATTCTGTTATCATCTAAATGCTCTCTAGCAAACTTCAGACGGGCCTGGACATGTACTGGCTTAAGCAGGGGGACACGTCTGACACTGCAGGATTTGAGTCCCTGGCGGCGTAGTGTGTTACTGATGGTAGCCTTTGTTACTTTGGTCCCAGCTCTCTGCAGGTCATTGACTAGGTCCCCCCGTGTGGTTCTGGGATTTTTGCTCACCGTTCTTGTGATCATTTTGACCCCATGGGGTGAGATCTTGCGTGGAGCCCCAGATCGAGGGAGATTATCAGTGGTCTTGTATGTCTTCCATTTTCTAATAATTGCTCCCACAGTTGATTTCTTCACACCAAGCTGCTTACCTATTGCAGATTCATTCTTCCCAGCCTGGTGCCGGTCTACAATTTTGTTTCTGGTGTCCTTTGACAGCTCTTTGGTCTTGGCCATAGTGGAGTGTGACTGTTTGAGGTTGTGGACAGGTGTCTTTTTTTTAAGCGAAAGTTAATCTTAATGAAGTGTTAGCCACTTTAATGCATGTAATATATTTGAAACTATACATTTTTATTGTATATGATATGAAAAATAATAATTATGAGAACATTTTTACAAACCTGTTCCTTAATTATTTACAATATATATACACATATTTCAAAATACCTTTTGTGTGTAGAATATCAATTGAATCATCAGATTCGCCCCGAAATTGAAATCAATGCACTTTGAGTCTCTTAGACCGAGGCTCGGGTCAGTCACTGTTAATGAGACACCCCACACCATATGGATTCCTGTTTAAAAATACACACACACACACACACACACACACACACACACACACACACACACACACACACACACACACACACACACACACACACACACACACACACACACACACACACACACACACACACACACACACACACACACACACACACACACACACAGGACAAAGGAGAAGGAGGCAGCCTGTCAGATAACCAGACAGATGGGAGGGATGGACGGAAGGAGGGAAGGAGGAATAGATGGACCGACAGATGTACAGATTGATGTATCAGTTAATTGATGAACTGATAATGGAAAGATGGCTGGTTGGAATGACGGAAGACGATCATGATTACTAAGAGAGATACTATAATGAAGGGGAGAATGAGATCATTACAGTAATAAAGGATAGGATAGGAAAACCGCCCTAAGAGGAGCGTGTTGGAGAGAGCTCAGTATTTGAAGCCACATACTGTAAATGCAGCAGAGATTGGCCTAGTTCTGAGTGTTTATCTAGCTCCAACAGTACACAGTGTTCATATTATAACAGCATGCATTTGTCCTTGATTTCATCTAGGAGGTAGAATACATTTTTTTATAGAAAGGATTGATGATCAAGGTTGATCATAACACAACGAAATTCAACCGAGAGATAATAAGAAGCATTGCCATATGGTTGACCTACTCAACTAACATGATTTGCACATGGCCTTACTGAGTCATCTTCACATTGTGTCGCTCACCTTGATACTGTGTCTGCACATTAGGCGAGACAAAAATACAAGAGTGGTCTCAGGCGTTCACACAGGTAAAGACAGATTATATATTTTGAATGGGCTAGTGCTACAGAAACTTTAATAACATTGAAGAGAGACATTGGTCCTTATGCAAGATCGATAAACGTAATAATTCTTATTTGTATTAGTCTAACAATGTATGATTGCTCAAGGGCAAAATTACTAAGCTCAGAAATCAGAAATCAGAAATCTAAAAATCTAAATCTAAAAACAGTATTCTATTCAGCACACCTGAGTAGGAGCAGATTTGGAAAATTATGAATTTTTAGTCCATCTAGAACTGACTTATATTCTTCTTTTTCATAGCAGTAATTTAAGAGATCATTTTAGAGAAAAATAACTGTTAAATTAATTAGGAAGAGTAGTTTTAGATTCAACAGATTGGACTTGTTGTACCTTGGTGCGATCTTGTTGGAAAGAGCCATTTGTGCATCTAGAAGGAAAGTTTGGATTGTTCAAAGTGGGGTTTTATGAGGAACTTATCCAAAGCTGGTGTATTACTTACATTGGCAGCGTCTGGCAAGCCTTGAGTTTGGAGAAACAGGCAGGAATAGCATCACAGATTTTAAAAACAATGTTGTTTTGCGGAGCTGAGTGAGTGTGTGTGTGTGTGTTTGCGGAGCTCCGCTGAGTTTGGGAAACACAGCGGGAAATCCACCTCACACTGTCCGTTCACACCAGCTTCCCGGGTGGAATCCTGAGCTGCTTGGGAGTCCACCCTGGCAGAGGGTGTGCCTATTGTTCTATAGCTGTGTGCCAATTTGTCCATTTGGACGTAGTGACGTCAATAGGCCCAGGAAGAAGAAAATGAGAAATCTCCAACGAGGCGTTCTGGGGCAGCATAGACAGGTATTTTCTGTGTCAGAGTTGTACTCACTGCAGGGTGTACTTTGAGGGTTTGTGACTCTGCAGACCGTTTACTGTACATGCAGAACAAGCTACATAACACACAAGGGGACGGGTAATAACCGGAAAAGCATGACATGGGACATTTAAGATAAACAATTCTACTTCTATGGCCACTTTATTAAAGGAAAGAGTATTTCGACCGTTATTATAAATGTTACATGTATTTTCTAATTATCATCTTACATCTCACATGTCAGCCTTTGTGATTTATTACAGTGTACTGGACCTCAATAATTGTAAAATCAAAACCCTAACCCTTTAAAGGGGCCCTATTATGCTAATTTTCAGGTTTCATATTTGTATTTAGTTTCTTCACCTGTGACATGTTTACACACTTTAACATTCACAAAGTGCTTTTTTCCTCATACTGCCTGGTTGGTCAACATCTCAACCACTCAAACTGCTTGGGAGAGAAACTCCCTCTGGACGGAATTTTAGATTTAAGCCTTTGTAGACCATTTACATGCACACACACCTATATAACACACTACAGAAAAGGGACAAATCCAAAAAGCATAATAGGGGCCCTTTAACAAGTGATTTGAACATGTGCAAGTTCCTTTGGCATCGCAAAATAAAGTGACCATAGGTCATATGTCTTCACGTTGTCTTCCGATATGGCCAAACGCAGGTCGCTCTGAGATTGAAGCTGAAAACCTTGAGGCTCCGTCATGTCCGTAGCAATAAGAGTCAAGAGCCAAGATGCTTCGCTGCCTACATACTTTTGGAACACGCTGTGCACTTCAGAGCCAGCTATGTTTCCCACAGTCAGGTCTAACTCACTGCCAGTCCCACTCTGCCCTCCAACTACACCTGATGCCACATCTCCAGGAATCACTCCTCCTCTATCTTAACTCTGCTGTTTGGCTTTTCTCCTCTCCTCCCACCTCTCTCTATCCTCTCTCGCTCCACTGCATTTCCATGGAGCCGATCGGTACAGTAGGGTTTCCATAGCAACGCTCACCGACATGCAGCAGGTCAGCGTGTCACGAGGGACTGAGTGTTCGTCGCCGCTATTGGCCGCCCAGCTGGCTCTACCATGCTCTGATTGGCTGGCTCGGCCTTCCGGGCTAATGGTGTTTACTGAGATGAAGAGCTAAGCTGACTGATTACTGACCACACACACACACACACACACACACACACACACACACACACACACACACACACACACACACACACACACACACACACACACATACACACACACACACACACACACACACACACACACACACACACACACACACACACACACATACTCAAAGAGAGAGTGAAGTAGAGTAATAAAACGACAGATTCGGTAATCATTTTAGTGAGAAATGAAGCGGGTCACAAAGGGAGAGGCAGAACGCTGTCACTGTGTACAATGGTGCTAACAGCTCCAGATTACAGCAGTAGTGGCTGTTGTATCCAACATCAGAAACACCACACACAGTGTCAAACAGAAGCTCACCCTTGACATCCCTTGTTCCATGAACACTTTACAGAAACAGAATATAAAAGAAGAAGTGCAACATTATTTATCTCGGAGTACATCTAAATGACAGATTCTTCATTAGATGTAACTCAGCAGCATCCTGAACCCCGTCCCCCAGCTGTTTGCAAATACGCTACTACAACATTGTAATTGTCCTATACGAACAAATCTTGCTATCGTGCTAAAAGCCGCTAACTGTGTGGTAATTCTTCCAGCTCTGCACCACGTTTTGTAAGCTGACATAATACATTCTCAACCCATGTTTAAGTACACCCAGCAACTACAGAAATTAGTCTCTAGTCTGAGATATTATAGGTGGGCCAAATGAGATTAAAAATAAACGCTTCCTTCGGGTCATTTCATGGTTAGATGCAACATTTTGTAGCTCGATAACAGGTGCATGTAAAAGGCTGTATTTGAATGAATATATTCAGGCGTGTGGGAGGAGGCTCCTTAGGTAACAGTACCCCCCTGTTCTCTATTATACTGTAACTAAGCGTGTTTCTATGGACCAATCAGATCAGTTGTGATTACCATTGAGAACCAATTTTATAAGTTTGCCATTCTTACCTTGGGTGCTATTTTGACCAAGTTATCCCTGTTTGATCCTTTTTGTATTCTATTTATCCTTCAGCATTCTCTTGGCTGTCATGGTGAACATCTATCCCTCCATGAAGTAGCCTATGACTTACATACTACTTTTCAAGGGTAGTTTTACCTGCAGAAATGTTGTTTTTCTATATTTGCGGCTTACCTACAGTATCAATGACTTTATCAACTAAGATTTTTGCCCTTATTCCAAAAAAGACAACATTCCTCCTGAACTGGGTCTTATGAAATTAAATGTTCCACTAATATTAACATTTACATGCAGCTGTGCATACACATAAAAAAAAAATCCACCGGTGGCGGACTTGTTGGATCGTGCGAAAACAGACTGCCTCTTCCATTCCTCGCTCTAACCACCTTCTTTAACAGTTTGGTGCTGCAATATTTGAACAAAACCTGTTAACGAAACGTGTTGATAACGATAACATGTTTCATAATAATTTGGTGTAAATATATTTCTTCTTATACCAGTAATAGTGGATTTACTTTCGGGCATGCATCTCTACGTCTCCCTTGCAGACTGTCAGTTTTTTTTTTTTGTGGGAGCAGAACTGATTGTAGACGAGCAAGAGGTTGTGGTAAAAACCCTCAATTGATAAGCATATTGTGACTGCTGTGAATTTGTTAGAGTTCAATACGAGGTCAGTGCCTTGAATGTTTGACAGGCGTCGACTTTTAGGTCTGAGCTGTGATGTTTATGTAGATTGTAAGCACAACCTTACAATAGCTCTTTTGAAACGGACATTTTATCATATTATTATATCCTTTTCGTGAAACCAAATCAACGACACTATTGAGATATTTTTTTCAAAGAGTATGGCAATAAGCGATACAATAAAGGTATTTCCCCCAGTTTTGTTGCCTAAGACACCCAGTTAATAATAGTGCAGTTGCAAGGACTTTGATAGTTGGGCCATAAGACCAATCAACATTGAGTTCCCTTATTTTAAGACATCACTTTAATAACATAGATATGGTGCGCAATACCATTGCTCAGTCTGCATACACAGTTGTAATTTGGTCAGTACTGTCCCGGTGAAATCCACCGTGCTTCTCCTGTTGCTGTATGCAGCTGAATGCTGACTAATACCTTTATTCTGTTCGAGATGATTCTGTTAAGCACTTTGCCTGGGAAGGATAGGAGTGTGATCCCTCCGTAGTTTGCACACTCGCTACAGCTGCCGTGTATGGCAGATGAAGAGAGGGTGGAGCATCTCCATCATGCTGTTAAAGTAGGGATGTTGGCAGGTCCTGATGCCTTTCCAGATTTCCACGAGGTGTCTTTAAATCCTAAGAAGATTCAGCATGTCCTTTCTTTAATTGTGGGTTTGTCACGGATGGTTTGTCAGATTCTTTGGATGTTGATGAACACACTTAATTTGAGATCTAGTACAGGACTGTCTCTCTGACCACATCTTAAAGATGTATTGTTGTCGAGACTTATAGAGTGGTGCAGTAATGACATATTTTTGTAGGCCAACCTGGAGGTTAGCATCGCAAGGGTTCCCCATAAAAAAAGCCAATGGGATTATTCCATTGGCTTTTTGTATATTGCAGAAAATAAACTTTGAGGCAAACACACGTTTATGATACTTAACACTTTTTTTTCAGCAGGATAATCTTCAAATATTTTCAGATTTTTGAAGCATCGATGCAATCACCCGAGGTTAACAGCTACCATTGGTATCACCACTGCTTAGCTAAATGCAGCTAATGTTTACTGTGATTTTTTTACATTTTGTAGTCTCACTGAGCCACGTATTTTATGCCGTAGAACACAACATGAACACCTCTTCAGCTAGTGCTAACCACAGACCTTATTTCAGAAGTCTAACCAAAAACACATTCAAGAAACTTCCAGATGAGGGAACCTGGAGTTGTAACTCATTCCCCGATTTTAGGTTCCTGCACCACTCTATTTGCCATTATTTTCTAAAGAGACTGTTGGTGTTCATGCCATCCATTTGATGCCAGATGTTGTTTCCCATCATGTATTCGTATGATTGATTTGGATAGTCCAAAGGTTAGTACAAGTAAAGACCACCCATTTGTATACACAGATTATACTGGACTATAATATACAATGAGGTCACTGTGGACGTTTTCAAATGTTCCAACTGCCATGTTATGACTGTCTTTTTCATGATTTTTTTTTGCAGATAAATAATCCTCAAATGGGAATCTGAAAGACTCAGACCGAAAAGGGGCCTAAGCAAAATCTCTTAAACGGATAATGGTCCCACACAGCGATTTCCACAGGCAGGGGTTTAGCTTTTTACTGACTTCCCTTGCTTTCAGTGATTTGAGCATAGTTTAGCTTGTCCGTCTGTCTGCAGTGCGTCTCTGTTGCTGTCTTGTCTTTTAAAAAGCTTGTTTCTTGCCAGTTGTATTTTCTACCTGTCTTTAGTAACCAACCATCTGTCTCTTTTTAGCTGAGCAAACGTTTCTGTTTTCTCCAGCTGATATGTTGCGTTACTTGATGTTATATTGCTTTCTCCTTTTTCTTCTTTGTTATTTCTTACACTACAGTTTTCGTCACTTCATAAAAGTGACACAAAACAACTGGCATTCGCTGTCAAGGACACACACGAACACGTGCCACATTTCTCCTTTAGTTTATTTCAGTACATTGCTTTTTTGAAGTCCCACAGATATTCTCCAGTTGTCGAGTAGAGAAAAGTATTTATTAGGTTTTTTTCAGAACAGATGCTAATACGTACCTTCTCTACTACCACAACAAGCCCTCTGCAGGCTTTAGCTTATGTAATGAGAGTGGTTTGATGTTTGTAGTGAGGATTACCAGTGATGTCTGAAACATAAAAACTCTAAATATCTATCTTGGAAGTCTGCCCTGCAACACTGCTGATGCAATACTGACTGGACATACTAATGAGTTTGATGTGAAGGCAACTTCTCTGAAAAATGCCAAGGGTAGTGTCACTTTGTTTTTGAAGAGCAGGGGAGAGTATTTTCATTTTCTGTAGTAATATATTTTATTTCACATTCCCCTTGCAGCTTAATGATAAAATCATACAAAATGATTTCTATGAATATCTTTCACTTTGTGGTTGCACCATGTTCAAATAGTGATGCGTTGACTCCTTTGGCTATTTATGATTATTTGCTTTATTTATACTGTTAAACTGTTTAGAGATATTGGTAGAAGAGTATTCACTTTTTTCTAGGTCATTCAAGAGTTTACATTGAAAATTGATAAAATAAAATATCGAAACTCAACCACAGCAACAATTTTAAAACAGTCCCCTTGTTAGTACTTCCCTTAAGTTTTTTTAGTTTACATGTTCTGCACGTTTTTACTTCTAATCCAACACATTTCTGAGGCAGATATTTTTGCTTTTCACTGCATTATAGTTTGTTCAACTTAATCAATTTTATGATATGATGCAGTACTGAACCTTTAATTAAAGAGGCCCTTCTGTACTTTTGGGGTTTTTTCCTTGCCTTCCCTTTTTCCCTTGCCTACTGTGTTATATAGATTTTTGTGCATGTAAATGGTCTGCAAAGGCTCAATTCCAGAAGTTTCTCTCCCGCACCCTATTTCTTAGGACCATACTATTTTTACTTTTTCCTTGAGTACAGGATCTGAGTACTTATTCCACCACAGGAATACATATGTGAGCTGTGGTCTAGAGCAGGGGTGTCAAACTCAATTTCATCGCGGGCAACATTAGCATTATGGTTGCTCTCAAAGGGCCGGTTGTAACTTTACGACTATATAAATATATAACATGTATAAAATAATGTATCATATTACATTATTGCCTCTGCATTTGATTACTATCGGATAGGGTAATAACTTCATAATTAACTACGTCTGAAAGCAGAAGTCTGGGGCAAATAATTGCAAGTCTCTTCAGTGTGTATGTCACAAAATGAGATGCATTGTGGGACATGTCGTTTATTGGCAACGTGCTTCTGTAAAGCGGCATGTAACCGTATAATAAACGTATTATATTCTTTGCAAGCTCTTGCAGGGCCACATAAAATGAAGTTGCGGGCCGGATTTGGCCCCCGGGCCTTGAGTTTGACACCCCTGGTCTAGAGCATTTGATAAGTACTGAAACATTGAAATTAGAGATGTCCCGATCCGATCACGTGATCGGAGATCGGAGCCGATCACGTGATCGAAGCCGATCACGTGATCGGAGCCGATCACGTGATTTTCAAAAGATCGGAATCGGGAGAAAAAAAATCGGGGATCGGGATTTTTTTTATTTTTTTTAAATTTTGTATTCAATGTTACAAAACAAAAATGACCATGTTCAAGTCTTAAAGTCATCCTGAGGCCTTAGTTTTGGTTTCAAATTACAGAACATCATGTATATGTTGCTTCTTTGGGGCTTGTTTTCATAGACCTGGTTGCTTATTTCTCTCAAATCTGGCAACAGAGTGGGCAGGGCGCAGTGTCTAATTGTAGCAGTAAGCTAACGAGTACTGAAAGCTTTATTTTGTTTTGATCCAATGCTGCACAACTGAGCTGATCCAATGCTGCTGTGAAAGAAAGAAGCTATATCCATGTTGGATAGAATATCCAATTTAAATAAAAAAATTACCTTAAGGGACAACTTAAATGCTTTTTTTTCTCTTAATGCATTGCATAAAGATCGGATCGGGAAAAATCGGTATCGGCAAATTGTCAAAATCAAATGATCGGAATCGGATCGGGAGCAAAAAAAGGCGATCGGGAAATCCCTAATTGAAATCACTTTCACTGAAACCCCTCCTGGTAAAAACAATATGACAGATAAAGTACACTGTGTGAGAAAATTGATCATGTGTAATATTGTTTCTCCCTCTGTTTTTCTCTCGCATATAAAAACACAGACAAACTTTGAATACAAGTGCTTACATGTAGAAACAACACATTAATAATTCATAAAATAACCAATTTCAACTCCTTCACAGTCTGCTTTGCTCCATGATTACACTTCCTACTGCTGCGCTTCACAAATCAACATATTTAGATGTAAAGTGGTATCAGAGGAGAAAAACAAATGATAGTTCGGTTTAAACTAACAGGTAGATATTACAGATTTTGACAAGTGTATTCTACTCCTAAGAATGAAATACAGACCCTACGAGACAGATGGTCTTTAACCTAGAAATAGAGAACAGACGCGCGCATTTGTTAAATAGACAATTATGAATTCAGCCCAGGGGTTGGCGCGTGATCAAATCGCTGTGCCTCTGTGATGTTTCCACAGCTTTGATCTCTCCGTGTTAACTCTTTCCGTGCGGCTGCATCGTGCCCGCGCTCGGCCCCGCTCATAGCCCCGCTCATAGCCCCGTATGATGGGGAGTGCTTCTTGTTTGGCTTCCAGGCAGAATCAGTGAAATCGTTTTGGCATGCGAGTTGTGAAGCAGATTCTCCTCACAACTGTCGGCCCATGGGTTGAGGCCTTTACGTACACAGAAGTCCATTTTTATTTTAAACAGCCGTTGCAACAACATGTCTCCTGTCACAAAGCAGGCAAAGCGTTTATGTTTGAAAGTGAGAGGTTTTTTTCTGACTGTTGAAAGTGTGTACCTCAGTCTGGCAGATGCTCATATTTTTCTAGTGTCAAGCCACTGATGTCACTTAGAAACTGTAAATGTGTTAAGGAATATCAGCAGCCTGCCTTCTCACACTGTATATTTCAGCACCATGGAGAGCGACAGGGCACCGTTGGAAAAGCAGACTGGTGCCCCACTGAATATTTGATTTACTCAGGCATTACTGATTGATGGGGGTGTTTGCTTCCAAGGAATCATGACAAAAACGTAAAAAACCCCTCACTGCTAAACAGATATCTATTCCCTCACGCTAAGTTGACAGCTTTGTAGGAACACCTAGGTCCAACCAATGCAGTCTGACGCTGTAAATCCTGCTGTCGTGTTGGCATAGTTCTTTTTTTTTAGGCCAATTTTTTATTGTATTATTTCAATTTTATAGACATTGGACCATGGAGGCTGTAGTTTGGAATCCTGTCTGACGATCGCCAGGTTTACTTTAATTAGTAGTCTTAAAGGTCAACTATTATACAAAATCCACTTTTTCATGTCTTTTATACATCAACATGTGTTGATCTGCGTTACGAGATTTGGAAAGTATCAGAAAAAAGATTCTCTTTTTGTCCTGATCCATAAACCTGTCTGAAAATGAGCTGATCAGATTTTGGCCACTTTGTGATGTCACAATTATTTTTGCAACGATTAGCGGTTAACCAACCAAGGTAATCTCCCCCCCCCCCCCCACCTTGTCAACTGAATCTCCTCCAAGAGCATCATTGTTTTTTTCAAACCAAACATCTTACAGAGGGGCGTGGCCAGCAGCAGCTCATTTGCATTTAAAGCTACAGTCACAGAATCAGCACTTTTGAAACAGGGCTGAAATAGAGGGAATTATGGGATGCTGCAATGATCTGTTTGGTATTTCAGCCAAACACTTCAGAGACATGTTTGTATATATCTGATACCTATAATATATTGTTGAAAAATAGTATAATAGGGGACCTTTAAGTTTGGTTTGAACGTTTTTTACTGCACATGTTCCCTCATTTTGGTTGAATGTTTTCTAAATGTTGGGCATGTGTTGTCAGGTTGCGGAAGATGTTTCTTCACACGCATGTGTTTTGGCACATTTTAGTTTTTTTATTTGCATCGTTTCGGAAAGTGCAGCAACTGGGCTCCCACCCGCTGGGAATTTTTTTTTTTTTTGGAAAATTACCATAGCCTCAGACCTTGAGGTGCTGACACTCATCCCAATCTCTACATGCTCCAGCGCATACTGATGAACCCATCAGAAGCACATCTGCACAGAACAGAGAAGCAACTCTGGGGACCCCAAACTGGACCCTAGTGTATAAAAAGTACAAGAGTGGTTGATACAATACAAATAAAAGAATGGGGAATATAAAGCTAAACAGCTGGTTAGCTTAGCGTATCAGTAAGACTGGAAACAAGGGGAACAGCTAGCTAACACAATACACTTGTCAGCAACTCTAAAACGTAATGAATGGTTCTGCTATTATTTCATTTTCTTTTTCAAAAAGAAACCTGAAGCCGACAGGTAATTCTTTTTTATCGATTCCACCTGTTTATGCACTGTAAGCAAAAAGACACAGGAATGTGTGTGTGTGTGTGTGTGTGGATCTGTCTGTCATATGGTCGTACAGCTGTGTACTGACATGATTACAAAGGCCAGATGTGCTGACCAGCTGTCTATGAAACAGCCTGTTTTTTTGTTATGTGTTTCAGTGTTTCCCACAGAATTTGATTCTGCCCCCCCCCCCCCCACGGCAAGAAAAGCCAAAGGCCCCTTAACCTATTCGGGTGGCCCACGCATCCACCCCCCCCTCCAATAAGAAAATACATGCGAGTTCATGTCTACTGTAGACAACGTTCTTGTTGCTCTGTGTTGCGTTGTTAATGAGTGAGACACACCGGAGTTGAGGATCTGTGGGGTTTATTCTCCCAAAAATATAATTTAGGCATTTAGCAGACGCCTTATTCCAAAGTGACTTACAATGACCAATTACAAGGACATTCTCCCTTGAGTAACTAGTAAGGGCACACTAGTAGTGGTGTTCCAGGTGGGATTTTAACTCTCAACCTTCCGATCATCAGCCCACCTCACTATCCATTAGACCTGCCCGCCACAGATAAATCAATGTATGGGAAACACTGCCTTTATATGAGGGATGAGGCAGCACATTGTCTTAATGACAAGGGCAGATTCAGAAGCAACACCACTTTTACCTCAAGTGATTCAAAAGAACTGTGGATCGTGTTGTGTGTGTGTGCTTGTTGTTCCTGTGCGATTGTCTTGGAACGTAAGCAAGAATACGATTGGCTTGGAACATTGGCTTCATTAAGCACCTCCCACTTCACTGACACTTAAGCCCACAAGGGAAATGTTTGTGTGTGTTTGCGATACAGAAGAAAAATGTGATTGCAGCCCATATATGGGCATGTAGTTTGGTTAGAGCCAGTGCGTTCGCTACAGAATGAATCAGAGTGCTGTTACATCAGAGGTACGGGCAGGCGGGATGGATCACTTGCACTCCTATTGGTACACACACTTCCGTTTGAGTGTGTGTGTATTTGTGTGAGTGTGTGTGAGAGGAATGACACAAACACATACTCAGATGGCCTACTTTCCGCAACATGGGGATGTAAGGACTGTTATGCAGCAGTGATAGCGGGTAGTGCATCAACACTGTGTGAATGAATGGGAGTAGATGGACAAAAAAGAGGAAGTGACTCCCATGTACAGAACTACTCCTCAAACTATTACTTTGTCTACTTATTTAATCAGAAAAATATATCACAGAGCAGAAGTTTTGTAATCTCTTACTGCTGTTCAGTTATTGCAGTTTCGGAATGTTACTCAAAGTCAATTCAGGTTAAAAAAAACCTTTGTCAATATGACCATGCAGAACGAAAGGAAAGGACACCAATCACGTTATACTGTGCCTCCCATCCAGCCAGGACCAGAAGAGTAAAATAATGTTGTTGAACCCTTTATTGACCCCCATATTGACAAAAGACACACTGAAATTTAGCAATATAAGTATAAATATCAAGGCTTTGTGAGTTTCCATCCGACAAAAGCTCAGGCACGTGGGTCGGTAAACCAGACCAACATTTGCCAAACCAACCATTCTTCCTCCTTGAGTTCTTTTGTCTTGAAAACCTTTTTGGAAACCTTCCCCATATAGCATAAAGCATGGGTTGTACTCTGAAGCAAACACATACAATTACATCAGTGGACCCATAGTGGTTTTGTTGATTGATTCTCTCCGGAGTCTGCTTGAAGGAAGCATTCTACAGTACTTAGATACTGTACTGTGTGCTTACTAACGTTGAGGTCCCTTTTAACAAATGCTGTCTAACCCTTACATTGTTTAGCAACATTTTCTGCATGGGGTTATGTGTGAATGGAAGCAGGGATTAACATTCAGGTCAATATCCTACTTTAGGAAATTTACATTACATAGTTACATTTTAGGAAGAGTATTCTACTACTGTGTTGTAAATTGAAGGCGATCTAATGCGAAGACCCAACTTTTGAAGTCATTGTATCCCTTTATCGACTTTTAGCGACTGTTTAGCATTCAAGCCAATACTTTTGTGAGCAATTTGTCTGGTTGCGCATGCTTCCCCTTGAAAAAATATTATTATTTTTGAAAAGGGTTCTTATGATTTACGATATATGTTTTTCTAGTAGCCTAGTCATCCTGTGTATGCAGCACCAACTTTCACACCTTGTTAAATAATTAGACATACAGTATGTGACTACAGAGAATATTTATGGTAATTGCTATTTAACTGGTATTTTTCTTTTTCAGGAACATTTCAAGGCCAGTGGGTCGGCGGGATGCGTCATGGCTACGGAGTCCGGCAGAGTGTCCCATACGGCATGGCGGCAGTTATCCGCTCCCCGCTCCGTACCTCCATAAACTCTCTGCGCTCCGGTTCGGAGCACAGCAATGGCACAGCTCTGCTGGACCGGACCGGCGCAGTGGTTCCTGGTACTCATCCTGGTCCTGGCACTCTGACCACCAGCGTCTCCATGTGCAGCACAGGCAGCAGCGGCAGCAGCCCCGCTGTGTCTCGGGGGGGTTTTGTGCTGACGGCGCACAGCGAGGCAGAGCTGCTTAAGGGAAAGAGAAAAAGCGGACTATTCCGGAGGTCCATCCTCTCCGGGCTCAAGCTGAGGAAGTCTGAGTCAAGAAGTTCTTTGGCCTCCCAGAGGTCTAAACAGAGCTCTTTCAGGAGCGAGGCTGGGATGAGTACCGTGTCCTCAGCTGCATCTGATATCAACTCTACTATCAGGTAATAGCAGGAGTAGACAATGGAGGGGGTGTGGTGGGAAAGCCCTACTGCAGGTCAGGGAGGGTTATGGTCTACTAGTTAGTGAGGTAGAAGGTTTAGTACCAAAAATCTATGGACACAATAAAAAGCCTTCGTTTTATATTGTAAACCAGTACCCTAGGAGTTACTCTGGTATATTTCACACCTTACAATTGATGTCCAATGACAACCTTCAGTGCCAATTTTCTGAAGCATTTCGGTTCAGACTTTGATGCAAGAGACTGGACTTAGACTGGATTAATGTCTTAGTTTTTTACTAACCGTTTCCTTTTTACTAAGATCTTTCTCCACCTAATTTCAATAAGCACCTTAATGTAGAAAGCAAGAATAAAAAAGCAAGTTGAGATTCAACCTAATCCAGGTTTTTTGCAGAGTTGTCCAATATGAACGCCCTAGTTCTGATTTTCATACACAACATCTTTTACATCGACTTTTTTACACATTATTATGTAAAAATCACGCCTTTTCCTGTAAGGTCAAAAAGCTATACTGTTCATCTTTAACTGAATTGATCTAAAAGAAAAATATCCTGTTTCACATAGAAAAATGTCAAAGCTGTTTCAATGTCCTTTCAACATAACATAAATAACGTCATACTCTGCTAGCTGACTCTGCACTTAAAGAACTCTTACAATAAAAAGTCCTGAAAAAAGAAACTGGAAACAGTTAAATAATTGGAGGGATCAGAAAGTGAGTCAAACCAATTGTCATTGAGTAATTACATCAATAAAAGCAGGGAGAAAGATAGAGTGATTAGACAGGAAGTAATGACGTAGGCCCGCTGAAAGCAAACCGTTCTTCATTGGGAGGATTCAAGGTAAGAACACGCACCTGTCCTATTTAAGCGTCTTAAAAATGGATTGGAACCCGGTCCAAATCGGCCTTTAGGTCAAAAGATCAGGTTACTTGTCAGCTGGCCTGATAAAATGTTTACATTGTCTTATCCAGTGTTAAGCCTGTTATTTACACCTCTCTACTCCACTGTTTCTCTTTTCTGATCAATCGTATTGGAGGCACCAGCCAATAGTCATTCAAAGAGTGGACAATCTAATAGGTACCAATGGCGTGTTATATTCATTGTGTAAAAAGTAGCATTTTGACTCCGAATGGAATTAATCAATCGTGTACCAATAGAAAGGCTTAATGTAAAATTCCAAGTACGCTGGATTGAGTTGGCCTATTTCTAAAGGTACCAATTACTCGACGACAAGAGTCAGCAGCTCTTACCCTGCTGGTTGGCGAAGTGGCTGACAGCAGCTTATCAGGTCTGATTAATTATTGGCAAAGCTGATAAGGAGAACTACTTCTAGGTTTGTCCATTCTACTGCTGTAAACATGTATACAACATTGCCTCTCAGGGCTCGTATATGAATGCAAGATTAAATACATCCTTTTTATGGAGTGTATTGAAATTTATAAAATATTTACCGTACTCAAGTTTAAGATATTATCATCTTGGCAACCCAATATAAACACACATCTTATGCTCTGCCAGTAAAGAGCATACTAAAGGGAAGTAAAAAATCTAGGCCAGAGGGGGCAAGATTAAAACAAGCCAATGTGAAGATTCCCTAGCAACTTGTAAAGGACTGAACGGTAGCAGACCATGAGGGAGTTTCATACAGAGGTTTGCTTCACATGAATAGACAGGGACAAGTGAATGGGGGAAATATTAGTGAAGCCTTTTTACTGTATTATCTAATGTCAAGTTCTTTAGATGTTTATCCTACATAGCACATCCAGAAAAAAATATACATTTCCAGTTTGAATTAAAAGGTTGTTTCCAAATGTTTTGCTCTAAAACGTATTAGAAATAGTTGAACATTATGGAAAGGTCCTTGTTATGACCCGGCTCAAAAGGCCACATCAAAGAGGAGACACACCATATCAAGCTGGATGCAGCACAGCCACACCCTCTCCAGATGAACCCACAGGGGCATCACAGTCCTATATTTTCTTTGTTTCCAGGTGACAAATTATATAAATCTTAAGTCTTTATGATAAGAGTTTAGACTTGACTGAGGACATGTTTAGCCTAGCTTAGCACTAGACTTTAAACAGAAGGAATCTAAGCCATGAAACTTCCCATACAATCTCACATTTGAATTTTTCTCTTTCTATTTCTCGTTGTGTGCAATTTAAATAAACTTCATACTGTACATTGTTGAACTTTGTAGGAAGTGATAGGCTTATCATTTGGTCAGGCTATCTGTTTTTATGCTAGGTTAAGCTAACCACTTCCTGATCACATCTTAATACTTTATAAACGCTGGAGATGGAAATCATTGCCATTAGCGTACCAGCAAAACCGATGCCACATTTGATCTTTCAGTCTCGGAGATGCAGATGCAGAATTGGCCGTCGTAGACGACGATGTGGACGCCACGGCAACAGAGACCTACTGCGGGGAGTGGAAGAACGACAAGCGAACAGGATTCGGCATTAGCCGGCGGTCCGACGGGCTGCAATACGAGGGGGAGTGGCTTAGTAACAAGCGCCATGGCTACGGCTGCACCACGTTTCCTGATGGCACGAAAGAGGAAGGGAAGTACAAACAGAACATTCTGGTGAGCGGCAAAAGGAAGAACCTGATCCCGCTCCGGGCCAGTAAGATCCGAGAGAAGGTGGACCGAGCCGTGGAGGGAGCGCAGAAAGCCACCGACATCGCCCGGCAGAAGGCTGAGATCGCCATGTCCAGGTAGGTGCTTTACGCTGGTTTGCGGATGAGTCTGACTTGTTGGGTTTGTCATTCTCCACCATTCCTTTGGTGCAAGTAAAAGGCCACCAAGTCTAGAAGTGGTTGTGTGTTTGCTAGCTAGGTCATGGCTAATATGAGTTGATAGAGGCCTTGAATATCAACTTTGTACTGTTAGAGATTGGGTCCTGAATGAGCACAAACATTACTTCCAAAACGATTTATTTTCTTTTCACATGAGTTTTCTTGGTTTGTGTTCTTTCTGTTTGTTTCCTTTTACTGGTTTGAAGTGACATGGGAAAAGTAATAATATCTCTACAAGGTTTTACAGAGCCTGGTCATATGGTATAGCCATACTCCCTTTCTTAACATTTCCACTAGCTGTCTTCATGTTCGTACTAATCTTAAACATTTCATCTTCAAACTGAACAGAATACAAAGAACCATCAGTGTCACTGACCAAATCAGTGGCGCTTAGCAAAGGAGACTGAGAACACTGTTACGGTACTTCCTCATTAAAGAGACAGCGAAAGACAACAAAATCATGACCGAATAACTCTCTTGCCAAAGAATGTCTTTTGAGCCATTAACATTTTGAACTCTATTCACGTGAATCTGTTTTTAATACTGAACTAAAAGTAAAGTATCTAAACTAGGATCATCCTAATCTAAATCTAGAACTGAACTGAACAGTCAGAATCAGCACTAAATGTTGAATTGGTGTGAATGGATAGGCATTCACTTATAAAATAATAAAGGGAACTTCAATGGCGATGTGATGAAAAAGGTGAATGAACTCTATAGTCAGTGACGAAATGATTGATTCCTCAACTTCAGCACTTTCTTTTTCTATCTTATCTTCATGTCTTTGTATTGTTCCAGATTCATCAAATACTAAGGTCTCAATGTGTCTGACTCCTTGAGGGAGTGATAACACTTGTAGAAGGCCTGAATACGCTCTGAGATCAATGGCAGATTAAGAACAGGATTAGGGTTAAGGTAAAACGAGGGTTAAGGAGGTTATGTAAGTGAAGCGGCACGTAAAGCGAGACGGTCAGTGGTAAGGTGATGATGAAGATGTTCTGCTGAATGGAAATGAGATCTTGCTCTCGTTAGAACTGCTCATTGAACTAAAACAATGGGCACTGTCTGGGGTTTGATATGCTAATGGCCATGCCCTGACCTTCTTTACAGATAGAAAACTTTTGGACAGGAAAAAAAAGCAGTAATCTTTGTTTTTCAGCCGAGAACCATCTAGAAATTAATTAGCTGTTCTGGGACCAGTAGTCATGGATACACATCGACACTCTGTGTCATGTGGAGAGCCATCACAAGTAGGCCTATGACCTATTTTGCTACCAGACCTTGTTGTTTCAAGGAACCAGGTTATAGGCCATGTATACAGTAGTTCTGTGGCACTACTTTCTGTCAAAACTTATTTTTAAAACCTAATTAGTAGATTGGGGTTGTTAGGTAAGGATTTGATTAGAAAATTTAAAAAGTGTCGAGGTGAACATTTGGATAATGAGTTCAAGCCAACAATATTGTCGCAATATATTGAGGTATTTCCTGAAAAATGTATGATATTTGATTTCTCCATATTGCCGTCCCTACTTACATGTAAAGTACCTACACAGTACGTGTCATTGTGTTTGCATTTGTTGAAGAGAACATTGCCTTATTCATACATGTGTAAAGACTAAGATGGACAAGCTAGATAAGGAAATAATGTGAACACACAAGTATTACAAAGAAAATGAGTGACATGAAAAAAGTGTAAAAGTAGGAGTTCGAGATAAAACAATCCAAAAGTGAAACAGGAAAAGTAAATGTGAGTGAGATGGATTTCAGCATTATGCAAACAATGTTGGCAGGCAGCCGGAGAGAGGGCAAAGATACTGAACTATGGTCCGCACACGCACACGCACACACACACGCACACACACACACACACACACACACACACACACACACACACACACACACACACACACACACACACACACACACACACACACACACACACACGCGCGCACACAGTCGCACAGTCACACACACACACTTATGACAGTCTTCAGCACCAAAATGTCCTACTGCTGCTCACCTTATTCAGTGGACACATCAGTCACTGGTCTGTCTTACAGTACATTAAGGGTATATGGAACAAAACCTTGCTAATACAAGCGGTATGAATGCGAAAAGCGGACTCTAAATTTAAATATAGAGCTTCCAACTAAATTAGTTTGCGAGGGGAAGTATGTTTTTTACCCAGTTATGTTTAGGCAACGAAAATACCTGGTCAAGAAAAAATATCATGGTTTGGCTTGAAAAAAAGTATGTTTGTATATCATTGAAGTTACGTACGATGACAATTTGACTCTTGGGTGAAAGTTAGATATTTGTTTGAGTCCTTTATTTAAACCCTACATGGATATTCACAAATTATCTCTTCCTCAAAACATTATTGACAAAGCAAACCAGGCTGTCGTAACCCAGCATGTTGTATTTGTCCGTCAAACTGTTTGCTCCTTTGTCAATCTGTCTGTTTACATCTGTCTGTCTGCCTCTGTCTTGTTGTCAGGCTATAATCCAGTGGCTGTCTCTGGTTTAAAAAAAAAAAATCATGAAAACCATTTAAAATATATGTGGGTTTGAACTATGTTTGAATGATCATAATCATAGTCACAATTCGTACCTGAATCTGGCTGGTTTAAGAAAGTAATGTGTAAACCTACACAATCAGGTGATGTAAACTTCAGCTAATGTATGTTAAAAAGAGTTGTCCTTGGATACTTGGAAGGCTTGTGCACTAGGGGTTAAAGCTTCATTTATTTTTGGGGAGGGACAAAGTGCCCTTGTCTAAAGTAGGGTGCGCTTTTTAGATGCCTAAAGCAATAAACCCTGAACTCAATACAAAAAGTTCTTGAATTAACTTATTTCATGAGTGCATTGCATAAGGGTATTTAACCATGCAAGCAGCTGTGAGGCGAAGCACAGCTGAGGTGCTCTAAGCTAAATGCTGACACATCTTGATGGTGACATGCCATTGTTCCGATGGCCTTTATGTATACACATACAAATACATGCTCATTTATTTTGCAGGTGTTTTTTCACAAGTATAATGACCTTTGGGAAAAGACTAAACTCCCTTTAATATCTTTTTTTTTCTTCTTTTGCAATCAGTGCGACAGCCACAGCCCCTACAGTCAAACTCTGTGAAATCATCAAAAGTACTTGGTCAGCTTTAGGCAACAACAGTTCATGGTTAGGAATTTATGTTACGGATTAGGCGTAATGGAAGAGCGTTAGGAGTGGCCTTACGGAAAGTGGCGTTATGGAAAGTGGCGTTATGGAAAGTGGCGTTATGGAAAGTGGCGTTACAGAAAGTGGCGTTACGGAAAGTGGCGTTACGGAAAGTGGCGTCATGGAAAGTGGCGTTACGGAAAGTGGCGTTACGGAAAGTGGCGTTACAGAAGTGGCTTTATTGAAGTGTGGAAGTTAGTCCTGTCTTTTGATTACGTTTGTAACATACAATTTGATTCAATGTGTTATATATAAATTATACGGCTTTACTTTATGAAGGCAGTGGTACAATGAACATTCAGAAATATAATTCTCAATTTAAACTAAATTTTAAAACCACAATGTTGTGTGTTGTGACAGAGATTAAATAGATATAGCAATTGATGCAGAAAAAAGTGCTTAGGCTACAGCTGAATCTTGTCAGCAGCAGCAGCAGAACGTTTTGCTCTTCAGAACATTTGCCAAGTTTAGTGTAGGATGTCCTTGTATATCCAATGATGGTTTCCTCTAACATTTGTTATAACCCAAAATGTACATGCAGTAGGCTACATTTGTCATATGGTCTCAAAACCAGCTCTGTCTTTGCGGTACGCACATTCACCCTCACAGAAATATCTAACCCAGATTCAGACAGCAGCAGGACAGGACATCCTCTCCTTCTCCCTCCCTCTATCTCTGTCCCAGAACAGAACAGCAGGGTATTTCCTTGTGGAACACCAGGAGAAGCCCTGAAAGGTGAAACACAGTCACAGGGTATTCGCTGCAGATAGTCCCAGAGCTATATGATAGATGTCTTCCTCAAGAATTATGCAGCTCTTTGTCACACTTCCCAGGAGTCTGTTTCTAAATAGGCTCATCGTCTGTTTATGAACATTTAACAAACTTCTTAATATTGATCCGATCGGGATAAAGAGAGGTCAAAGGTTAGGTTTGCTGTAGAACAGAAGTGCTGAATCTGCTGTCCTGGATTTGTGTGTGTGTGTGTGTGTGTGTGTGTGTGTGTGTGTGTGTGTGTGTGTGTGTGTGTGTGTGTGTGTGTGTGTGTGTGTGTGTGTGTGTGTGTGTGTGTGTGTGTGTGTGTGTGTGTGTGTGTGTGTGTGTGTGTGTGTGTGTGTGTGTGTGTGTGTGTGTGTGTGTGTGTGTGTGTGTGTGTGTGTGTGTGTGTGTGTGTGTGTGTGTGTGATACTAGGCTATGCTCTGCTGTCACATGCTGTGCTGATGCAACTGATGTGGCTACCTGTGATCAGTCGGTACGAGGCAAACACACCAGTGACTCACTGTGCTTTGTGGATGGAGCCATTCACAGCAATCCTGTGACCTTGTTTTCATCAGAAAGCCTGAAGCCCAACACACACTGTCACTTGCGCACACACACACACACACACGCACACGCACACACGCACACACGCACACACACCAAACACCACACCACACACACACTATTAGCGGGGCTGCAAACCGGAAAGCTCTGTCAGATGTTCAGGTATGAATCACCCTCATCAGCTGGTTCAGAGTAATGACGGAGATGATGGAGGAGCTTAGCAGAGTCCTGGATTAGACTTTCTCTCTGTGTCTCTCTCCTCACCCTACCTCACCTCACCTCAGTATGCTTGTGTCTGTCCTCCTCTTTGCTTTGGTTCTCCTCTACCTCCCTGCCCTCCTTTATCGTCCTCGCCCTTTTGGCCTTGGCATCCCTTTATCCACTTAAAGGCATGACATGTTGCATTTCAAACATCGGTATACCTTTAATAAGTTATAGGCAGTACTTCAGTATAGTTGACCGTTTGCTGAACTCTTTCAGTGAACATCTATGCAGTCAGCGTATTACGCCCTATAACGACATTTGTTTTGCTAGCCTCTAGTAGCCTTAGCAATTGGGATGGAAGCAAATCAGAAAATCAGGTGTACTATACTCAAGTGGGATAAATCAATCCAAGACATTTACCCAAGAAAAAGGGAACTTTTATCCAGTTTGCACCTCAACACGTTGAGTTATTTTAGGTTATGGATGTAACCCCGGTTCTACACTAATACATAACTGTGTCATGTACTACGTCACATACAAAAGTACCTAATAAACATACTTATCCTAAACCTAACCAAGTAATTTTGTTGCCTGAACATAACTCAATAGTATGGTTTGACACCATGTTTAAATATTGGTTCATTTCCCAACCTTATATTGAACATTTACATGCTTAACTTTGTTGTTGTTGTGTTGTGGGAATTGTTCACACCATTAAATATAGTGGTCATATACAGGACTGTCTCAGAAAATTAGAATATTGTGATAAAGTTCTTTATTTTCTGTAATGCAATTAAAAAAACAAAAATGTCATACATTCTGGATTCATTACAAATCAACTGAAATATTGCAAGCCTTTTATTATTTTAATATTGCTGATTATGGCATACAGCTTAAGAAAACTCAAATATCCTATCTCTAAATATTAGAATATCATGAAAAAGTATACTAGTAGGGTGTTCAACGAATCACTTGAATCGTCTAATTAACTCGAAACACCTGCAAGGGTTTCCTGAGCCTTGAAAAACACTCAGCTTGGTTCAGTAAACTAAATCACAAGTATGGGGAAGACTGCCGATCTGACTGCTGTCCAGAGGACCGTCATTGACACCCTCCATCAGGAGGGTAAGACACAAAAAGAAATTTCTCAAAGAGCAAGCTGTTCACAGAGTGCAGTTTCAAAGCACATCCACAAAAAGTCTGTTGGAAGGGGGAAATGTGGCAGGAAACGCTGCACAACCAAGAGAGATGACCGCAGCCTTAACAGCATTGTGAAGAAGAGTCGCTTCCAGAATTTGGGGGAGCTTCAAAGACAGTGGACTGAAGCTGGAGTCCAGGTATCAAAAGTCACTGTTCACAGACGTGTCCGGGAAATGGGCTACAATAGCCGTATTCCCATGGTCAAGCCACTTCTAAACTCAAGACAACGGAAGAGGCGTCTGACTTGGGCTAAGGAAAAGAAGCACTGGACAGTTGCACAGTGGTCCAAAGTCCTCTTTTCAGACGAAAGCAAGTTTTGTATTTCATTTGGAAGTCAAGGCGCCAGAGTCTGGAGAAAGGCTGGAGAGGAGCAAAATCCAAGTTGCTTGAAATCCAGTGTGAAGTTCCCACAGTCAGCGATGGTTTGGGGAGCCATGTCAGCTGCTGGTGTTGGTCCACTGTGTTTCATCAAGCCCAGAGTAAATGCAGCTGTGTACCAAGAGATTTTAGAGCACTACATGCTTCCGTCTGCTGAAAAGCTCTATGGAGATGAGGAATTCATTTTCCAGCATGATCTGGCACCTGCCCACAGTGCCAAAACCACCAGTAACTGGTGTACTGACCATGGCATTACTGTCCTCGATTGGCCTGCAAATTCCCCTGACCTGAACCCCATAGAGAATATGTGGGGTATTGTGAAGAAGAAGCTGAAAGACACCAGACCCAACAATGCTAATGAGCTAAAGGCCGCTATTGAAGCATCCTGGGCATCCATAACACCTCAGCAATGCCACAGGCTGATTGCCTCCATGCCACGCCGCATTGATGCAGTAATCCGTGCAAAAGGATTCCCAACCAAGTACTGAGTGCATTAATGGACATTTTCAAATGTTTGATTGTGTTTTGCTGTTATAAATCTTTTTTTTTTACTTGGTCTGAGGAACTATTCTAATTTTTTGAGATAGGATTTTTGAGTTTTCTTAAGCTGTATGCCATAATCAGCAATATTAAAATAATAAAAGGCTTGCAATATTTCAGTTGATTTGTAATGAATCCAGAATGTATGACATTTTTGTTTTTTTAATTGCATTACAGAAAATAAAGAACTTTATCACAATATTCTAATTTTCTGAGACAGTCCTGTATGTTGTTTTGGGACTCAATGACAAAGGACCTATTCTGTCATTTAGGTATAAGGATGGATTAGCTTAGTAATTGCGCTGCAGGCCTGTCAAGCGCTGTGTTTTCCACATTGAAGCTGTTTGCATTAAAGGTCTAATAAGAGTGGTACTAAGTATAGTCTCCGGGCCACACAGTCTGCACTACTCCAACTGTTCTATACTTTTAGCCATTTCTCTCACTTTAAGTTGATGGAGCCGTACAAGTCACTGCACTTTGTCAACACTATCCTGCAAATATTTCCAAAATAAAAGTCTTATGTTAACAAATGAAAGGGAAGACCTGGAATCTCTTAAAGAAAGACAACTGACACACAGATGACACGCTCATCAGCCACGCTGCTCATGCTTATAAACTGTGCTGCTGCTCTAACCTGGTAACATGAGAGGTGAAATAAAAAGGAGAATGTGCTGTGACACAGTAACATGCTCAGTAAGGCACAGTGATCCTGGTGTATTGTTTTTGCAGGGTTGTGTCTAATAGACGGTTGTCTACAGTACACACCTAGCGTTACTTCCAACTCCCCAAAAGTCATGGGTCTTATCATTAGCTAACTGTACATTATCTTATGGGGCTAAAGGAGCCTTTACAAAAGTCTTATTCTGGAGAAATCCATTGTTTGAACGCCAAGATGCTTGACATCAGAGTTCAGAGGGGAGATTTTGTCTTGAACTGTATTTTACAGCATTAACAGCCAAGTGATAAAGATAGCGTAGCTCATGAAACCCATTGCCCCCCTCCTTCTACTTTAATATAGAGGTATAGAGGTTGTCAATCTTTTGGCCATTACATCGTTTTACAATGAACCTTCTTACTTTTTCCTTTGTCACACACACTCATGCCTCCTCATCACCTCACTTCATCTCCCTTTCCTCTCTATCTTGCCTTCCATCAGCAACTCTTTTTTTGTCTTGGACAGGATTTTGTGTTGTATCATCAAGCCCCAGGCATCCCTTTTCTCTCCAGGCAGTCGATTCATCCTAAAACATGTTGTTCCCGGTGAATATGGGAGTGGGAGAGGAAACTGTGGAGGAAGGGATGAGAGACAGGGAGAGACAGAGAAAGAACTGTTGTGGTGTGATTTCCAAGGTGAGAGCAGGTTGTGCCAAGAAGTGGGAAGCAGTTTATCTGTGACATTTAAACCTTGTGAACACAAGACTTTGTAACTGTGGTTATGTCATGTGAGACAGTAAGACAGTCTTATTTTATCTTCGTACACCCAGGCTTGGATAGTAAAGGAATACATGTATAGGGATTACATAACTAGGATTAAAAGGAGAAAAAAAGGTAACCGTATTCCCTTACAATTACATCAAAAATGATGTGATGGGATTACTGGTGCATTTTTGACACATTTGGATTGATAGTAGGATTACAATGTAGCGATCCATTTTTAGATCACCTGTCTCGATTAAAACCATAGGTTATCTTCAGTACATCATCGTGGCCTCTAGTTCAGAGAATGCTTTTTACTGGGTGGACATTTCACCATCTACTGTATGTATTAAAGGGGCCCTGTGCTGCTTCTGGGGTATTCCCTTTCCTGTAGTGTGTTCTATAGGTTAGTGTGTGTTCCCCCCCCCCCTCCCCCCCCCCCCCCCCCCCTCCCCCCCCCCCACACCTGAAACGCCTCCATTGGACTCCATTGTTAACTTCCATAACATAAATACATCAGCACTCACGTTTCTATTGGGTAGCGCTCCAACAAATGTCATGTGATTTGATAGGGGGCGGGACATCTCTAAGCGGTTGACTAATCACAGCAGAACCGGCCAGCTAACCAATCAGAGCAGACTGGGCTCTGGTTTCAGACAGAGGGTGAAAAGAGGTGCTGCTGCTCAGGCCGTATGAGAGCTTTTTGAACATTAAAGCATGGAAACATGTCACAGTAGAGGCAAAAAATACAGATATGAACCTCAAAATGATTCAAATATGTCCTCTTTAAACTAAAACAGGGCATTTTCTGTATGCTCAGATTTTACTTTCGCTTTTTTGAAATGGACTATATGGTCATGTGTTTCATTTTCCATAGACTACTGTTTTGATATGCTAAATTAAATACATTTTCTCTCTTAAAAATGTGTGGGTCAGATATATTTTTAACAAAATATCTTGCTTTCTTTTTTTCTAAAGTTGTATTGTTCTGTTGTCTTCTATAATACAATTAAGTAAAAGCAATCGTCTTGATATTTCCCTTTTCTTATATTTATTTGCAATGCATTTGATATTGAGGTAATCCAAAAGTTACTGAAATTAGGGTTAGGGTTAGGCTCAGGTAAATTACTTTTATAGTCTAATACTTAGATGAGGTTATGGATTACATTGTTTTTAGAGGTACTTGGTAATGGTAATGTTATGTATTATTAAATGTACTCCCCTTCTCTCTCACAACCAACAAGCATGCGCTCACACACTCATGGTGTTGGGTTCACTGTGGGCCTGGCAGAGCAGCACTGGCAGAGTGCAGAGAGGGGCAAAGAGAAGCAGAGAGGAAAAAGATCAATAGCCATCGACATGCAACACTGCATCAAGACTGTTACTGCCCATAGAGACCAAAGGGAGGGAGGGAGGGATGGAGAGGTTATTTTACACAAGTCGAGAGCCTCTCGGCATAGAAAGATAGGCAAATGGAATTAAAGAGACAAAGGTGAGAATAGGCCTGTAATTGAGAGAAAGAGATCCATTTGATAAAAGCAGAGAAAGAGAGGGGATGGTACAAGAGGCAGATGAAAAGGGGATTCTGATGAAGAAAGAAGGAGCAATTAGGAAGAGGCAGAAAGGAACATGGGAAGAAAAACGGAGATATTGAAAAGGAGGGTGTAAAGGAGCAGTTAGAGGGATGACGGAGATGTGAAAGCCCGACAGGCAGAGGCGGTGCAGTGAGATAAATTACTTTGTGATAGTAAACACATCTTCAAGCACATGATTACAGAGCCAGATGAATACATAGCAACTCATTGTAATGTAGCTCTGTCATAATTGTCCTCCCATTGCTACTGTGTGAGGTATCATGTGATATGCTGTGTGTGTGTGTGTGTGTGTGTGTGTGTGTGTGTGTGTGTGTGTGTGTGTGTGTGTGTGTGTGTGTGTGTGTGTGTGTGTGTGTGTGTGTGTGTGTGTGTGTGTGTGTGTGTGTGTGTGTGTGTGTGTGGGTGGGTGTGGGTGTGTGGGTGGGTGGGTGTTTCTCACCCTCTGGCTCAGGTGTCTTTTCTAATGAGTTGTCAGTCACAACATCACACAATAGAACAGATACCTCAGATATCTATGCAGGGGTGTATGCCGCATGTTCTTTTCATAAGGATATCTCAGAATGATCAACATTTGATTGTAGGTAGATGTATTATTTAAAATGGAAAACAACAACTTTTACCGCCTTGGCATTTTCCAAGTATTGGCTGCTTTTTGTTTCCTTAAGAGCCTAGCAACTAACAACAAACTCACTTTGGGGAAAACAAAACGAGCTAACCTCTTCCAGTTTTGGTTGTGCAGTGGTTAACAAACTTTCTTTGAGACGTCTTTTTCCTGTGGTTTGTTAATCTAGAGCAGGGCCGCCCCTCCCTACAGACCGACCGAGCGTGGGGCCTCACCTCGCAGTGGGGGCCTTAGCTTGCGGAGGGTGCTTCATTTTGTGGAGGAAGCCTCATCAGAAGCGCAAATGCGGACCTACAGTGTAAGCGCGCCACAGTTTCACCGCTGTGAGGCACCACTAGCACCCCCCGTGTCGACGCTTGCCAGTGACGGCCCTGATCTAGAGCCATTATATTGTGCACAACTTCTTTATTACTGCTTTCCATAATCATAGGAGAATGTCATATGTATTACGTGCAAACAGTAGGAAAGTACAAAATTATTCATACCTAATTTAACAAATGCACATTAAAGCTACATATGACTAATCTAGGGATGCACAGGGATTCAGATATATTATTTATTTTTAAATAAATGAATAAATAAAAATAAATAATATATCTGAATCCCTGCTACAGTTCCATCTCAGATTCATTTTTGAATCATATAAGAGAAATGTTTTGAATCAGATTTTAGCCGCGTCATGTTCCTAGCTAGCAAAGATATCTTATCTGCGTGAAAACATTTATGCTGGCTAGCAACCACTACTGAAGCGTCTGTCAACAAAAAATTATATCGGGCGACAACTACATATTTGTTTGGGCAAAAGTACATAATTTAATTAATCTTCATGTAAGTAATGATGGACATCCACACCAAGCCAGCTAATTAGAAAACTCAGTTAGCATGAGAAATTGAAAAAAAAGTGTTTCAGGACGTTTTCAAAAATCTTTCCAATCAAACTGAAACTGCACACTTCATTAAAATAATAATAATAATAATACATTTTATTTCAAAGCGCTTTTCCAGCTGCTCAAAGACGCTTTACAGTGGTTTGATAAAACATTATAAAATAGAATAGAGAATAGGAATACAAAATAAATAAATATTAAAAAAGCAACACAGCATAATTCACAAATTAAAAGCCAGTCTGAAGAGGTGTGTTTTGGTCAGTGTTTTGAAAGTGGGGGTCGGTGAAGTCTCTGATGTGTTGTGGAAGGGAGTTCCAGAGGGTGGGGGCAGCGATGGAGAAGGCTCTGTCCCTCCAGGTTCGGAGCTTGGTTCGTGTGGGGATAGAGAGGAGGTTCGCTTCTGTGAGGTATGGGGGTCCTGGTTATTGAGAACTTTGTGTGTTAGCAGAAGGATTTTGAAGAGGGATTTTGGGAGCCAGTGCAGGTTTTGAAGGTCATTCTTTTTTCTTCATCATAATTGTTTAAGTTGGCAAACAACAACACTCTGAATCATAGCTCACGTCTGTTGATGAGTCGTACACAAATTGTGGATACTCTGCTGATTCTCAGCTAGCTGAAGCTCTGTTATGTCCCCTCCAGCTCAACCAACTAAGATTGTATTGCCATACTGATATTCTGTACAAACTGGGAAGTCCACTGAGACAAATGTAACATTTGTGATATTGGGCTATATAAACAAACATTGATTGATTGATTGATCGATTGATTGATTGATTGATTGATTGATTGATTGACTGATTGATTTAACCACACTATGCTTTAATACAGCCTAACACATTATTTACAATAGCTGTTCTTGTGTTTTGTCAGACAACTATAAGAACAAAGTGGTAGTCATTTCAAAATGCACTGTTGAAAAAGGGTCAAATGTACATTGTGTTCTCATTTGCAACTTGCCAGACTAGTTGCTTTTGGGTTGGACAAAAAACAATTGCAACTTTTTTGTTGGTCGGAACAAAGTCATAAAGATTCTTTCTTGAACTAATATAAGAACAAATCAATTATTTCATTTACATTTGTTAATATTCTTCCAACTATCAAAAGATTGTGTCCACATCGAAAGGTATCCCAACACCAATTTACCTCAAACAACAGCAGAATCCATCATTAAGTTTGTAGAGGTGAACTGAATCTTGTGTGTATTGAATAACCCAGGGCTAAACACAAATGGTCCAACTTTATCTCAGTGAAAACTGTAAATGGGGTGCACCGTTGGCACTTTTGTTCTTCCAAAGGTCAGTTACTGCAGCTTGATTTGTACCTAGTAGAGCATTTTCGTTAATGTTCTTTTGAATTTCAAGTTATTATCTCCTTACAAAAGGCCTGTTTGTTCTCTCAAAGGAATTATTTTAAGTTAGATTTTATTTATTGTCCTCTTCACGTTCTGTTTCCTGTCTTCTATGTCTCAGGACGGCTCATGCGCAGGGTAAAGCAGATGCAGCTGTCGGAGCATCCCAGAAAGCCCAGGAGGAGAGTCGCATGGCTAGGGTCACCGCCAAGCAGTTCTCCCCTTCCTTCCAGCACCCAGGAAACGGTGGGCACACAAAATCACAACAAACATATTTACTCATACAACACACATGTCCATAATTCACAAACCCAGTCAAGCAGACATATACAACACGTGTCCCCTACCCACACATGCATGAATGAGCAAAACCTCATAAATGCGTGTGTGGGATGGTGATAAAGGTCAGTGTAAACCACCCTCCAGCTTGGTGTTTCTGCCTCTGTCACTCACACCTGTACTGCACTGCAGGTAGCCAACCCACGAGAACATTCACTAGACAGCGCAATAACACACACATACACACTGACTTTATGACACGTACTGTACACTCCCACACACCGATACCTGAGATGACAGTGATTGTTCTTTTGCCATCTACTCTGCTCTCAGCAGCTGTCTGTTTCTATTTTGAGGACATCTATGGCGACAAATATTGGTGCTGACATTTGCAACATCTTTCTGTTGAGACATATAACCCTGATATCATCGCGTACCAGACTGTTTTGTTGGTATTCCTTTACAGATTAAACTGGCAACTATACATACAGTAAATGGGAATCGGGTGGCAGAAAATATATAAGGTTTTTTCATCCCAGATTCTCTCTTCCATTGGGAGATTTGTTGGAAAACATGTTTTAAAAGATTAAACACAAAGATTGCTTTTCAAAGGTTTAAGCTGTACTCTTTGCAACTGCCTTTCTGGAGTAAACGTCTCCAACAGGCCTGGCCATCAGGCATGTGTGATGATTTGCGAAAAGATTTGACCCGCTCCGAAACTTCATAATTTTGGTACAGTCCATAAAGCCGGAGATATACTTAAATAAATATACTACTCGTTTGAATGCATCTAATGGACTGCTTCGTTAATGTTGCTTCCTTTTAGAGTGAGCTCCCAGGAAGTGAGCCGATAAAACACATTTTCGTAGTGGCGACACGTGGTATTACAACTTCAGCGTTAACCACGTAATTGCGCAATTTACATTGGGAAAGAGACATCTGTAAATCAGTGTGACATTTGAATAAGCCCTATTTAAATCATTGAGTTGTAACTGCCAGCTAAAATCTCGCCTGGGGCAGCAAATTGGTCAGAACCGGCCCTGCTGTTGCCAGTTATATTTATACATTATATCTGATTCATCCGAACACAAAATGTACATTTTCATGATGTCCTCTGTCTTTTGCAGGCATGGAGGTGCAGCGTCCCAAACGTCAGGTGTCCAGCGAGGTTGAGGGCGAGGGGTTGTCGAGTAGCGCCGGCACCGCCGACAGTCCCGATCTCTACGTAAAGAGCGCAGCTTCCGACGACCCCTCTAACGATGCCGCTACCCCTGACCTCAGCCCCCCTTCTTCTTCGCCGCCACACACCCCGCCTCCACCTGCAAGGCCTTCCCATCGGAGCAAAAGTGCCCGTTTCCACCGACAGAGCGCCGTGGATGATGGGGACAAGGCGAAGGATGGAGGAGAAAGGGCTGAGAAGGGTGGAGGAGGAGGAGAGCGAACGGAGATTCAGGTGTTGATGGAGGGTGGAAGTGGGGGAGGTGAAGACGGAGGAGGGAGAGAGAAGGGGGAGTACCTAAGGGCCAATACCTGGGGTGAGGACAAGAGGAGAGGGATTTTGTCCAAAGGAGGAGGAGGGGTCAGTGGGGGAGGAGCGAGCCGGACCAACGGACACAAACACAGCTCCTCCAATCACAAGCCCCGGGAGCATGGATCATCCAATCACAGACAGGCCAAGGGGGACAAGTGGACGGAGTCGTCCTCCTCTGCCTCTTGGACGTCGGGGCACAGGGGCGTGCGCGGTAGGGGGGGGCGGCTGCTGGAGCAGGATGAGGAGAAAATGAGCAATTATGAGATGGAGATGAAGCCTTTACAGCCCAGAGACTCAACTACCCACAAGCCCCATGGGCACGGGGAGGAGAGGCAGGGGCATGCTCACGGAGAGGGGCGCTCCCACACCGTGCAGAGACAGAGGCATAAGAACCGTGAAGGGAGGGAGGGGAGGGAAGGAAAAGAGGGCAAGGAAGGGGGCAAAGACTCACAGCACAAGCTGGACAGACCAGGGGAAAAGATGGATTCTCGGCCTCTACGTCGGGACCTCACCCTCTCCCCCCCTCTGAAGTCCTCACCCATCACACGAGAGCAGCAGGACCTCAGCCTCATGCAGAGCAAAGGCAACTCGGTAAGACTTTTACGAGCACGCTAACACAGCTCCGGTACACACAAATACAACACTTAGTGTACTCAAATAAGATTACATTTGCAAGATTTTTGTTTAACCAAACTGAGGATGTCCTAAACATCGTTCTTTTTAAAAACTCTTCTGGTTTACGGCAGTTTAAGTTGAAATTTAGGAGAAAAATACCATTACTGGCACTCTTTTCCAAATGTAACTTAATCAACCATCCATTACATTTGGTTTCCTAAAATACCTTTCGTTTAGATTTGCCTTTTGCCGCTTGGTTATGTCTAACAAAGAAAACTAGACCTCACAAATCTCAACCCCTGTGTGTATGAGATTTATGAGTAAGTGTAGAGTGTAGAGTAAGTCAATGTCGTAGTTTGATTTTAAAAGTTGTAATGCCTTACATCGGATAGCATGACCAGTTGTATGATGTCTGAGATAGTTTAAAGTAAAGAGACCACAGATAAATGTCACGTTAGTCTCTAGTTCTGTTTTCTATTATCTACTTGTTAACCTTCCTATCAGTGAGTTCTTATTGTAGCACCAAGAACAAAAACATTATCTCTGGTGATTACAGGTGTAATGTTTCCACATTGTCCTGTCTCCAAAAATGTACCTTAAAGGTACATTATAATAATAATTCATAAACACTAGGCACTAGACACAGACATGCAGAAGACCCTGCCACCTCTTACAGAAGCAAGTCATATAATTCATAGTTGTCTTTTTGTCCTTGTTTTGTGCCTCTTTTTAGTTGCTTTGTTTGTCTTTGTAATTGCTTTGTGTTTTTTGTAGTTGATTTGTGACACTTTGTTGGTTTTTGTGTCTCTTTGTTTTCATTATGTGTCTCTTTGAAGTTGTTTCGTGTACCTTTGTGGTTGTTTTGTGTCTCTTTGTAGTTGCTTTGTTTCTCTTTGTTGTAATGTTGTGTCTCTTTGTTGTCGATTTGTATTTCTTTGTAGTTGTCTCTTTGTGGTTGCTTTGTGTTTCTTTGTAGTTGTTTTGTGTCTTGGTGTTTTGTGTGTCTTGATATGTGTTCTGTTTCTTTGTAGTTGCTTTTGTCTCTTTGTAGTTGCTTTGTGTCTCATAGTTGTTGTTTTGTCCATCTTTGTTGTCATTACGTGTCTCTTCAAAGTTGCTTTGTGCCTCTTTATAGTTGTTTTGTGTGTCGTTGTATTTGTTCTGTGTCTTTGTGGTTGCTTTGTGCCTCTTTGTTGTTATTTTGTACCCTTTGTGTTTTTTTTCAATGATCCATACATGGCTGTAAAAATTAGTTATTACAGCTCTAGTAGAGTCAGTTGATAACCCTCTGTATGTTTATTACTATGTGCACTCATTTCACTTTACAGTACATGTAGTCATTCTATCCATTGTTATTATTAAAAATATTAATTATAGAAGCTTTACATTTCAGTAATTTTAACTTTTGCATTTGGCTTTACTATCACCCTGGACAAAAAGCTCGATAGTGCATTAGTCATATCTATCATTTCACTGCCGCACATTGATTTGACTAAAGGATTTGTTGCCCACTGTCAGGAGGATACCTTCATCCCCTGTGACATAACACAATGTTAACCCACATATTAAGATAATCCAGGGGGAGAGGCACAAGGTTTAACCCTGTGAAATAAAGAAAGATTTGTTTCTGTACTATGACCAAGCAGGGGGATTACACCATTTTAATATAATGTTTTGGCTACGTCTTGACTCAGGCTGTTGGAGGGACCCAAGCACGCTAATCCCGGATGATAATATAGTCGCAGCATTAGCTAATGAAACCAAAAGGAGAATCAGCAGCAAGTGAAAAACACATATCGTAGGCTTCAGAGATATACAGAATACATTATACATACGAGCTCGCTCTCTCCATCTCTCTCTCACACACACTCTCACACACACACACACACACACACACACACTTATTGTGTGTAAAATGTTAAATACTGTTACTCACTAACTTTAATCAAAATGTGCATGCATCAGTGCAAGAACTCTAGCAAAAAGCCTGTTATTTAGCAGTATGTAGTTGCTGCTTCTGATACCTGCTACATGAAGACATGAAGACAAAACACACACACACACACACACGGATATACATGCGGAGAGAGAACCCCAGCGGTCCTCTCTGCACCTTAGTAACAGCACACTGGCAAGCTAGCCCCTTCCTCACAGAAGGCCCCCTATTGGTTAACCAGCTCTCTGTTGCTAGGGAACAGCTTATGCCTTGCTTCAACGGCGGCCAATCGGGTGGGTGTGTGTCAGTGACAGGGGGGGTGTAGGTGGTTTGTGTGTGTCTGTTTGCAGCCACAGAGAAGCAAGTGAGATTTTTGTAAGACAGGTTCACAGCATACACTGATACTATCACACTCTGATAAACGAACACAGGGTGCGCTGCAAACACCATGGGAACACTGCGGCTACTCTGACTCACAAATGTGGCAAGCTCTTTTTTTAACAACCAATCGATTAATCAAACTTTATTGACGTGGGGCTTTTCGTGCAAGATTCCATTACAAAAGTGAAGGAAAAACATTTAGTCTTTTACTGTACCCAATGTGAAACCTATGTACCAAAATAGCTCACTCAAACTCATAGACATCAACCAGTCCACTCTGTGCATCCCAAAGGCTCATATTCATAGGAACAACATCTCAGTGAGCAACTGTCCCTTGATGATGAAGCATCTGATAACCCTCAATAACATAAACTAAAAAGATGACAAAGAGATCCCGCAAAAAAAAATCAAAGGAAGGGTTAGTTTATACAGCCTACATACGGGCTTAAATAATGTCTCAAGATTTTGCTTGAAAATGATATTGATTTGGATGCCATCAGCTCCAGATACACTAGAAACACACTTCTCTATGGTAGATCTCCCTATTTTATTTTATTTTTTGCACCATTTATATTGTTTTATATCCAAGGTATGTTTATGTTGCTTTGTTGGAGGAGCCTGGGACTTAAAGGGGCCCTATTATGCTCATTTCAAAATGAAAAAAAATAGTTTAAAGGGGACATATTAAAGTCATTGTGAGGTTCATATTTGTATTTTGTGCCTCTACTGTGACATGTTTCCATGCTTTAATTTTCAAAAAGCTCTTTATTTTTCTCATATTGCCTGTGCTGCAGCACCTCTTTTCACCCTCTGTCTGAAACCAGACCCCAGTCTGCTCTGATTGGTTAGCTGGCGGGCTCTGATTGGTTGATTGATTGGTCAAGCGCTTAGATAAGTCCCGCTCTTTAGCCTATACAATGTTTACACGTACAATGTTTTAGAGCGCTAGCCAATAGATACGCAAGTGTTACATAATGTTGTCCGCATGTTCCAGAAGCATACAAAGAGTGTGTGGGAGAGAAACTCCCTCTGGCATGCATTTTGGGATTTCAGCCCTTGCAGATCATTTACATGCACAAAAACCTATAGAACACACTACAGGAAAGAAAAACCCCCAAAAGCCTAATCGGGCCCTATAACTATTGTCCATTTAACAATGAAGCATTTGAATTCTTGAGATCACAAAGCAGCTAAAAGGCCATTGTCGGATGAAAAAGAAGATTTAACAGGAAAACGTCTTAAAAGCATGTTCGACATGTAAACTGTCCCTACTCCAATGAGAGGTGGATCTATTCATTCTATGTCCTCTCCTGCTGACACGCTGCTTCCTTGGGGCTGGTCTGCATTTTTTGTGAAGCTTTCTTAGGTGGGTCACAAGGGGAGCTTTATAATCACGTCTGCAAAGAAAAGGCATTCATAAGTCTGTATCTGCATGGGAGACATGTGGCTCTACTTTTCAGCATTTCCTAAGAGGACAAAAGGCAGTGCTTCTGTTATATTGTATGTTACCCCTAGTTTCCACCGGGTCCGTCTGCGTCGCAACGGCTGCGCCGCGGTTTTGGTCTGGCCTCCTCCGGCGTCATACCCTACCGGGCGCATTTCAGAAGCGGAGCATCTTGCCTGCCGGCTCGCAGTTTTAGTTGATTTGGGCATATTTCCTGGACAGACTACTTTGTACAGACAAAGTTAATAATAATTGTAATATCCCAGTTATAAACGACATGAATCAAAGATGTGTTGCTGTATTTTAGTGGTAAAAAAATTCATTCATCATCATCATTATTCTATATATATTTACACAGTGCCTGTAAACCGGAGGAGAACGCTAGCATTTCTCCTCCTACTTGAAAGACTACGGAGGGATAGGGTCTGCAAAATTAGTTTGTGTGTGTGTATATATATAGGCCTATATATATATATATATATATATATATATATATATATATATATATATATATATATATATATATATATATATATATATATATATATATATATATATATATGCTATATGCTCTGAACGTTCCACTTCCTGCCTGCCCGACATTACCTTACGGCTGCGTCGCGTCGAAAAATAGACTTCAATCCTATTTCGAGCGGAGCTCAGCGGCGAGTCGCTTCTGGGACGCTTCTGAGCCGTAACGCGGCGCGTCTGGTGGAATAGCACCCAATGACTAGAGTGGCCGCGATCCTTGCGGACGCCGCGGCGCAGCCATAACACGGCCGTAACGCGACGCAGACGGACCCGGTGGAAACTAGGGGTGAGCGTGTAATAAAATGTCTCAATTTGATCAGTTTTAGGAAAGCTTACAACCCAAAAGAGTGTGGTGAAGTGTTGTTTTGTGTTATTTTATATTGTATACAGGGAATGTGGGTCTGTGTCTCCTGCCTAAAACAGGCTTGCAGAATTTAAATATCTGTTTATGGTCTGTATAAGAATAGATGTCTGAACAACATTGGTCCCAGAATGGAGCCCTGGTGCATTCCAGTATCCTAGAGGTCAATATTTCTAAAAGACTGGACACTTAGAAAGTTTCAGCCAGACAGAGAAAATACTTTAGTCAAACGGTCGTTTACACAGCACACATTTGAACTCGTTAAAGAATGGGAAGCAATCATAATAATGATGGCTCCATTCCATTACGTGTCCTATTCTTTTGCAACATTGCATTTGAGCCTCACACATTTCTGCAGTTTTATGAAAGCATTTAAGCATGCTTTTCTGTCTTTCTTCTGGTCGAAAAGCCAGGACAGAATTGTCTTTGATCACTTGGTGGCAAATTAACAAATGTATAATTGTATATGTTAGCATAGTGATACCTGTTCACATACTAAACAGACATAGAGCAACAAAAGAGGTTATTTAAAGAAGAAGATCAGGCCTCCTAGGGCGATTTCCCCATCTAACGCAGTACAATGCCAGTTGCAAGAGATGGTCCTGAACCCTGGTGCGGTTTAGTTTCTGTTAGAATATTATCCCACCCAATCGCAGGAAGCAAACCAAAGCATATTTTCCAATGCAGAATTTAAATATCTTTAAAACGTCTTCCAGTACATTCTGGACTGTTTTTTTGTCCAGTTTTATTTGTGTTACCAAACTAGACTTTTGTAACAAAATAAATAATAATTTTGCCTCTGATTTTAACTAGCAAAAACAAATTATAGTTATGTCCCATTTCATCACAAATTAAACCACACCCACATGTTGCATCTAGACATTCTGTGCATTTATATTTAGTGTACAGATATTAATTTGCATACATCTTGTAACTCTCAGCAAGAAAAAAAAAATGTCAATCTATATTTAGTTTGAGGTCTTCTTGCTAAGATGGGAGAGTTTCAATATGATTTACTCATTTAAAATACTAATTGTGATTGATTATGCTCTTTCAGCTCAAATGAAATAATGAGACTGACAAATAATCAAATTATTTTGTATTGAGCTAACCCCTTTTTTATATACTGGAGGATGTGTCTCTGGAAGTTAGGAATCATACTGAAGGCATGGAAACATAAAAATCACAAATGTTCTTACTAAATAGAAGTATAAAAGGCCAACGATAAGAAGATGTATTCACCTGGTCGGGTAGTTATCTAGGACACAGATCTCTAATAAGGTTATCACCGGATTGATCAACAGAAACCTTGTTTGCCACTCTGGATACATTAATTTACAACAATGTTACACTAATGCTGCTTAATATCTGTTCGCAGTTCCATTTCCCCTCTCACACTGCTATTGAAACAATTATTTGACCTAATTAAATCCATATTTATGTGCCTCTTCTTTTGGTTAATCCTTGGATAAATCCAAAATAAACTCTATGTTAATACTTTTATATTTTTATATTTTCAGTGAGCGGTTCTGCATGGGGTAAAAGAGAACTCCTCCATGATTATGTCATTGAATATACCAGATTTAATTTCACATATTTACTAAGAGTGGACAGGTGGTCAGAAAGGCTGGCCTTCACCCACATGACCCGGGTTGTCAGCCAGCATCTGCTTAGGTGTCATTGAGCAAGACATGGACTCCCCGCCAGGCCGCTGTTCTGCAGCCGACTTCACCCTCTGACCCCCCTGTCAGAGGAGGTGGGCCTCCTTGTGGGATCAACATGGGTTGTTGTATTATTCATCTTAAAAGTGCAAATTGCTCCTTCATTATTGCACTGCGTACATTGAACCTTGCTTCTGCATTGGTATTATTTACATGCACTGCAAAGAAACTGCAGACAATTTGTTCTTTTAACGCATCACGTTGCCGGAAACCACTAAAACAATGCAAACCAAACACAAGAAAGAGTATTGCAGTAAGAACTGAACTGGACTTGAACACCATGATTGGCTTGTGACTTCACTTTGGCATGAACCTTTTGACTTGAAAATACTTGAAACCTTTTCCTAGACCTAAGAATATAATGCATACATTTGAAAAAATGGCCACACTACTTGAATCAACTACCATTAACAGTATTCATTCCTAGCAAGTCAACACTTAATTACCCAGATCAACTTTATTTTAAACTGTCCGGCAGCATCCAATCAAGTTGGAGGAGAGAACCTTGAAAAAAACATATAACTTAACTTACTAAGATACTTAACGTGATGTTGGTGAGCGCCATTTGGAAAGAAGCAGAATTCTTATTTATCTTGGGGAAATTTGGGTTTGTGGTAGTTGTTTTTTTTACAAATAAATATGATAGAAAATAGATGTATAAACATAAGAAGTAAAAGTTAAATGTCCAATAAAAAAGGCACTACAATTAAATAAAAAATATTTACAAGACATAAGATGTATAAATGTGCACACTGTACTACAATAAAGCATGCATATGTCAATAAAAAGAGTATATTCGCAATGATCCCATGATTATTTTGTCCGTGGACAAAAACTACATGCTGGTAATTTTGGCCTTGGTGAAAAGCCAAATTAATTGGTGGGGTTTCTTTCCTCCACATATCTGAAAAGAACATTAGACACGCTGACATTAGCTCAAATTCTCAAACTCAAAACTCAAGAACAGTACAACTTTATAAGATTAGCATACAGCAGCATTAAAGCCAGTATCAACATGTTTTACAGTACTGGAAAATATTGCTGCTGTCAGGTGAAAACCTTGCATCTTCCAAATGTGAGAGCATTGCATTTCATTTACCACCCTTGTGTTTTTTGATATGTTGTTGTGTTCTATAAACCCCAGGGCTGTAGGATTTTCTGAACCAGTCAAAGATTCTCCTTCAACAAAGAGACAGTAACTAGAGTTCACCTGACAGCCGTGGGATGAATGATGTGCATGCAGTTGTGCAAAATCCAATATAAGTGATGTTAAAAGTGTGAAATTATTTAAACAAAGCAAAGAGAAAATTAAATCCCCAAATATTGATAAAACCGAGGAGAATCCTCTTACTTTAGGCTAAACACTGTGGTTTGGTCCTTTTTTAAATGTATAACGCAAGGCACCTTATGTCCATCCTTTTGTCTGTTTGTATTTCCCTTTAGTTTATTTTTTAACATATCTCTTTAAGCTGCATATTAGTTTGCAATAAACAATTATTTCCATTATCGATTTAATCGCAGAAGGAAACATTTAAAAATATATATATTTTGGTCTATAAAATGTCATAAAAAGGTCCATTCTGGTTTTCCATCTGGTGATGTCACTTTTGAATTTTTTTCTGCTGGTCAAATAACCAGAGGTATTCATTTCAATATTCTATAAAAATAACAGGAATAATGAACAGTGGAATATTTATATTTGAGAGGCTTACAACAACATTGTTTCACATTACTGCATGATAAATAATGTCAACATTTAATTGATTATAATAAATTATATATTTATTTTTAAATATATATTTTGGGTTGAAAGGGGGAGACAGAGGGGATGTCTCACGGCCAATGTTCCCAGGCCAGATTCTAACTCGGTCCTCTGCACGGAGACCAATCCCCAGTACAAGGCCCTTACTTGTAAACAAATATTTGTTCATTATTTTTTATTTTATTATTATTTTTCTGTTTAAAACACTGCTGCAGCTCTACTGTATAGCATTTCAATTGACATGTAAAGGACCATCTGTGGTAGTAAGAAATGTCTTGGATAAAAATGAATACATGACTGTGTAGATGTGTATGTATAAGAAAGTTAAATATACTATATTTATCGATCAAATCAGTCAAATGTGATTAATATAGCCCAATATCAGAAATGAAAAAATGTATCTCAGGGTTCTTCACACACTGTACATCATACGACACTCCCTATTCGTAGACCCTTGCAAGGGACAGAAAATAACTCTCCAAAAGCAGCCTCTTGTGTGAACGTTGAGTGTGTCCTGATTATTGACACTTTCCTCTCTCTCTCTCTCTCTCTCTCTCTCTCTCTCTCTCTCTCTCTCTCTCTCTCTCCCACGCAGGCTTACAGTTCCATCCTGGTTGTCATGGTGATTCTGCTCAACATTGGAGTGGCTATTTTGTTTATCCACTTTTTTATTTAAAGACAGCACTGCTTTCAGAGTCAGCCTGTCTATGCTACGAACAACTATAAGTTCCTATGAGTATTACGACCAATCTGCTGCCCCTTGGTGTTTCCAGTGAGAGGACTGCAAGCCGAGGGAAGACGAGGGCCGAGGAAGGCTCCAACGATATTTGGACTAAGTTAGTTAACAAGGGGCTAACCTTGGCTAATTTGGTCCAATCGTCTTAAAAAGATGCTCAAGTGCAAAGCCCAAAGAAGCGAAGGAACGAGGGGTAAACCAGGCCAGGTAACGGGACTACAGGGAGATACAAGTAGTCCATAAACTGGACTTAAGTGGGCTTCAATGGCTCATATTCAGACTCAAACGGGCTGAAGAGTTCCGATCCGAGGCCATGAGAGCTGCAGCTGGCATTACAGCGAGATGTCTGCTTCCACTGTCTGCAGACAGGACTGACCAGACAGACTTTTTCATCTTGAAATCATAGTTTTCAACAGATTTGTAACTTTATTTATTAACAGTTTCTCTCATGTACAATATGTTGATGGATATATTCTTTATTTTGTAACCCTCCACCCCCTCTTTATATAACTCCTGCCTTTTGGTTTCTCTGCCTGCCTGGGAGTTGTTACAGACGGTTCAATCCAGGTGTGTGTGGGTGTATGTAAGACTCTTGAGTGTTTGCTGCCTGGATACATGTTCAATGACATTTCATTTCCATACACACACATCCATTGCTTCTACACTTTCCCTGTCATTCATCAGTTCTAATGTCCGTCTTCTGTCCTTTTTTACAGTACGGAAGCCCAGAGGGGCAAATGATAAAAAATGAAATTCTGCGGATCCCTTTAGGAAGTGATCTTAATGGTTTGTTCTGTTAAACAATAGGATAAAAACGTTTTTGCAGGATATTTTTTTCTAAACAACTATTTCTTTTTTCAAGGACATTTTTCTAGGGTTTGTCACATTTTGTGTGAAAGTGAGTGTTTTTGCAACTCTGTCAAGAAGGCATGTCCTTTTCCAACAATGTGAGTGGATGTGTACATGTGTGTGTCGTGTGTTTGTGGTCTCCAAGTAGCTCAGTGGCCTTTCACGCTGTTCATGAACTTTACAAGAGCATCTCATGAAGACACGGCAGCAGCTCGTCCACATCTAGCCTACTAGCATCAGCTGACAGCTGTGCCCCCCCCCCCCCCCCCCCCCCCCCCCCCCCGCCTCTCCCTCCCTCACCTCCACACACCAGTCAGAGGATGGAGCTTCCTCTAAGTTGGTGTGAGTTCAAGACAGAGCGTCCTTGGCAAAGCCCTGCACCTCCTGCACAGCTAGCAGGGGTATTCAGAGAAAATACAGCCTGTATATGTAATACCAGAAAATAGTTTCAAAGACAGAAAATATCTGTCTCCCACTGCTTCTCTCAAAGCATAACCTGAATAAAACACCTTTATACTATACTTGCAAGATGTCTGAAAAAAACAGTCGCCACCTGCCTTGCTTTTGTAGCGCAATTTGATTAAAGTAAGACAATGCATGCATATGTACTGTAATATCCTAGTTATGCGTTGGATCTGAAAGCAACACAAGCTTCAGAAGCACATGCAACATGTTAGGTTTTGACAGGAGCAGTGTCTGGAAAGAAGCGAGGATTAAAAAGTACAGTCAATTACTTTATGGACTTTTATATGTCTTTTTCTGGGTTAAATTAAACCTATAATATGTGGGGATAAGTGATGCTGCCAGCTCCCTAAGGGAACTAGCTGGTATTTTGTAGAATCAAATAGTGGCCAGGATCAAAAATCGAGATTTATCGCCACTTTTACTCAGCCTTTCTTCCAAAGATCCAAGACTTAATAGACAAGCATAAACATCAGTCACAATAGAGTGGTGCAGTTTTGAAGTATTGTTGTATGACGACCTGGAAGTTAGCATCGCAACTGCTCCCTCCGCAGAAAGCAATGGGATCTTTCTATTGGATTAAAAAATATCTGAAAAAATAAGCTCAGTGTCAAACACATGGCAAGACAACCTACACATATTAACACCAATTTTATTTTTGAAATGTAAATGCAATCGATAGAAGCAAAAAGCTAACATTAGGATATAAATGAACTAGCTACATCATGCATCACAAGCGCTAAGCTAAAGGCGGCTAATGTTTGGAGTAATGAAGTCTAATAATCTTATTAAACCCCTTGTTAGCAACCACTATTTATGAGACAGAAGTTTGGGACATTCACCAGTGGGGTATTTACTGACGTATACGACAAAAGGTGAATTTCTCTTAAGCTTGTTTTAACCACAGACCTTATTTCAGGCATCTGATATGTTCAAAAAAACGTTGACTATGAGATGAGGGAAGCTGAAGTGGTAAAATGCTAGCTCATTTCCAGCTTTTCTGAATGATTTTTTCACCACTCTATTTGTGTGTTTTTATAGGCCAGTAAAGGTTTTTCTGTGTATGTGTGTGAATGTGTGTGTCTTAAAGCCATCTAGCAGACCTTACCAGCCTGTTTGTTTGCATGTGTGCAGATGAATGCTCATCGAACTGTGTGAACATGTGTGATCATCCTCTTCTTTACACATGATGGGATGGCTGAACCCGTTGCCATCGGTAACAACTTCCAGGGAGCAGGGAGGTTCGCAGTTGTTTTTCTGTCGGACAGCGTTTCTTAAACTGGAACTCAAACTCAGCTTAAGGCTAATTTCTGGTTTTCCCCCACATTATTACAACAGTACAGTCTAATGTGCCTGCACCCCGGGAAGCAGAATAATGTATTTTCATTTCATTTTGGGTCCAGAGTGAAGCAGGTTCAAGAAGCTCTGCTGTATGCCATCAGCCAGGTGACAATGCCCTGCGTCACCCTGTTAGTCCGCAGCATGCTACAGCATGCCAAGCTCTCTATAGTTTGACTCTTCTTTATTTCTTTCTTTCTGTTCCTGAGAATTACTCTGTTTTGTTTTTGAGTTATGTGGAGAAAATAATGAAAGTGTTTGAAAGAAAAAGTCTCTTGGCTCTCGTGTTTTTAGTCTATCTCATTCTTTGTGTTGCTGTGTTGTAGTTTTTGTGTGTTGGGAAGGGAAGCATCCTTGATGCAGAGAGGGAGTGGTACAGGACTGGTTAAGAGAGAGGGATATGGTTACTATAGCAACCTTAACTGAATTTCCCTCCGTCAGCGAGGGGCCTGTGTGCGGGGGCGGGGCTTACCTCTAGAGACCAATGTTCTCAATGAGAGGATGGAAGGAGGAAGAACCAAGAAAATAACTACCGAGAGGGGTGGCTGGGGGAAAACAACAGGTAGGCCTATGTCAAGTATATTTGTGTTTCATTCACATTTTAAATATTTTCTGTGCTCATCATTTGTGGGGAGGTATGGCCAGGTGTCATGATGGATGCAACACAACATCCATAAGAAACTCTGTCGCAGCATCAGGTTTCAACATGGACATCTGCCGCCATCTTCTGGTCCTAGATGAACTACATAATAAGAGCAACAGAGGCCAGGTCAGGCTTGACACAAAGGATGAACTTCGAATATGGTATTCAACTCTAAATATACAGATAATTATTGCCTGTTTCAATATAAATGATTCTGCCTGGGGCTTTTAGTGTATGTTTTTATTTTATTGTTATTTTACTTTAAGGTCATTTTAATACTTTTTAACTTTAACTCATTTTTAAATGCTGAACCTTTACTTGAAAAGTATTTCTGCCCTGTGGTATTATTCATTTACTTAAGTCAAAGTTAAGACTGCTTCGTCCATCAGTGGGTGTTTTCTAAAATAAATAATAATATAAGGTGAGCTCTGTCTTATCTGACTTGGCTAAATTCCCTCTAAAAGTTAAAAAGTTAAAAGTAATAGATGATATTGGTGAGAATAATATACCATATATTATATGGAATCAGTCAGTTTAACATGTAATGTATCTGGCAATTTAAAGCCAAAGTAATAAAGCTGAGATATGTATGAGCGCATGAGAAAAAGATGTGAAATAGCAGGGCAGCGGATATCCCTCTAAGCCAATCACAAGAGAGACCTCGCATGCAGGCAGTACTTGCAGCCAATCAGAGCAAACATGTCTGCATGATAGGAGGGTCTTGCTGCCAGAGTTGGGTTAATGTTATACACAGCTGTTTTTCTTAGATTTCAAGACTCAGCGGGGAATGCAGGGAGCGTAGAACAACTTGTTGATCTAAACTCATTCATGGACTTAAAGTTTAATTTGTGAGTTTTGTGTTTTCTCTGCAGCGGCGTTTCATGAGGTAATGTAGGCCTGTCGGTAGGCTATAATGTTAATTCCAGTGGCAGCATTAGCTTCAAGCCGCGCTAGTTTTGTTTTTAAACTTTAACCTAGCATAGTCTTGCTAGCGGTTTGTCAGCCGACTGCTCCTCGCACAAATTGTGGAAAAACCATGAGGACGGAGGAGCAACTTTACATGGAGGGAGAGCGGGGCGGCTCATGCGTCTCCTTCAATGGGGCGGTGTGTTTTGAAGTGTCTCTGTAGTCCGCTGTCAGGGGGGCAGCGGTCCTACCGGCGGGGAGGGACACGGCGGAGCGTCTGCTCCCGGCTGCCGTGCTGAAAACTGAACTCAAACCAGACGACGTTGTCTTGATAAGAGGGGACTTACATAGATTATGGTTTGGAAAGGCCTGCTGCTCGCTCGCCGCAAACAAAGGGAATAACGTGCATGTCATTGCTGTGGTTGCAGTGATTGGAAACAAACATACAGTGAACAGTGAGCGACGGAGTCAATAACTTGAAGTTGGACTTATTAGCTCTGACTGTATGGCCACATAGTAGCGCTGCCCACGCGCGCCAGCGCAACTCTTCAAACGCACACTGTTCACACGCACGCGCCCTCTTTGTTGTGAAGTTTTCTCTCCGTTGAAAGTTTGACTTTTTAATTCCAGTTATTGTCTGTTTGAGTGGATGTATGAGTATGGTGGAGAGTTGGAGTTGTGTCCAGAGGGAGGGGGTGTACCGCTGGTTCAGCTCCCTCACATCAGCCGAGAGAGCAGAGTTCCTGTGCGGCCTCCTGGACCTCTGCGTCCCCATCGAGCTCCGCTTCCTCGGCTGCTGTCTGGAGGACTTGGCCCGCAAGGACTACCACTCCCTCCGGGATGCGGAGATCAAAGCCAACAACCCCGCCGACCTCTCGGGCCTTACCAACATCACGGACGAGGTGGTGCGGAGCAAGCTGCTGGTGTCCCTCGCTCTGCTCGGCTCTGACAACAGGGAGGCTGCGGGTGTCCTGTACCGGACCCTGACTCACATAGACTCGGTGATCAATAACTACGGTTTGGCCCTGAACGACGGGAGGACCGAGGAGCAGTTTCTTTTACTGTTCACCATGGCCTCTCACCACCCTGCCTTCAGCTTCCATCAGAAGCAGGTGCTGAGGCAGCAGCTCGGCCACATCCAGGACATCCTGCAGGTGAGAGGGAGGCTTAAAGGGTTTACCTCATCACCAGGAGACCAGCCCAGACTGCTTATGATCTTTTTGAAAAATAATTGAACCCTATTCAGTCATTTTCAAGAAAAATAAGTGGATTTGTGTTTTAAAATAATATTACTAACCCTAACCCTAACCCTAAACACACGTACTATACTTAAAGTAGGCCTACACATTTAGGAAAGGTATACTTTACTTGAGTTCTTAAGTCACACTTTAAATCAAGTGTTCTCTGCAAAATATGTTTTTAGGAACTCTCAAAAGACTCTACATTAAATTGGTTGTTGGACAATTTATTTATTGATTAAATATTTGAAATCACCTCAACAAACTACAACAGGGCTTCAAACACATTAATGCTTCTATAACAAAGTAATACAACAATAACAAATGAGCCAATCAAATTATGAGTACCTAATTCATTTTAATAGGTCAAGTACGTTTGTTTATATATATATATTTTTTTATATAGGTTTTACTACCTTTACTGAAATCAAATATTTGAGTTCTTCTTCCACCACTGATCATTCATTTAACACTTCATTTAAAGGAATAATCAGATTTAAACTAGTAGTAGTAAAGTAAAACATATTTATTATTTCATGCTACAACACCACAAATGCTCAAATTGAATTTCTACTTTCTACATAATATTTAGATTGAAAGGACAAGAAACAGGATACATAAATACATACATACATTGTTCTAGTGAGAAATGCCACTTTCAACATTTAGATAATCCAACATGCAGAATTTCTCTATACTCCTAATCAGATGCCTAAAAAAAAATCGGTTCAATGACGGATATTCAACCTTTATTTCAGACTCAAGGTTCATATTACATACAAAATGACAAGATACACATCAATAAATAAGATTAAAAAGCTAAACACAAAACAAATAAAAACAAACAAAGATATAAGTACATGGGCACATACTATAAGTGCATAGCAGGTGATAAGTCTAACATGGAGAGTGATGGGAATTCAAGTGAAAAGCAGTGTAGCAGCTACAAACATGTTTATGTGTATTCCAGTGGTTGTGAATGGCATAAAGAAAAATAAACAACTAATGATATTTTGCCTGAGTGGCACACAGACCATGTGGTTACCCAGTGTCTGATCAAAATGTGACATGTAAGAGCTCATAAAGCAGGGCAGATGCCAATGTGGTGAGCCTGCTGTGGGGTGTTACTCTGCTATAAATCCTCAGCTATCTGACAAGGTGCATGCTTCAGGATATATGTCTCCTATAAATTCAGAGCACCGGACGACGTTCACCAGTGTTATCACCATGTCCGCCCATCCATCAGGCCCCTGACCACAACCTATGTGTTCACCTTGTCAAAGAAAAAGGAAAAGTAATTTGACCTAATTTCAGGCTTTTCTGAGACCTGGAAGAGCCAATATGTGACAGATGATTACTGACATAGGACCTATAGACTTAAATTACAGGTCAGACTCATTCAATGACAGACTGCCTGCACATAGACACGCCTCAGTCATGTGTGAGTCAGAGGTTCACACAGGAAATGACATGCTTGTAGGTGAAAGCTGACAGCAGGAGTTTATGATGTCAACACAGCTGAGGTCTGATTTAAAAATAAATTCTTCAAAGCTAAATGAAAAATCTGCATTGTTTACATGCATCTTTCACTAAGTTTAATTTCAAGGCTTTTAGAGCTGCAATGATATCAAACTTTGTTGGGTTTATCTTGAGAAAATATAAGCTCAGAAATAACCAAAACAACCTGGTTATATCTGTTAAAGTTACGGTCCCTGGGTCCTCTTTAACAGCTCAACTACTTATTTACTATTTATGTACACTGTTTCGGTGTCTCAAATATAACTAGATGGCACTCTGGTGGTAGCTGGCCTGTGTTTCTTAAAGCACCAAAAACTAAATTTGATCTTTTGACAATCCCAGTGCTGACTAGTTCCATTCTATTAAAAAGAAGGATGATAACTCCAACACTCTGCAACTCACAGCAAAACGCGTAATATTAATGTTGTGCTGAACTGTCCCTTCAAATTCTTAAAAATCTTACAATTCCATGCTGCTCTGCTCTTACCTGTCACTACACCAATTTGTGTTATAAGACAGAAAATGTTTTTTTGTCTTTTTGAGTTATGCAGAAAAACAATAACATTTTACTCTAGCTGTTAGTCAGATTTGGTCTCTTACTGATTACATGTGTTGTTGCAGGTGAGCAGTGGAGGAGGAGAGGCTCAGGAAGCTGCTGGGGATCGAGCTGCCGCATGTCACCCTCAGCCTCATCACCCCCTCCTCCATCTGACAGCCCCCCTGTCCCCCGCTGCTTCCCCCCTGCCCGATGCCTGCGCTGCCTCCCTGCCTCTGTCGGCCTGCCCCCCCTGCCACACAAACTGTAGCTGCTGGCACAAGGTAGGAGGGAACACACAGGGTTTAGTGGGCTATGTTCATATTTATCAATAAAGCAAGTTTAATGATTCCAAAAAATAGTAACGAAAAAAGGGTTTCCTTGATAGGTCATAGGTGGTTCTGGTTAGATCTTTTGTTATTCATAATTGGTTGCATGTGTGTTGTTCTTGAAATGGACAACGGAGCAAACGTGGTTGTGTCACAGTGAAAGGAACCCCAACGCCACAGCTGATTTTAAAATGACCAGACTTTTTTCTGTGTCCTTAGGAGCATTCTGCTATCTTAAAAGAGCAGACCACTGGCATGGGCGGTATCATTTTTTTCATACCTTCATACCTTGCTGACATCATACCGTGGTATACGGTATATGACGGTATCAGTCCCAATTTAAGGGGTAATTTCTCCCAATGTTTTACTCACTATATCAACAGCCCCACCAAAAATATTTTCCACCAGCCGCCACTGACGGTATGACTTGGGTCGACTTGAGTGAGGTGGCGTTCGGCGGCAAATAGATGTTTCGAACGGTAAATTATATGTTCGGTGTAAAATGCAGCCCGAGCCAGTAGACGCGCGCAAAGTGCCGCGACGTGCGCGCAAGTGCAAAACAAAGGGTGCATACATGACACATTGTGCAAATGGCACATTTTGAGATCGGATACAGGACGCGTTTGTAGATGTCCGACGTTGTTTCCATAGTGAGCTAAGTTAACAATATATCATCATACATAAACATTTTCCGGGAGTAAATACTTGACTTATTGAATAAAGTTTGCTATATTCACTAACTAGTTTGGCAATATTATTCCGTGCATGTGTTAAAAACCTTATTTCCATTTGATTCATTGGATTACTCGCGTGAATGTTTAGCACGTAAATGCTTTCGTTTTTAAAACCGTCCGACCTCGACTACAAAACAATCAACCAGTTGCATAGGATTAAAAAATGTCAACACTCACTCACCCCGTCTTAAACATTCCCAAAGAAGTGCCTCTGTCTCTCGTTGTGCTGGATGAAGTCACTGGCGACGAGTAAACCCAAAATAGTGCCAAACAGGCGCAGAGACATTTTCTTTTTTACTAGTTGTCCGACTTCGGGGCCGGCAAATGCTGCCGCCATCTTGCTCAGCTCAGCTCTGTGCTGAGCTCTGAGAGCGGGAAAGACGGACTGCCCTCCCCTGCCCTCTGGTTGCGCGTGTTGTGCATTACAACCAATGTCGTCCCTGTCAAAACTCTGTGTCAGTGTAATAGAATGAAACGCATCTGTGATTTGGCGCACAGTCTGTGACGTCACGGTATTGAAAATCATACCGACGGTATTTCGAAATACCCTGGTATACCGTCATACCGTCATACCGCCCAAGCCTAGACCACTCAATGTCCAAATTGACCAATCAGAATAAATTATTAAACAAAGCCTTGTTATTTTGAATATATTATATAATCATTTATTAGAAATTGTATAATTATGACTGAAATAGCATTTTTGAAGCTGTCATATAAATGGCTTCATCTGTATCTTTTATAATTGAATTGTCATCATTGCCAGATTTAATAATTACCAACAACATCTGTGTCTGGCCTGCTCCATTCACAAAACAATAGGATTTCTTGGAGAAGCTTCTTTTCAACAACAGATTCACTGTTCTAATGCTTCTCTGTGATTGGCTCAGCTGCTTTAGAAAGATAAGTCCTGTGTGGTGATCATAGACTGTATATATAAATGGACGTAGTGTCCGTGAGGTCACCCATAGGATTCTGCAGAGTTGCTGAGAAGCCTAAAATAGGCGGAGTCGGCCACTGCCGTCTCGACAGCGACGTCAGAGTCTAACTCCCGCCTGCTCCAGCCTGATCTAAATAAGGAGAGGGGTCTGCCTGCAGGCCTGCACTCTCAGGACAGTTCCGGTGTAGGCTGCACTCTCAGGACACCTGCACTGTCAGTACAGGAAGTGACGATTCTGACGAACACGTTTTTTCCCTGCCCCCCGAAAGACTCGTTTGATGGAAGTTTTCAAATCACAATGGAGACTCATCACGGAGGTGATGAGTCCGCCCACCGTGCACTTTGGGTCGGCCTTGGTCAAGCCCTTTTGACCCCCCCAGCCTGGTTCTCGTAAAAGTTGACTTAGCCATTTTTCACTCAAATGACACCATGGAGGAATGTAACGGGAGTTGACAGAGGACTCTGCCTGCCTCACGAGTGCCACTTTTTTTCACTTTTCCCCAGTTTTATTATTATTTTTTGGCTATTTCACCCGGTTTCTACCGGGGACACTGCCCGGTCTCGGGTGTCCCCCCACGGCCTGTGTCCAGCCCCCCCCCCACTCATCCATATATTAACGGATTTTGACAATTTTTGTTGCATTTTTCTCCTCTCCTCTCACTGATCGAATGGCAAACGCGACCCACTGTCGGAGGGCCTCCGCGCTGGCCTGGCCTAGTGCTGGTGCTCTGGCGGTCGGTTCCTCCGAACTGCAGGTTCGACTCTGATGGCCGGGAGGGTGTGCTGCGTTGGGGTGGGGGACTTCCCCCACTCTGCGTGTCTCTTCCTTCCCGGGCCGGCCGATATGAAGCGTGACCAAGACGCACGTCTGACTCAGGGGTCCCACGGGTCCCGCAGCGGGGTGGAGGTTCCCAGCTGGAACCTCCCCACCTCCGCCGCGATGCACCCGGCAAACACGGTTGTTTCTCGAACCCTCCACTGTTGTATAGCGGGTGTAATTAAAATACAAGATGTCGCATTTATTTATATAAATAAATATATATATATAATATATATATATATATAGATAATAAGTGTCAGTGCGATTTTATGTTGTATTAGCGTGCATTTCCTGTTTGGAAAGTGGTGCTGTACTGAGAGTAAACAATACAAGGTGTCCCTATTTTTATATATATCTATAGGCTATACTGTATACATATGTATATAATAAGTGTCAGTACGATTTTATTTTGTATTTGCATGCATTTCCTGTTTGGAAAGTGGCGCTGTACTGATAGTGGCGATTTTATTTTGGAATTCTTAGCGTGCACTTCCTGTCCTGAGAGTTGAGGTGTCCATGGCATGGATGTATAATAGAGAACCGCAGTGACGCGTCGTAAAAGCCGGAAGCAAGTTAGCATTTTTAGCACTTCCGGTTCCTTCCTCAAAAAGCAATGCATTTTTTCCATAGGGTTTTGGAAAATAGCTCGAAATAAGGTCTGTGGTTGACACAAATTTAAGAGGTAAATCACGTTTTGTTCTACGACATTAAATACATCAGCAGTGACCCCTCTGGGGATTTTTGAAGAGTTTACGTGTCTGAAAAACGATGGTTGTTACCGAATGGCTGAATAGGACTACAGAAATTGTCGAGGCCGTTGTACGTCATTACGCCGAACACGTAAACACTCCCGCTAAGTTTGTTTTCCCCTGTGTTCTGCTTGAAAGCAAGTACCTGCCTATTTTTAGTATCTGTATATCTATATCCGACCATTAGAATCTGTATTTTTGAAATTGTCGTTTTTAACACCGTAGTTTTACAAATTATAGAATAATTAATTAGCAGTGTTTTCCAATTTTACTCGGCAGTTCGTTTCGTTGGCTAACGTTAGCTAAAGCTAGCGCTACTAGTTAGCTACGCAATGGTTTGTTGCTTTGCTCCGGGTTGCAGCCACAGGTCTTCGCATGAAACGTGCTTGTTCTATCGTTTCCCGGCCAATGTTTTCCAAAGGAGAGTCTGGATTCGTGCCATGAGGTAAGCTGACGTTACATTTTTGTCCATGTCACGGTGAAATGTAAATAATGGGTAGTGACTGTATCGCCATTATAGAGATGGCGCTGCTGAAAAGACCGCAACATAAGTAAAGATAATGAATACATCCTATTAAAACCTGTGTGTCTTATATGATAAGTCTTATTAGTACAAGCAGCACGTTTCACCATGTAACTAAAGATTATAGTCAGGGAAATCAGTTTGACATATTGAATGAATAACAAATCACCTCTGGCTGAGAGAGAACTCTCTGCTCCATAGCTTCTCTTGGACGTAAAATCACATGTACATTTTACATTTATATTCAATTTAATATTCCATCCCTCACATACTTTTGTATATATAATAAGTTATATTTTGTTTTTCTTGTTATGCTGCTGCAACACAAACATTTCCCAAATTGGGATCAATACAGTAATATCTTATCTTAATTCATTAAGAAATATAACTATTATAATTAGTGAAGCAGCTGACACCTATTTTCAATATGGATTAATCTACCATTTATTTCTTTAGTTCAATTTTCATCTATAAAAATGTCAAAATAGTGAAAATGTTCATGAGACTTATCAAAGTGCAAGGTTATATCTTTAGATGTTTTGTTTTAGCCTATGTACTGTATGTCTTAATGCTCTTACAGTATATGTGACGGTGTGACTTCCATGAAACTATATTTTATATCTTCCCAACAGACGAGCTGACAGGAAACCTAACACTCTAACAACCACAACATTGCAAAGGCGAGTAAATGTAAATTAAAAACAATTCACAATTTTTTTATTTCTTCTTCCTTGCAGTGAGGGGAAGCTGAACTTGCACTTGGTGCCAGTAAGGATGTTCCTCACGCAGGCTGAATGTTTCTCCTTCCTTACTGACAAAGAAGCCCTTGATTTGCAATGCTTCACTAATTGTCATTTCCCTGGCTCCGTAGGGACACTTTACCTCCAGCAAAGCGGAAGACCCTACCAGACCATCTGGAGATGCCCCCAACAATCCTGATAGGGAGAGCCACAAATCTGACTCATGGACCTGCATCTGAGTTGCAGTGGTGAATGCCCTGACGCCCTCACATTCATTCCTAGTCCCCCACTGTACAGACAAAACACCATCAAGGGCCTGTTGTTGCCCTAGCACCCTGGCAATAAAGGAAGCAGTCACACGCTTTGACCTCAGGACAGCTCCAAAGTTGCTGGCAGTCAACCTTCCTTTCCTGAACAAATGCCAGTTTGGGTTGGTTCGCTGACCAGTGGTAGCCACCTGAATTGCCCTCTGTTGCTCTTCAGACAATGCCATGCTTGCCACAATTGCCTCAGGTCCCTGATGCCCAACAGATTTGATAATTTCAGGAACAGTAAGTGTTTCCAAGCTGTAGTGTTCCTCTTCTGGCTCGGGGGAGAGAAGCCAAGAAATTCCTGAGAACCTGCCCCCGAGTCTGTCCCTCAGCCAGTCACGATCTTCGGAGGTGGGCTCTCTTGTCAGCGGGTTAAATTAGTTATTGGTTTCAACAGTCACATTACAACAGTTACTAAATCAGCTTACTATCACCTAAAGAACATATCTAGGATTAAAAGACTAATGTCACAGCAGGATTTGGAAAAACGTGTCCATGCTTTTATCTTCAGTAGACTGGACTACTGCAATGGTGTCTTCACAGGTCTCACTAAAAAATATATTAGAAAGCTGCAGCTGATTCAGAACACCGCTGCTCGAGTCCTTACCAACACTAAGAAAGTGGATCACATCGTTCCAGTTCTGAAGTCTTTACACTAGCTTCCTGTGTGTCAAAGAATAGATTTCAAAATACTGCTGCTGTTTATAAAGCACTGAATGGTTTAGGACCAAAATGCATTTCTGACCTCCTGCTAAATGATGAACCATCCAGATCTCTCAGGTCTTCAGGGACTGGTCAGCTTTCTGTCCCCAGAGTCAGAACTAAACATGGTAAAGCAGCGTTCAGTTATTATGCTCCAAATGTCTGGAACAAACTCCCAGAAACCTGCAGGTCCGCTGCAACTTACTACTTTTAAATCCAGGCTGAAGACTTTTCTTTTTGTCGCTGCTTTTAATTGAACTATTCATATCTTAGACTGCACTGTAACTTTTATCCATGTATTTTTTCTTTTAATGTTTGTTTTATTAGCTTTTCTTTTTAATGACTGATTTTAAATGCCATTTTCTTAATGTCTTTCATTTTTTGTAAAGCACTTTGAATTGCCTTGTGTTGAAAAGTGCTATATAAATAAACTTGCCTTGCCTTGCCTAATAAAGATTTAATGTGACACATACAATTGATTTGTTGATGGGAATTAATGTGAATAAATTAACTCGAGGTTAACGGTACTCTTGCTATCACGACTACTCACCGACACTATAAACCTTGTCCCTCATACTAGCCCTGACAACACCGGTAAGCACACCTTCATCTAGGCTGCACTGTAACGTGTCCTGACTTGTAGTGGTTCTCTCCTCTATCTACATTCTTCTTGTCATCTTTGTAAAATGATATCAGACTGGTAATTGACACAGCCATGACTTCTAGTTAAATTCAGTGTGGCTAAAATGAAAAGCTTTGTTAAAATATGCAAGCACGCGAAAGTCAAATTCAGCTATATTGTCAAAAATTCTACATGTGTTATACATCCAGAAATATTGAAATATCGTTTCCCACAGTGTGACATGTATACATAAAACAAAAAGGGCCTAGATAAACGTGGTACACATTAAACAAAACGGGCCTAGATAACCGGGGTATACAGTTTAAAATGTTAATATATTTAAAGTGTTCAAAGTGCAGTTTCAGTGCAAGTCAGTTGAAACGATCTTAAATTGGCGTGACGTTGAAGTCGTGCGACCCTGCTGCTGTACTGGCTTGTAGTTCGTTTATAGCATAACGTTAGCATTTCGCTTTTGGCGACTAGATTTATGATTCAAAAATTATAAAAGTAGGGTTGACATGTGGAGATTATCCGGCTGAACAAAACGTGATCCCTCTCTTAAATGTGTGTCAACCACAGACCTTATTTCGAGCTATTTTCCAAAATCCTATGAAGAATTTGCATTGGTTTTTCGCGAAGGAACCGGAAGAAGTTTACTTCCGGGTTTTACGACGCGTCACTGCGGTTCACTATATGGGTCCGTTCTTATTGTGCATCCATGGGTAAAGGTAAAACTCATGTAGTGCTGAACACTTCACATCACATGAACGTGCCGGGCGGCGCGGTCCCTTGGTTTAGATGCGCGTTCATAATGCAGAGGGAAATAACTCTCTGAATAACGTTATTAGCACATTTTTACAACTTGGGGAACGAATGTTTTTAATAAGGGCTATACAAGTGTTCATACTGGGTAGTTTATTTCGTTTAAAAAAAATTATCCAACGATTTACAGACCATTCTTTCCCCATGTAAGTCAATGGGAAAAAGTGTTTCCGGGCCTGGCAACCAAACGGAAGTTTAGTACCGCCGTTTGGCCACCACGAATATTTTCATCTGATTCCGGCACCCTTCCTGGGGGCTTGGTCCATGGTCCTCAGAGTGCAGGTTGTCACTGTCACTACCCGATCCGTCCCCCTGCCCAATCTGTACTGTGCATGTGCGAGATGGTCCGCCATATTGGAGAACTCCGGACGGCAACCCAAGAAAGACACTTGACACAGTGGCTATTGGCAAAGCTGAAAAATAAAACTCGAGAGAGATGAGTTATTGTTATTACAACGTGACTTCACTATTATATAACAACCCTTTTTATTGGGTTCTTTTATTTGGGGTTAAGTACATTGTCAGAATAAGTGAGACATGAATTTAACTTATGTTAGACAGCTATCATACTGAATAAATATTTACTGTGAATGTATGCAAACATGTATGGCATATGGCTGTCTAACAGAAGTTCAATCCATTCCTCACTTATTCTGACAAAGTACTTAACCCCAAATAAAAGAACCCAATACAAATTGTTGTTAAATAATAGTGAAGTCACGTTGTAATAACAATAACTCATCTCTCTCGAGTTTTATTTTTCAGCTTTGCCAAAGCCACTGTGTCAAGTGTCCTTCTTGGGTTGCCGTCCGGAGTTCTCCAATATGGTGGACCATCTCACACATACGCACTGCAGATCGGGTAGTGACACAGGTGTCCTGAGACCTGAGACTGCTGCCTGAAGGCAGGCTCCCATGTAAATAAGGGCAAAGAGGCGGAGCCGAGGCGGGACCTGCTGCCACCGAGCTGGAAGCTCCAGAGCTAGCTTAGGCTAACAAGCTAAGCTAACATGCTCCCCGTCTGCACACTGCCGTCACATTTTATGTTTCTAAGGTAAGAAGACAGGAAACTATTCAGCAAAACTATAAATAATAATCTAAGTTATTGAGTTTTTAGGATAATACTTGAGAATCTTAAAATCCCTTAACATTTGTATGCAATTGTGCTAAATTCAACACTGGAATCAAGCAAATATGAATATGTTTGCATGACATTAGTTATTTATATTTTGCTATCACTTAATTATATGTTTAATACATTTAAGTCAAGCTAAGGTGCATGTGATGGTAGCTAGTTAGTGCTCTTCCCTGTGAGGCCTCCTCCAAACAGCATAATAACCAGAATTTATCATTAAAACTAAGTACCAGTTCTAGATCCCTAACTTTAGACAAACAATTCAAAAGACAAAATCAACTAAATGTACTTAAAGACCAATCTTTATTTTAAGTTGCCTCTTAACCTGAGATATTAGTTATACAGTAATAGTATTGAAAATCTAAACAAAATCAGTCAACTTTATATTTCTTATGGTCTAAAGCATTTATTATTATTCATTTTTCCCCTCTCATAATTCAGTGTGGACTGATTGAGACAGCGTGGTGTCCAGAGAGCTGCAGAGACTCCAGGGAGAAACCTCCGTGTGATGGACATCCTGTCTGTTGGTTTGGAGAGGACTGAGGGTCTTTCCTCAGCGAGGAGGACCAGGCCTGATGGAGGAGCCCATGCTGGGAATAGCTGATACCAACTGCAAAGGCCTAGTCTGTCACTTTATTTGACTAAATGTGTTTACTTATACATTTAATAGGTTTACACTTTCTGTACATATGTGCTTTTTATTTAAAACATGTTTGATTAACTTTTGGTTCACATTTCAATAAATTGTATTTGTATTTGCACTCCTTTCGTCCATTATTCTTACTGAAAATGTTAGATTACACATTCACATCTGACTGAAGATTGGCACCATTTATTTGTGACGTTGCAAACTCTGCAGTACAAGGCACAAGTGATGTGAAGCTCAGAAAGTGAGGCGAATAGAAATAATCAGCTGATGGAGTGTAGATGTGGAAATAGGTGCATTTGATCAGCTGACTGTGTTTTTGCCACACTTTATAAGCCTATAACCACACCTTCTCTGAGGTGCAGCGTCACAAACAAGTGATGGTCCTGATAGAATACACAAATATACGGTGCGCAGACCTTTGTTTTCACAATAAAAGTAGTTTATTAGTCAATGTCCAGTACTGGCCTCTTGGATGTTCTTCTTGACCCTCAGAGAAGGAGAACATTGAATCGTGTCTTATAGGCATGTCCTTTCCGAACAAAAATGACCGGAAAAATAAAACATATTATTGCAGAACAAGTGTGTTATTTATGAAAGCGGTGTGTTTGTGTGGGGCTGTAGATATAATCATTTTGTAATTGTAATGTTTTTTTTTATTTCAACAGTGAGCTACAAAGACAATCAGATTATGAATGAACAGTATGAAGTTCATCAACTTTGAAATATTTTGTTATCAAAATAATATTTAACTGTTATCAAAACTTAGTGCAACTGTAGAAGCTTGTTCTGTTGTCTCTGTTATCTAAATGTAACTTTTTGCATGGAAAAACCCCTCAACTTCACTGATGTGTAGGTGATCTAGTATTTAGTATTGTTTAATGGAATGTATATCAGTGTATTAAAGTCAATATTTCATTTATTTAAATCAATATCTTTCTTGATTCTTTGTACATTATTAAAAAAAGAGTCTTTGTACCTGTGCTGAAGTTCACTGCTGTGAGGAGTCCAGTTTTGTCTCTCACTCTCTGGTCCAGCCTGTCTGCATCACCTGGAAACTTTAAACAAACCGATATATATGTAAAGTACCATGTGTACAAACTATATAACTTATTGTCTTCTGTTGAACATCTTGGATAGTGTATTGTCCGAGTCAGGGTCCTTTTTATTTCACTGTAACTTTGGAAGAACAAATTAAATGCAATGAATAAGCTTAATTTTAACTGAAGCACACTAAACGTCTGATCTAATATTTTTTAACAAATCATCCCTAAAGCATTGAGTATGCTATTTATCATCCTTAAATGCAGGCATTAAGTTACATGTTCTACAGCCACAATTATTCGGTTTCAAAAGTGTAATGAAAATCAAATGAATAGTATTTACCAATGCTTACTATTTATTTGATACCAATTAATAAAAACAACAAGGTTTGTGTTCGTTCTTCAGATATGTGACGTTAACATGTAAGCTCAACAATGAACTCCGGCTCAACCAACCATATTGTAATATCTAAGAAATCATCTTGAAATGTGACATTAATAATTGTAATATACACACATCTTATTGTGAGGTTGATTTCACATACACCACGCTGCTCTTCAACACTACTTTGACTTATGTTAGCTTATCTACATAATTGAGCATAGCAAATTTAAATTAACCATAGCGATGCATACAGTTACCTACCTAATAAAATATCTCTCTAAGTTACAAGGATGACCTTATTTTACCAACCTCAAACAGAAGCCATTTGTTCTACAGTATTATCCCACATAACGCTTAACACTTCTCTATTACGTTTTAACTTGAAGGCTACAATTAGCATCGTTAACACAGATGTAGCTACCACTCGCTTACATGCTAACCCAAGCCTTAAAGGTCCCATGACATGCTTTTCCGGTTATTACCTGTCCCCTTGTGTGTTATGAAGGTTTTTCTTCATGTAAGCGGTCTGCAAAGTCACAAACCCTCAAAGTACACCCTGTAGCGAGTAAAACTCTAACACAGAAAAGACCTGTCTATGCTGCCCCAGAACGCCTCGTTGGAGATTGTTCTTTTTCCAATTTTCTCTTCCTGAGTATAGTGACGTAACGATACCCAGGTCCAGGACCAATCCGCGGTACTCCGCGGATCTCCATACACACACACTCACAGCCTGGCTGAGACACTGTCCGAATATCTAACTGAAAAACTCGGCCGTGACGTTAACTGTCAGCGTATTGACACTGCGAGCAACAGATATCGCTTGTTTAAAGTGTGTGCTGAGTGCAATGAAGGTGCGGAGATGTTTAACCCAGAACTCGGGCCTGAAGCCTTGGTTGTGAGGCGATATTATGAACCACGTAAAGCGAATGTGAAAGCGGCTAGCAGAGCTAGAACTTTTACTGGTGCAAGGGTACTGAATGGAGCTATGGCTGTACTGCTTAGCTAAACTTTATGCGGGTTGGGTCATTTATCTGTCGCGGGCTGCGCCTGGGCAACAGCGCTGCTGATAGGATCCAACGTGTAGTGGTGGACAACTTGCTACAAAAATGTGACATTCTATGCTTGCAAGAAACTTTTTTACCATAGCAGGATTTGGGAAAGACGAACTCTCTTAATGATAATTTTCACGTGGCTGGTGAGTCTACTATGGACCTATCTCTGGGAATAGTGAGAGGAAGGATAGCAGGGGGCGTGGCTATCCTGTGGCAAAAAAAGCTGGACGCTGTCATTAATGTCATCAGGCTTGAAGTTGGCTGGTGTATTGCTGTGCAGATCAAAATGAATAACAAGGAGTTTAGCATTCTCAATATATACACCGTATGAGTCACAACATAATGAAGATGAATACCTGAACAGACTTGCTTTTATACATTCTTTTATTTCTGATAATCATTCCACCTGTGTTTATGTAGTGGGTGATATGAATGCTGACATATCAGACAAAAGTTCCTTGTTTGCTAAGCATATGCTACAGTTCTGTGATGATAACAATCTTATTTTATCAAGCCAAATACTTTTGCCTACAGATAGCAATTAATTTATAAGCAAGGCCTGGCACACAACTTAATGGCTTGATCATTGCATAAGCACTGCTAATGCCCATGACATTTTAAGATCAATTGAGATTGTGTATGAGGCATCCATGTCTGATCACATTCCTTTTGTAATGTCACTAGATTGTGATAGTCTCCCTGAGATGTCCCAGGAGGTTAAAAATGCCTGTGACACTAAAGTTGATTGGTCACAAAACTAGGGCCAAAAGGGTGGGTGGAGGGGGTCTGGAGGACGGGTTTGGGCTGACAGCCCAGGGGCACAGCGGAGGACCCGGAAGGGGTCTCGAGCGGACGGCCCGGGGGCAAGGCAGAGTTTGTGGTGGGGGTCTCAGGCGGACGGCCCGGGGGCAAGGCAGAGTTCATAAAGGGGCGAAGGACATGGAGTTGGCAGGACCCTCAGCAGAACCCCCAATGACACAGGACATGGAGTTGTCAGGACCCCCGACGAAACAGGTGTAGGCGGGGCCTCGAACGGCACAGGAAATAGGGTTGGCAGGACCCCCGGCAGAAGAGTAGTCGGCGGGACCTCCAACAGCACAGGACATAGGGTTGGCAGGACCCCCGGCAGAAGAATAGTCGGCTGGACCCCCAAGGACACAGGACATAGGGTTGGCAGGACCCCCGGCAGAAGAGTAGTCGGCTGGACCCCCAAGGACACAGGACATAGGGTTGGCAATACCCCCGACAGAAGAGTAGTCGGCGGGACCCCCAACAGGACATCATTACAGATTAAATGGCTGATGATGATGACATGCTAACAAGCTCACATGTTGGCTAGAAAATTATCTTGGTGTTCAGATAAGGTTAAGGTGAACCTCTTTAGAGCTTATTTTACTCCTCTTTATACTGCCCCCTTGTGGGTTTAGTTTAAGAAGGCAAGCCTCCAGAAGCTCCATGTTGCTTGTAATGATTGTTTGCTTGTAATGATTGTTTGCGTATACTGCTTAGAAAACCAAGGTGGCGCAGTGCAAGTGAAATGTTTTGTAATGCACGAGTCAACACGTTCCATGCTCTCTTGAGAAATCTGATGTACAAATTCATCTGTTGATTGAATTTTTCTCATAACTCTGTCATTATGCTCCTTTCAAATCCGTGTCTCAGTGCTGTACGATACCAGTCACCTCCGTGGAAACATTGCTATAACTGCCTTTTTTTATTTATATTTGAGTGTTGTATGTCTTTTTTTTTAAATTGACCAAGAATCTCTTTAAATAAAGCTGATGATGATGTGTGTGCTCAGGCTGAGTTCCGCGGTGTCTCGCTGTCTCGCAGACCCCACGCTCACACTGTCCGCTCCTCGAGCCTCAAAGGCGGATCAGCGAACCCCGCAACGTCCCGCCAACACGGCACCCAGACCCCACGCAGCATTCTCATCTGTTTGTCATTACTGGTGTCATTTCCTGGTTGCTAACAAACGCCATGGTAACACATAATCACTGATGTTCCGCTGTAACGGTGGTGGACTCATTAGAACAGAGTGAGCGAGCTGACCAATCAGAGCACAGTGGGCTCATAGGGAGGGGGGGGGGGCAGGAGCTCCAACAAGCCGTTTAGGACAGACAGTGAATACACATACTATACAGAGATGCTGTATGAGAAACCAATGTGAGTTTGGAACATTAAACAATATAAATCTATTCTAGTAGACCTCAACAATGGAATTGTGATCAGTAGAAATGGCCATGTCATGGGACCTTTAACATTCATTACGGTAGCTGATTAAAATCAAACACATAAATAAAGTACTCGAATTTCACTTACCGCAAAACCGCATTCATGCACCGTCTGTTTCAACCACAGAGCGAGTCACAATAGTCCGATATAAGCATGAACAACAAACAAACACGACCGAGTTCAAGTTATGTTCCCCGGATGAGCTGAGCAGGCTGAGTCCCTTTAGCATCACACAGAGCTGCTAGCAGAGAGACAGGAAGCTAACAGCAGCAGTCACTGGACAGAGCTGTCACTCAATGTGACCACTCCCTAATTTATGCATAACTTTAAGGCTTAATATCAATTAAACAGATGAATTGAGAAAAAAATGCACTACCGTGATGTGTCTTCCAATATATCATTTTTATTATTAGTTGTCATTAAGTCTAACTATACAGAGAATAAGGTTTTTCGAACCACGATGTAACCACGATGTGTATACTTTGCTGTAAAGTTGGGCATTTTAACATGGGGGTCTATGGAAATTGCTCTCTTCTGCAGACTGCTCCTACTGGCCACTAGATGAACTGCAGTTTGAGGCACTTCCTTATAGGCTTCCCGGCTCTGCCCCAGTTTGCCGCTTGGATGTGATGCTGGTCTTCCTTATATCCAGAACATCAGGCTATCACAATGATAATATAAGAAACATTTTTTAAATGTTGTATAACTTTCCATATACAATGACAGATTTCTGATTTTCATAACTTCATAACGAACCACAAATGTCAAAATAGCTTTCGGTCCTATCCATGTGCGTCACTTTTAGTGTCCCCCAGAAACAGTTTCCGTTGTGTTATGAGCTTCTTGTTTTCCTAATCAGTACTTTTTTTTAAATCTGTGCACGTGTCATCAAATAAATATTTCCAGGAGTTTCGAGTTGGGTAACGTTTCTAAACGCTGCACATTTGTTGTCAAGTTGATGAGGCTCTTCCTTCATTTGCCTGTTTTTTGACACGTCTGTTTTTTTACGTACAGTATGCATCACTTCTGAAGCTGCAGCGCGGTTCTCCTAATGGAAATGTTTTGGGTTGATGTAGCACATTTGCACTTGTCTCACTGTTATTTCTAAATAGTTGATTGCACTTATTGTTAATCGCTTTGGATAAAACTGTGGGCTAAATGAAATCTAATGTAACGTGACAGCTCAGCTCTGTATTTATTGAAATGATCACCTCACACTCCGATTTATTTTTCTCTTCAGCAAGTCCTTCTGCACGTTGTCCTGCTGCACATACATCAGCTATTCAGGCCAGGAAAACAAAACGATGCTAATGCTAGCTTTCACTCCAAATACATGTGATTAGTTAAGCTTACAGGTTATCATCAGGGCTACCACTCGATTATTTTTATCATCCATTATTTTGCTTATCATTTTCTACATCAATTGATTGTCGTCCAAGGTAGTGTCTTTATGTCTTTGAAGGTTGCTTCAGTCGAAAACCCTAAAATATGTTGTATAATATGTTATGAAAAAGAGAAAGCAGGAACATCTCCATCTCCATTTTCTGCACTTTTTTGTAAAAGTGACATTAATCAGTCATTGATTTTCTTAAATGTTGAATATTATTTTTCTATTGAAGGATTAGTTGAGTTAGAGTTGCAGGTTATCATACATGGCTGGCTAATTCGGTAAATATTAAAAAAGTTATTCTTGTTTATTACAAAAGAGTCACGTGTTGTTTGCCCGAGTTTTCTAACACCAGCTGTTTTGAGTTAAAAATGTTTTTTTTTAACAGCTTCATATTAAACAGATGTGTTGCATCATATAAATTACATAAACACACATGTTATTACTTTATTCAATTATAATAAGTATTTACTTCTGACACTAACTTCTTCTTTGCTAAATGTGAGACATGGTTGCTTCGGTTTGCTATGTCATAGATAAAACAAACTATTTACATTAACCCTCAAAAGTTGTGAGCTGTGTGTGTGTGTGTGTGTGTGTGTGTGTGTGTGTGTGTGTGTGTGTGTGTGTGTGTGTGTGTGTGTGTGTGTGTGTGTGTGTGTGTGTGTGTGTGTGTGTGTGTGTGTGTGTGTGTGTGTGTGTGTGTGCAGATGCAAACATTGTTATGACAGCTGCTAAAGATCCTGTAGGAAATACAAATAAAACAGTGACATATTTGGTCAGATTCCATACTTTAGAAGTTTATAATCTCCCTATTTGGACTTAACCTTGACTTTTCCCCTTTACCACCAGTGTAGTGACTAATCTCAAACTGGTAGAGCTGGACGTGGAGTTTGAACCATCAGTCTTCTTTCTGGTAAAGATAAATGTTTTGAAATGTGAAGAAATCTAAGTCTTTGTGTAAAACAAATGCAATTCTCAAGCAACAGGATCAGTAGTAAAACACTACATGCCTAAATATTGATGATAAAAGAGGACAGGAAAGAGTTGTTTACACGAATGTGGTCCTTCTGCATGGATGTGTTGTAATTAAAGGTGGAGGGAGAGGTGGGGTTTCCCAAAGAGTAACCCTCCCTTACAGTAAAGTGTGGGATCATATTGCAAAGAGCTAATGAGGGATTATCGAGACATGAATCAGGACTTGGAGGTCTCTATCAATGCAGTTGAGAGAAGTGAAAATAAAGTTAAAGAAACGTTACGCTGTGTTAGCAGTCCCTCTGTAGATGTACACACAGCAGCAGGCAGACTGTTTAAACATGTACGAGCAGTGAAGGGAAAGTACCCGGCTCAGAGAGGACCGTTTGTATTTAGTGTTTTGTTGCCCTTGGCTCCTGCTTAGTGCAGGTCAGCACATTTCTCTGTGCTGAAATCAACCCTCTGTGGTGTGTGTGTCTGCGAGTGTGTGCATGTGTGTCTCCAGTGAATCCCCAGGAAGTTATAAATGCTCTCACTCTCTCTCTCTGTGGCTCCCTTTCCTTCCCTCACGGCTCTGAAGCCTATGACAGGGTTTCTTTGTAGACCAGAGTCACGTACATGACCTACAGTAAAGCAGCTTTTGGCCAGATGTAAACAGATTTAAATGTGACTCAGCATCTTTTAGCGTATTGTTATGGTTTATTGTCCCACAATTTTACTATTTTGTGGCTCTATTCTGCTTTTGGGGGTTTTCCATTTCCTGTAGCGTGTTGTATAGGTTTTTATGCATGTAAATGGCCTGCAAAGGCTAAAATCCAAAAGCTAAAATAAGATATGATAAAACTACATATTTAAAGGTGGGGTAAGTAATTTTGGAGAAACCAGCTTGAGTGCGCAATAATTTGAAAATACACAGCTGGAAGAAATCTGCTATTTCCTTCCCCTCCAACACACACAAACGCGCACATGACCAATGAGGGCAAGAGATAAGTTTGTGCGCAGATGGAAGACTGACAGGCAGGTAGGCCATCATTTTAGCCGGCCTGGCCCGGCTAAAATGATTGGTCGTGCTTTTTACAGCGCTACGGCTTCCACAGATGACATTTTCTTATGTATTTTTTGTCAAAGCACTTAAGATATTCATTGCTATCGGGATGTTAAGAGCATTCCATGGAATATAACAAAACATGTATCTCGAGCCGGTTTCTCAAACGTACCTACCCCACCTTTAATACGACCAATACCATCTGTTGTTCTTCGATGCTTTAAACTTGCATGAGTTTAATTTAACGTCAAACAGATGGATGCTGATTCACACTAGAGGAAAAATAGTTGAATACGATTTTCTTCAGCAGGATGCTGCAACAGTGCAGCGTTACAAACAGCACATACAGTACACAGGCCACATGTGCAAAACTGCATAATCACCCCATTATATGAGTGCTTTATATTATCTATAAAAACAGTACCAGTGTCAGAATTAGCCGCAGAGTTAATTACTTTTGTAAGCGAGGGAAGGAGGAGTTGCTGTGAGCACACATGCTAGGTTTTATAGGTTTCAGGTTGTTTTTATACTATGACTGCTATTGGTGTGTTGGGGAATTGCACATGCTTTCTAAATATCCGCTTCTTAGTTTAATTCCCAGACTCCTTATCTTACTATTTCTTTCTTATCCCCCCTCCTGCCGACTTGTGCTACTCTTTTTACTTGGTGTACCTACAGTGTGACAGTCAGACTCTCCTTCCCCTCACATACAGTCTTCAGACAGAGAGTTGGCACGGAGGGCAGTAACATGCGGATGTGGCAGCAGCACACTTAATTGTTTTCAGATCTACCGGCCCATGCTGTGCGTGTGTGTGTATGATTGCAATGCAGGCACTAACACATGTTAGTTAACTTAAATACTGAACCATTGGGTCCATGTTCCATACATCACAGAGCCTACTATCCTACATTGCAAGATACAGTGAATGGTTGTTGTGCAAAAAAAAAACATTGGCCTTTAGAGAAGGATTTTAGTTTTGATGTTATCGGAAGGCCACCGTAATTCTCCAACACCATTGGAAAAAAACAACAACTGCAATCTTGTAAATAGAAGGGTGAGTCGAGGGGTATTTAGTTGGTTGCAATCCACAGCCTCAATGCTACTGTAGATGCTGCCAAATACTAACTGTGGGGATTTTCCCCACATCAATCAGAGGGTCAAAAACAGTTCAAACTATGTTATGTTGTGATTGTATCCGACTCCATGTACTTTGACTGACCATTTCAACGCTACTACTAAGTGGAAACTTGGAATATTGCCATACAAGTAGTCTCTTTTTGATCTGCAGCTACCTGCTTTTTATTATTCATAAAACCCTTTTTTACTTCATGCTCACTGTTCTTGGTTCGTTTGTGGAAAACCATTGAAAACAAAAATCCGAGAACTAAAAGCAACCATTTACATTTTTTCGCCTGCCCTGGTCTAAATTGCAGTTAAAAGCACCCTTCGAGGACTAATAGTGGAAAGAAAACTTAAAGAAAAGTACATCTGACGCTGAAATTAAATAATGCTTCACAGAAAGTTGCTACAACAGGAGTATCGGATCAGTAGTTGGTCAAACAGTAAAAAAGCAGCCTACGGTTTGTGTTTGGACTCTTTCCGCTATGAGAAACACTCCGCTCTTCCAGAGTGAGCTATAAATAAATAGGGACTCCCTTTTGTACGAGCCTTGTTAAATATTGGTTTGCTTTCAATGCCAGATATTTCTCCTCGCTCTGTCTTAGCACTATGCATGTGTTGCTCAGTGTTTGAATTTGTTCAAGCAATAACAGCACAGCTTCAGTGTTGCATTCATATTAATGGCTGTTAAATTAGTGCCCATGAGAAAGCTCCTGGCTGACAGGAAGGGGGAACTTTATGGATCTACTTTCTGGATAGTTGACCCCAAGACATACAGTACCTCCTCAAGTTCACCCTCTTGGTACTGCACATGCTCCAGTGTGCTAACTAGCTTTACTGCGGCTAAGGAGTTATTACAGCCCTGTCTATTTATCCCTGACCTCTGCTCTGTGGTTTTACCCTCTGTCTTTCTGAATGACCTTTCACCCCTGTGTATCAGAGCCGGACCAGAGAAGCCGGCACAGTCTCAGGGGTCACCACGGGACGACGAGACCAACCTATCAGCCAGGAGCTCAACCCTCCTCGCCCAGACCTCTCTCCTGCTCCTCCCCCACCACCACCACCACTTCCTCCCCATCTGCCTCCTCTACCTGCTGGACAGGGCAAGGATGCAACAGCTCCAACCAATAACCACCGGGGACAAGAACGAAAAAGTGAGCCTAATGCAGTCATTACAAAAGTTTTTATATACCTACTAATTCTCTGATGTGGTGTTTCTAACTTATAACGATCCTTAATTATTTACAGTACACTTGGTCCCCTGCTAATAACAGAAGAAATCCCCATTATAGTACGTTTATAATTTTTTATAGACATTAGCATCATAGGAACTTTTACCATAATATCGTCCTCTGCTCCCAAGTGTGTGTCATCGTATGCAACAAGTTTAGTCTACTGGAACAAGATGTGACATGCTGGTACATCTGAACACATGCACAAAGAATGCTGCCCTAAGGTGTGTGTGTGTGTGTGTGTGTGTGTGTGTGTGTGTGTGTGTGTGTGTGTGTGTGTGTGTGTGTGTGTGTGTGTGTGTGTGTGTGTGTGTGTGTGTGTGTGTGTGTGTGTGTGTGTGTGTGTGTGTGTGTGTGTGTGTGTGTGTGTGTGTGTGTGTGTGTGTGTGTGTGTGCGTGCGTGCGTGCGTGTGCGGGAAAAGGTAAGGAACTGTCTGAGTATTCAGTATTAGAACACCCCCATATAAAATTACAAAATATAAAAACGCACATTTTTCCATATTTCATATTTCACTCTTTTTTATGCTTTTTGACCAAGGACATTTTAAGTTCTAAAAACTGACATGTTAGCAAGCAGAAATGCATCAACTTCTGCATTCACTTGGGGTCGTGTTTCAACCAGTGATACACATATAGAGTACCAGTCAAAAGTTTGGACACACATTCTCATTCAATGGTTTTTGTTTATTTTAATTTTGTCCTACTTTGTTGATTAGTACTGCAGACATCAAAACTATGAATGAATACATGTGGAATTTTCTAGTTAACAAAAAAGTGTTAACAAATCCTGAATATGATTTTTATTTTAGATTCTTCAAAGTAGCCCTGTTTTGCCTCGCTGACAGCTTTGCGCACTCTTGGCATCTCTCAGTCAGCTTCACGAGGTCATCACCTGGAATGGTTTTCTATTAACACGTGTGCCTTGTCAAGAGTCCATTTGTGGAATGACTTGCCTTCTTAATGTGTTTGAGGCCATCAGTTGTGTTGTGCAGAGGTAGGGTTAGTGCACAGCGGAAAGCCCTATTTGACTACTGTTGTAATCCATATTATGGCAAGAACCACTCAGAGATGCATAGAAGGTGAGCGGATGGTTTCTGTATGTGTGGTTCCCACCGTGAAGCATGGAGGAGGAAGTGTGATGGTGTGGGGGGGCTTTGCTTGTGACACTGTTGGTGAATAATTCAGAATTCAAGGCACAGATAACCAGCATTCTGCAGTAGCCAGCAAAATATAAATCATATTCTGGATTTGTTTTTGTTTACTAGATAATCCCCTCTTACCTGTGGGGTTCCCCAAGGCTCGATTCTGGGCCCCATCCTTTTTCTACTTTACATACTGCCCCTGGGTTCAATCATTACAAAACACAATGTCCCCTTCCATTGTTATGCAGATGATGTACAAATCTATCTGCCTCTCAATTCTAATGCAAACTCTTTAAAGATATTGATGGTCTGCTTGACAGAGGTCAAATCCTGGCTGAGCCTAAATTTCCTCAACCTAAACGAGAGTAAGACTGAGGTCATCTTTTTTGGACCCCAACCTCCAGCCTCCCCAGTTGATACTCTGGGCTCCCTCAAAAAAAACATCCTCCCCTCTGTCAAGAACCTTGGAGTGACCTTTGATAGCACTTTTAAATTTGATAAACAAGTCAGCACCGTAGTTAAAACCTGCTTTTTTAAAATACGACTATTGGCTAAGACCAAGTCGTTTTTATCTTTTAAAGACTTGGAAAGGGTTATCAACGCCTTTGTAACCACAAGGTTGGATTACTGCAACGGTCTGTATGTGGGTATGGACCAGGCCTCAATTAAACGCCTGCAGCTAGTGCAGAACGCCGCTGCACGTCTTCTTACTGGCCACAAAAAGCGTGACCACATTACCCCAATTCTGGCTTCATTGCACTGGCTTCCAATTCGGTTCCGAATTGATTTTAAACTCCTTTTATTTGTTTTTAAAGCACTAAATGGGCTGGCTCCGGCCTATATAGCTGAACTCCTCCAGCGCTACACCCAAGCCAGAGCCTTAAGGTGTGCTGACCAGCTACTGCTGGTAGTGCCCCAGACCAGGCTCAAAACCCGAGGGCACCGAGCCTTCGCAGCAGTTGGTCCCAGGCTCTTGAACACTCTGCCCCTCCATATGAGGTCGGCCCAGACTCTAGGGGTTTTTAAAACAAAACTAAAGACTCACTTCTTCTCCCTGGCATTCTAGTCCGAGCAGAGTATGACTACGGACAATTCCCTGTGTTGGATTTTTATATTTGTTGTGGTAATTTATTGTCTTCTGTTCTTTGCGAATGTAGTAATGTGTTATTTATTATTTGCATGTACAGCACTTTGGTCTCGACCAAAAATCGTTTTAAAATGTGCTTTATAAATAAAACCTGATTTGATTTGATTTGATATGTGTTCTTTTATAGTTCTGATGTCTTCAGTATAAATCTACAATGTAGAAACAATTCAAATAAATAACAAACCTCGAATTAAACTTTTGACTGGTAGTGCACATCCAACAATCCCTCCCTTTTTTGTTCGGTTTTGGTCTCCTCCGACTCATTAGAAAAGTTTCTTATTAAAAAATATATGTTATGCTGCTAAATGCAAGTCGCTAATTAAACCTTCTTGTACTGTAGATGGGGTTTATTGGAGCTCATATTAGCTTCATGTTGCTATTTAATACATATTAAATCTATGTAAGTGGTGGTAATGGTTCAATTGTGCGATCAAACCAAAACAAATAACTAAGAGAGGAAAATTTGGGTGATGATTCTCTGTGGGTTTATAACTGTGATTGAAAAACATTACACTCTCTCTAAGTTCTAATTGTCTACTGTTCTGCAGTAATGCAATGCAAAAGCATCATATTAAGGGCCTGAAACAAAACATATTCACCCTCTTCTAGACATTTCTACCATAGCAGGAAAAGCACAACATTTTAAAGAGGACATATTATGTTCATTTTCAGGTTCATAATAGTATTTTGTGCCTCTATTACTGTGACATGTTTCCATGCTCTAATGTTCAATAAGCTATTTATTTGTCTCATACTGCCTGTGCTGCAGCGCCTCTTTTCACCCTCTGTCTGAAACCAGAGCCCAGTCTGCTCTGATTGGTTAGCTGGCCGGCTCTGTCGTGATTGGTCAACCGCTTAGAGATGTTCCTCGCCTAAGCCCCGTATAATGTGTTGGAACGCTAGCCAATAGAAGCAAAAGTGTTACATACAGTAGGGATGTCATTATGTTATATACTGTAATTTATTTATTTATTTTTTAGTTACGCACAAAATTCTTTATTATTCCGCCGGGTTATTTTGCGCCTCTTCTTCTCCCACATTCCACATCGCAGAAACTCCGTTCAAACATCAAAACGTTCAGCTCGGTCGGGAATCGATGACTATTACTTTTCTCATTCATAACTTTCATAATTCCAGAGATATATCCCATAATACATCACATTTTTAACATGGAAGTCAATGGAGAAACTCTTCAGACTTGAAAAATCTTCATGCGACTTCAACTGCTAACTGCTCCTTCATACTTTTACTCAGAAACCTCAAACATTGTTCAGACCTTGGTAAAAAGGCCTTCTTCAGATTTTAACATTAGTGTGTATTGAGCCAACCGTGTCTCCTAAAAATTACGTTCCCACAGAACTAAACTGCATTCTCAATTACGTTTAGCTAGAAACGTATTCTCTCCCACGTTACGTTCGTTATGAACGTATCTCAAATACGTTTATTTTCTATATATCTTCTAGAAACATATTTTCTCCCACGTTAAGTTTCTTATGAACGTATCTTAAATACGTTTATCTTCTACATATCTTTGCCATTTATTGTCTTGCTTATAATAATGATAATAGTCATTTATAAATATCATTTTAGAGCACACATTTGAAATCAGTAGGCGAGGCTGTAATTTTGCCTGCTGTTACTCTTATGAGCGAGGCAGAAAATAATAGTTTTAACATGCCAAAAAGCTGCTGTGTCGTTTATTGCACCTCAAACATTAAAACAAATCCAGAGTTACGTGTTTCTGTACTTCCTCTAAGATGAAAGGACAGTAACAGAAGATCTCTGTGACGACAGATGTGGTGTTGTTAATGCGATATGATATCCGAAAAAAAAATCAGTTTAGGATGGCCGACACTACACTACCCATAATCCCCAGCTATCGTTTGGGACTACAGTCCCGTTGACAAACCCCGTGATTAATCTTCAAGCTCTGGGATTGGATGTTGGAGTGGCAGTGCGCCAAGGTTACGCCGAGCGTCAAGCTCTTTGAAATGGAACGAAACCACGGCAGACTATTCAAAACTGGATTCGAACGCCCCCCCCCCAAGAACTACACATGCTGGCTATTGTGTTTCGCAAGTTCGCAACATGTTCCCCATTGCACCTCTACCGGGAATTGTAGTTTTAAAAGACGTTTTCGTTTTTCCCAAAATTAGAAGTTGACAGTATTAAACTGTTTACAGCCCTGGAGGTTTAGGCGATAGGAAACACATTGGTGTGTACAAATTTAAAACATGTAAATACTAAATGAGTGAAAATCGCTTGTATCCATAATGGGCAGCATTAATATATACCCACATGACAGCTCATTGTTACTTTGTAATTGTTCTACTCCACTACAATTCAGAGGTTAACCTGGTATTTTTACTCCACTACATTTATTTTAGTTACTTTGCAGATTCTTATTGATGATGTGAAATATGAACAACCCTTAAAGCAGACTTTAGTTACACCTGAGTAAAATTCAGGGAAGGTGATTGTCAAGTGCCAACAATCAGGAGAGATATTTGATAGTTGGTGCTTGAGAAGACTAAACATTTATCTGCAGATCTCTATAAAGTATATTAATTACTCGTTATTCTCTACTAAAAGTTAATTAAAAACTGTATATAATTGCTATTTTGCACATCCCTTTCAAGATTTCAAGTTTTTCTAAGGTTTATTGACATATCATATACACAACTACGGTGTAGTTATGCAATGAATGAAAGACTTGGGTCACAGGTTCCTCAACAGTGCATTACAAGACATCTATCAATATGTGTGTACTGTATACCTCCACCATTAAACTGTCAAATTCTGCACATTTCTTATACTATCTACATACATAAGAGTATCATTAATGTGTATAATATCAGTTAAAATAAGTGCTTCAACATAGTTAACATTGCAGGAAAGCAATATATTAGACATTAAGTACTTTGTCAGGCTTAATATTTATCTGTAGATAGATACCCCCAAAGCTTTTTTCTTATTTGAAAGAAGACCTTAACCTAAATTATTCTTTAATGTGTTAATAAAGGTTAATTAGTTTGTCTGTTTTGCACATCCTCATATTAATATCTTTGTACATCCAGCACTAAACTGTTTTATTGTAGAGATCACTTACAGTATCTTCTTTTTATATTCTATATTTCTATCATTGAACTTCTACTTTACCCCCTATGAAAGTATGTACTCTTAATATTGTTTTCATCAAATAACATTATTCAACAAAAATAACATTATTCAACACAAATAATTCAATAACGTACTTTAACTAGGGGCAGACATTAAGGGTAAAATGCCACTGGCACTCCGGGCCGGTGGAATTGTATTACTACTGGCCCCACCATTGTAACCACTGGCCCGGAGCATTCGTCCAAAAAAAATCGACTAATAATGAAGAAAATGAACACATTTGTTGCAATAGTAATTAATGCACTAACTACATTACTACTTGTACTACAACATTTGAATAATCAGTTCTTCCTCATTTTCCTCAATTGTTCATATTTGGTTTATTAAAATAATGATATTGTGGTCATTGTTAAAAAATGTCTGCTCTTATTATGAGTATTATTATTTGTATGATGCGCTTTCTGCCTTCCTGTCATTAGGAGTTAGAAATGTAATGGCTATGTAGTAGGTCAGATTAGAACCTTCATTATCCTAAACTGCTGGGACATTTCCCTATAGCCAATAACTTTATATTTTCTACTCTTCACTTACTTGTCAGCATAGGCCGGCATTGATGTACAGATCCGACAGAATACCTTGTTTATATTGGCCTCATATTGAGAGGTGCAGTGACGCGTCCTAAAACCAGGAAGTAAGCTGCTGGTTCCCTCGACAAAAAAGCAATGGGATTTCTCCACAGGGTTTCGGAAAATAGCTAGAAATAAGGTCTGTGGAAAACAAACCTGTTTGATAAATGAACGTTTTGTTCAGCCGGATAATCTCCACATGTCTACCCTACTTTTATAATTTTCGAATCATAAATCTAATCGATATATTATAAAAGGGTTTTAGGACGCGTCACTGCACTACTTCTTCTCATATTCCCTGTCACTCTCCTTTAACTCCTCCGGTGACTTTCTTTTCTTTGAAGATTGTTTTTTTGCCCGGCGCTTGGCCGGTTACCGCTGGTATTAAAAACATTTTGGCGAATGGTTAGGTGGAGCGATAGTCTGTAGTGAAGGAGCGCGCTCCCGCTCACGGGTGCCTGCTCGCGCTGCGCACCGCAGCAAACAGCTGTTTGCTTTTCACCCAACAACAACAACCGACTCACGAAACGCTATGGTGTAGCGTTAATAAACGAAACAATTTAACAAAATTGTTTGTCAAAATACCAATACCACAGGACCATTTTTTTTTTTAAAGCAATATTTTTAGTGGCCCGAGCGGGCAAGTGGAAAGTACGTTATGCTGGCCCGGGGTGTCTAAATAGTGCTTCCGGGCCAGCGGGCCATTTATAATGTCGAGCCCTGCTTTAACCACTAGGCGGTGCACACAAGGTACACAGCATACTAATAATAACTTTGTATTATTAGTGTGGGACACTTATGTATGTATAACATCTGAAGATATTTAGTTTTGTTCATGTTTTTACATAATTTTACAGGATATTGCTATGCTATTTCTCATGTATTACTTCTACACATTAATATCTGATTTGTAAAACATCACAGACAGAAAGGCATATCCGTCATTTAATGGTAAGCTATTGCAATTGTGATTCAATAACCCATCACCCAAATCCCCTGACTATTCTCTCAACTCAGTATTTACATTCTTATATTCAAAGAAAATCAGTAATACAGTATCTTTAACTACAAACTACAAGTCCTTTTCTATCTGCTGTGCACCGTTGTGGTGTAAATATAACCTATCTACCAATTGGATCAAATATAAAAGTCAGCCGAATTACTATTGATACTGCAGGAGACGTACTATATTTTGTGAAAAGAGATGCAAGATGTTGTTTAATTGTTGATATATTTATGATCCACGTCACATATTCAGTTTTGGCGGCAGTTCTCCTGTTTGTCCAGAAGTCTTCTCATCAGGGCTCTATAAATAAAGAACTACGGCAGATGTGTAATATTTAATGCAGCCGAACCATGTATTACAATGCCTTTTATGTGATGACTTCCAAAGAGAGAAGCAAGAACACTCGGAATAAAGTATTATTCTATTTTTTTTTTTATGTTTTCGGATATCATATCACATTAACATCATATCCCAACATGCATTGCAGTTAAAACATCCAATCAACAAGCTTCAAGCTGAGGATCTTGGGTAATCTGTTCAGTGGGTTTGTGGTGTGTGTCGCTCGAAATGTCCCTTATAGGCCTACGTCTGTTTCCGGTGACTTTATTTAAGGCGTAAAAAGCATGCTAAAAATCCCAAGACTATAGAATTAAACGAATAAATAAAAACAAGGATAATTGTGTGTTATTGTTGAGTAAATAACAGTGTGTTATTTAGAAAAGAATAACAAATTAGAAGGAAAAAAAGATTTTCAAAAATACAGATTCCAGTATTTTGAGGCTCTAAGCCCCATTTATTTTCCTCACAGACGGGAAAAAAAGTCAGACATTATACGATTTAAAAATAAAAACAGATAAATAAAAAGATAAAACACTGGCATGTAATTTACGTTAGAATAAATAGAATGGTTTTGAATAATAGATGAGAGTAAAATCTACGACACTTTACAGCCCCGCCCACTTTTGGAGAAACCAACGCTGTCATTTGAACGCCGATCAAGCCTGAAGCCACAGAGATCTTCTGTTACTGTCCTTTCATCTTAGAGGAAGTACAGAAACACGTAACTCTGGATTTGTTTTAATGTTTGAGGTGCATTCAACGACACAGCAGCTTTCTGGCATGATAAAACTATTATTGTCTGCCTCGCTCATGAGAGTAACAGCTGGCGAAATTACAGCCTCGCCTACTGATTTCAAATGTGTGCTCTAAAATGATATTTATAAATGACTATTATCATTATTATAAGCAAGACAATAAATGGCAAAGATATGTCGGAAATAAACGTATTTAAGATACGTTCATAAGAAACGTAACGTGGGAGAAAATAGGTTTCTAGAAGATATGTAGAAATAAAATAAGTTTCTAGCTAAACGTAATTGAGTTCTGTGGGAACGTCATTTTTAGGAGAAAGGGTTGATTGAGCAGCTCGTTAATTTGTGTGATCTCAAAGCTAGAGTGGAGGAGAGCTTGAAATTCGCCTTCATATATTTTTTTTAACCTGCCATAATTCCCAAACCCTACATTCCTGAGACATAATTTGTCATGACAAACGTAGGAAAACATCTCGTAGCTTGAAAATTGAAATTAAAGCCAATTATACTGTAGATCTTTACTCACAGCATTAGCCACACACCTTTAGTTAATCTGCCAAAAAGGCCACATTATTAACCCGAAAGTACACAAAAAGTACACTTCAGATGCTCAAGTTCCTTGACATGCTTCACGCATTGAAATGTCACCGATATCTGTTACAGTTCTTCAACAAAACGTTCACATGTAATTGATGTAAGAGGTTTATCCCTCATTCAGAACAATGCAAATGCTCTCCTCTCACATATTACTGCACATCACCATGGAAACCTATGATCTCTGGACACGTCGTTAGCTCAAATATAAACACCTATGTAATGGAACACGATGATGTCATAACTCCAACTGACAAACTCAGAGCAGCAGACTTCAGATAATGGTTATTAATGGTCCAGCCTTCAACATGTCTATGTGCCATTAGTGAGTTTTCCTCAAAAGCTGGTGCCATGGCAACGCATCCCTTGCCGTAAAACACGATATTGCTATAACTCCTATGAATATGGTCAAAAAGTGCTCAAACTTCACATGTGTGCTAACAGTCCAGCTGTGAAGACATCTATTTGACAGTTTTAAGATTTCTTCAAATGCCGTTGCCTTGGCAACACAATGCTCGCCATGAAACACGGTTTTCTCATAACTTCAGTGAAAATGCTCGAAATGGCCCAAAACTTCACAGGTTTGGTAACGATGCAGCCATCAACGCATCAAAGCGTATTATTGGGTGTCATCAAATGCCGTTGCCATGGCGACAGATCATTCGCCATCAAGTTAGTTCAAAAGTTTGCAGTTCAAATATTCTGCTGCTTTTCCAAGCCTTTTTACTTTATTTTCTTCTCTCATCACACATTCAAGCCCCCAGTGTTCATGTATCATTTCAATCTAAATTCTTCACTTTCTTCTTACACATTACATTTCAGCATAGCAATTCAGCCTCAGCTTTTCAGCATAAAGCATTCCCACTAGCAATTTCTTCAGGAATTGCATTCTCAAGTTAAACAAAGGAGTTCAATGGAGGCGTTTCAGGCAGGACTGGAGTGTGAGGGAGAGAAACCCTCTCTGAAGGGAACTTTGGGATTTTAACTTTTGCAGACCATTTGCATGTACAAAAACCGGTACCACTTTACAAGAAGACTACCCTTATAAAGGGTTTACACATTTTATTTATTAATTAGGTTGTGAACACTTTATAAATCATGAATAAGCTTTTATAAGACATGAGATAAACAGGGCAACTGTGACCGGTTGCTTGCCAAATAGTGAGCCAACATTTATCTGTACAGCTAAGCCTTATATTGGCTACTTAGCTTACTTCGTCTTCTTCATCAGCCAGCATCCTTGGTATCTGTTGTTCACTGAGTTGATTCTCCCCCATCCATCTTGATGTTTCTTGGCATCTCTTATGACCATTTACGAATGAGTTACTAACATTTATAACTGCTGAAAGGGAGCCTTATTGTAAAGTGTGAAACACATCACCATCTATTAGGGATGTAACGATACCAAAAACTCACGGTACGATAATATCGCGATAACAAGTCCACGGTACGGTATTTATCGCGATATTGAATAATAAAGGGAAGAAAAAAAAAATCATACATTTTTTTTTTCAAAAAAACATTTTTTTACTCGGAAAATGTTTCTTTATTACATAATAAATCTGATTTTTACAGCCTTTTTGTAGGATAGCAGTATTTTAAAGTGTCAAAAACAAAGTGACAGTAACAGACTGGAACAAGAAAACCAGTGTTTTTGTACCTACTGGTACTACCAAACAAAGTAAGCATTTTCTTTATGCCACTGCATCTCACAAATAAACAAGGACATTTAATAATCAGACCCTGCAATAAAATAAAGCAAGTTTCACTTTAGTTTTTCAAGTAACTCAACTCAAACTCACTAGTCACTCACTCAGCATCATCAGACAGGTTTTTAGGAATATGAGAATGTCCACATTTCCAGGTATTTATAAGCTGGGGTGTTTGGGCATTTACAATATCCCCTGCTCTGGAAACAACTCTCTCGCTTGGTACTGATGTTGCTGGGACACCAGTGGTCGCGTTAACCGAATATTTTATTTAACAATGACAGAAAAATCTGAAAGCAGTCTGTCATTTTGACAGATTAGAACAAACTCGGAACAGCGCCAACGTTTCCCCGCAGCGAGGCTCTGGTGTTATGCCGTGTTATGCATGCCCTCCAAAAGGAAATGATATAGTTCCCAAACCGTACTTTGCCGTACAGATCAATACATGTCTGGGAGGTTTTGCTTCACGCTGTGCGCGTCCCGCGAGGTGCATGCACACACGGCATAACACCACACATTTATAACTACTGAAAGGGTGCGTTGTTTTTAAGTTTATTACACACGTCCATTTATGAATGAATTATAACATTCCCGCTTACCTAATACACATTTTTCACATGAAATGCAAAGTAAGATGCAAAAGAGCCAAGCAAAACATTTTATTCACACATGAAGAAAATCAGGACTCAAAATAATGACTATTTAGTATGACTGATACACATATTTAAACATAAAAGCTTTTCTTAGACATAAATGAAAGACTTGGTAAGACATAATGGTACTCAGACTGGAAAGGCTTTGTGTATAACCTTGAACAAGCATCCGAGCAGTCCATCAGGGTGAGCAGAACAAAGCCAAGATGACCATTCAAGAACCTTGAGGTGTTCCTCCAACAAATTCTCTGTACGGTTTCCTCTCAGTGTACGGACATGTCCTTTGACGGTCGACCAAGCTCTTTCTATATGTTGGATATGACTGCCAGTCTGGGGGTTCACAAACCGCCTGCTGTGGTTTATGGTGTAGTGTTTGTACCCCACGTTACTCAGCACTCTCCTGTATGCCCTCCACTCATTAATAATAATGCAACTTCCTGACTTAACATACCGTCTAATCAGAGGGACAAGGTGGCATCTTGATCGTTTCTCCACTAGTTTCAACACTAGTCTCCGCCTTTTGTCTTTAACTCCCATCATTCCGAAGACCCATTTTTTCCTTCTCCAGGTATGTCCAAAGCGTCCAACAAAAAATAAATCATACCATCATCTTAGTTAACAACAAAATGCACACAAATTACAGTAAAATGGTTGCAAATCATGTTTCAAAATGCCATACTTGTGTATTAGGTGCATTGTATAAGATAATTTAAGGATAATTATACAGTAATGGTCCATATTGATTTTTTATTCTCTTGTACAAGAAAACCCAGTCTATAACTGCCGAACATAGGAACTGGGTACAGTAGGCCTACAGTACCTTCTCCCAGACACAAATACTCAAATAAAATAGTTTATTGGTGTTACCAATGCTTACTATTTATTTGATACCAATTTGGTAATACCATTAATAAAAAGAACAAGGTTTGGGTTCGTTCTTCAGATATGACTGTGACGTTAACGTGTAAGCTCAATAATGAACTCCAGCCCAACAAACCATATTGTAATATCTAAGTAATCATCTTGAAATATGGCATTAATATTTGTAATATACACACATCTTATTGTGAGGTTAATTTCACATACACTACGCCGCTCTTCAAGACTACTTTGATGTTAGCTTGTCTACATATCGATCATAGCTAATTTAAATTAACCTTAGCGATGCATACAGTTACCTACCTAATAAAATATCTCTCTAAGTTACAAGGATGACCTTATTTTATCAACCTCAAACAGAAGCAATTTTTTCTACAGTATTATCCCACTTAATGCTTAACACTTCTCTATTTCGTTTTAACTTGGAGGCTACGATTAGCATCGTTAGCACAGATGTAGCTACCACTCACTTACTACATGCTAACCCAAGCCTTAACATTCATTAACGTTAGCTGACTAAAAACATAAGCAACACATAAATAAAGTAATAATTTCACTTACCATAATACTGCATTCAGGCACCGTCTGTTTTAAACGCGGAGCGAGTCACAATAGTCCGATATAAGCATGAAGAATAGTCCACAAGGCACCAGCACAACAAACACGGCCGAGTTCAAGTTATGTTCTCCGGATGAGCTGAGCAGGCAGAGCCCCTGTAGCATCATGGAGCTGCTAGCAGAGAGACAGGAAGCTAACAACCGCAGTCAATGGAATGACCTGTCACTCAATGTGACCACACCCTAATGTATGCATAAGGTTAAGGCTTAATATAACTTAAACAAATTATAAATGGTAGTAACTCATTAATAGATGGGAATGTATTTTACACGTTACAAGGTTCCTTTTGGCAGTTATAAATGTTAGTAACTCATAGATAAATGGTCATAAAGAGATGCCAAGACACATCCAGATGGAAGGGGGGGAATCAACTCAGTGAACAACAGATACCAAGGATGTTGGCTGATGAAGAAGACGAAGTAAGCTACAGTAGTGCCAATATAAGGCTTAGTCATCTTACCAAATAGTGAGCCTGTGTTGATGTTTGAAAACTATGTTAGAATTGGTTTATAAATGGTTCTTAATGATTAATAAAGTGTTTACAACCTAATTAATAACCCAATTATAAACCCTTTATGAATCCTTTATAAGGGTAGTCTTATTGTAAAGTGGTAACCAAAAACCTATATCACACACTACAGGGAAGGGGAAAGTCCAAAAATAGGGCCTCTTCAAGGGCACTCTGGAGGGCATTGCATCACATTTTCTCCACTGCAAGGGCACCCTAATGTAAACACAAAATATAAATGATGACTGGGCTGACAGCAGTGTCTTATCCCTTCGGAGTCACAATCACGCTGGCTATGAATTATTGGTTTTCATAATACCATTTGCTCACCTAGGATATCTTCCATTATCACTCATGTGAGATCAATCACCTGGCCAGCAGCTGGTGCCTCGGGGTGTACAGTATATGGTTTTAGTTTGGGCGAGCCTCATCAGGCCAGTCTGTTATTGTCTTGGCCCCCTGCCTCTGTCGCTAACACAATACACAACCATCCCACTACCTCATGGTCACACTACATAGCTGTCAGCAGCGTAAATCTCACACCCGACACACACACTAAGTTGTATCGAGCGTGTACAAACGCATGAAGCATAAATGCATAAATGCATAGACACACACTCTCACAGGCCCACACAATTAAGTTTATATGCCGTTACCCTACCATTTTTTCATCGTGTGTTTACAGTTTTTGCTACCTCAGGCCTGCAGAATGAGACCTGTGTTGGTTTTACGATGTGTTTTTTTGGCACACACATATCAACTGAAGTAATCAAGACAAAGAGGCAACATCAGGGATATATTTTATTAACTTTTTGGATATCATTTAAACTCTTCTTTTGATCATGTCTCGCACACACCGTCCTGGACTTCACAAAGTGTGTGTGTGTGTGTGTGTGTGTGTGTGTGTGTGTGTGTGTGTGTGTGTGTGTGTGTGTGTGTGTGTGTGTGTGTGTGTGTGTGTGTGTGTGTGTGTGTGTGTGTGTGTGTGTGTGTGTGTGTGTGTGTGTGTGTGTGTGTGTGTGTGCTGAGATCTCCTCCTCTCTCGTTCCTTCTTTATCCCCCTCTTTATTTCTCTCCTCCTAAACTCGTGTCTTCTCCTCCCCGGCTGCTTGTTCCTGCACGCCTCATGTGGTTTCAGATAGACAGTTTGGGAGTGTAATGTGTCTAAATCTATACCCGGAGGTGTTCTCCTGCACACACACCCATCTATTTCATGTTTCCACCACTTCAACTCAATCTCACCTTCTATTTAATGACATGGATCTAATGGCAGGAGCAGCCCGAACCTGCCTCTGCAACTGAGGCATGCATCCAGACGTAGAAGTAGAAATATGCGCAAATAAAACACGATGTGTGCATACATATGAGGGCCGTGACAATACAATATTTTCACTGCGTAGTTAAGATTTACAATACTGATATAGGCACATTCATTAGGAAGAATTTCAAAAGAAAATAAGCCTATTTATTTCAATTTATTCCAATTTATGCTTACAGTAAAACTATTGTGTTTTTTCCCTTTATTTGACCAAAATGGTTGATTGTTGATTTAATAGATGCTCAATTACTTTATCCAAATGATCATATGTGTATTAACATGATATCAAAGGTTTGTTAATACATGTTTTTTTGGAATGCACACTTTTAATGTACAGATTGATAGATTTGCATCTATTATCTTTATCATTAAATTAATCTTAAAAAAACTTTTAATACAAATATGTGTTCCCAAGCTACACTGCATGATTGGGGATGAGGTTAGAGTAAATAACAAATGAGAGGATTTGGTGCCAGCATCGAGGGCCGGATTAATACTCATAGGTACCAAGATGTAAAATCCTTACAAATAATTCACAATAACAATATTATCGCTGTATTTATAGAAAATTCCAAAAGGAAAAAAAGCGTATTAGTTACAGTAAGTTAAATTCCTCTTGAACTTACTTATTGTTCGTTTGTCTGTTTTTGACCATGAGGTACACTGATTTGTTTGGGAAGGAAGACAAAGTGAGAATGGAAAGCAACAGAAACGATTGAAGAGATGCTAGATCATTTTAAACAATACTATGAAATATATATAAAAATAACTTGAGAATTGAAATGTTTTTTTTTTATAAATAAGGTTATTGTTAACACCAAGATATGTCACAACAGCTTTACCCCTTTACAAATGCAACCTTTAACTCAGTTGTGACAGATGAGCATCCATTTGTTAACCGTAAATAAGTAAGTGCTATCGACACATAGACAAATTACGATCCAATATGCCTTTTGACAGTATTAGGCCTGCACATTTCTCTTTATTAAGTCATCATTCTTTCCTTTAATACAAATATAATGTGTTCCCTAGCTACACTGGATGATTGGGGATGAGGTCATTGGAAATGTCGTTTTAAAACTGCAGAAAAAGGACTCAGAGGGCTGGATTATTACTCAGGCATCAAGATGTAACTTCCTTTATAGTCTTGGCTAGCTACAGTGTTGTAAATTGGATACAAATAGCTACAGGCAGCCAGTGGCAGAGTGCAGGTTGGACCAGACCGATTTAGGCAGGATTTAGGGAGGTTAAATCCCAGGTGAGAGCACCGTCCTGAATGAGCTATACAGTAGCAGCTGTGTGAAGGGCTTTGGCAGCACATATTCTGTCCAGATGGAAAACTAGAGTGCATACAGTTAGTGCCAAGAGTAAGCCTCATCTGATGGAGAACTGTTCTGTTGTTCTGTTATTAAACTATTAAATGTTCACAATAATAAATCTTCACTAACATGGCGGTTGGTTTAAAAAATACGTCTCCAAATATTTACTATTAACTAAATGTAAGATGAAGTGATTCCAATATATTTAAGTGCCATTTCAAAAGTTATAAGTATTACTAGTGATCGTTAGCCAGGATAATCATGACATTAACCTTTTATTTTATTGTGATGCTGAAGGTCATCCATTATTGCCATAATGCATTCCTGCTTTTTCATTTGTAACATTGCCCTCATGACTTATTTCAACCAGATATACTTAAAGAATACATACCACAGCATAACGGGTATGTCAACATCTGTGAAGGTAGACAAGCTTCTGATTAGATACATAATAATATCGTCTACCTAAAATGTTTGTCTCAAATTAGCCAGTAAATAATAAAAAAGCACATGTTTATCTCCCAGTGTTCAATATGACATCTTCAAATAAGTATTTTTTTTTTCAACAAACTGACATCCGATATAGAAGTCAGCATATTCTTCAATTTGGAAACTGGAACTATTGATTATCTGGCTTTTAGTTTTCAAAATAACAGAAAATAGCTGTTATTTAGATTTCTTTAAATAAAAATAATGACAGATGCTGGAGTTTCCTGGCGTGCTTCTGAGCTCTAGTCTGCAACAACTGACAAAATAGACATCCATAACAGTTAGAAGTAAGTAAGCTAATAACATTAAGAACCAGGACATTTGAAGAGCGCAGACCTCCATCAAGGGCACAATACCCTATCTTGCAAGGCTAACAAAATGTTAAATATCATTTCTGTATCTGCTTGTCGTAGGTTCTTGTCTTTCCTATGATACATCCTTCTACTGATTTTCATGTAAATCAGGCCACAAACATAAAACATACGCTCCTGCAATAACAGTCATGGCACTGTCATTCATCTCTAAGCATTTCAATGCATGAAGTGGAGAGAGTAGTTTTCCAGGAATGATATATCAGCATCTTGAAGGGTAATATACATGGAGTTACTCCCATCAACTTTATGCACCCACTATACACTACAGTCACTATGTGCCAACACGTAACAGCGCAGTCCACTGGCCAGTTCACATCAGAGACAATGTAATTACACCTGATTTGGTTAAACTACCTCGTATATTTCCTCACATCATTTATTACTTTTGGGAGAATGCCAAATTGAAATTCCTCCCGGACATTAAAACTAAGATAATTCGACTAAATGATGTGCGGTTACTCATGTGTGAAACAATCTGTGCTTCTTTCAGTGGTGATAGAGAAGGTGGTGCTGAGAGCAGTGACACACACATCTGAGGAGCTGAGTGAATACGTGTATGAGGTGGGGACAGTGAAACACAACTATTGCTCACTTTTCAAATTGTTCTCTGCTCATATAGTCATGTTTTTACCCTTTCTGGTTCTCTACTTTCTCTACTACATCACCATCCTTCCTCCTTTCCTCTTCCTCCTGCAGGCCAGCTGGTCGGACGATTTGGTTTCATCCGTCATCAGAACCCAGCAGGAGGTGACAGAGCTGCTGAGCCAGGTCTGGACTGCCACTGACACACACTCCCTGGTTCATATTTATAATAATCTGAGGCTACAATAGTATTCATTTTACAGATTGACCATATCAAAAGGGCCTCTAGTTTTCTGAATGAAAGAATCCCTCTGTTTCTGATTTGTTATAGTAAACCTGTCTTTGGTATACCAATGTGAAGCATTATGCTATTTATACAGGTTCCAAGGACACATAGCTTGGATACATGAGCACAGAATTGCACAATGCACCTAGTGACGTATGTGTTTTTGTTTTCTCTTAGCTCTCAAAAGCATTTCCCGATGACGGAGTGGAGAACTTCCTTCCTAAGTCCAAAGAGCTGGACCCCAGGTGAATTCACTTCCTGTTTATGTCTGCCTTTGATACGTTTTGGTCTCATCGTGGAAAGATGTGTTCCATCGAAGGAAAGGAAGGTGTAACAGCATTCACATGTAAATCAGTGAAATAGCATAAAAACAGAAACTGCTTAGTATAACATTTACAAAAGCCTCCAGGGTATCTCTAATTCTCCTGTAACCTAAAACATATTTGCAAAATACCAAACATATTTGTATTATTGTATCTTTGTGCTAGCAGCTGCTGTTGTTAATTGACAGTCTTGCAACGCAGAGATATCTGGAAGAAAAACTATCAACCCGGCTTTGAAAATACCAAATGATTCTACGTCTACAAAACAGTATTGTTGTGGAATCTCACTGTCTTATAACTACATGTAATAAAGCATCTGTTTGTAATAGCTTTTACCCCCAGTTAGCTGTCTTTGTCCTCCCTGTGTCTCTGTCTGACTCTCTGCCTCTCTGTCTCACTCTCTGTCTCTCTGCCTCTCCGTCTGACTCCCTGTCTCTCTGCCTCTCTGTCTCACTCTCTGTCTCTCTGCCTCTCCGTCTGACTCCCTGTCTCTCTGCCTCTCCGTCTGACTCCCTGTCTCTGCCTCTCTGTCTCTCTGTCTCTCTGTCTGCCTCTCCGTCTCTCTGTCTCTCTGTCTGACTCTCTGTCTCTGCCTCTCTGTCTCTCTGCCTCTCCGTCTGACTCCCTGTCTCTCTGCCTCTCAGTCTCTTTGCCTCTCTGTCTGACTCCCTGTCTCTCTGCCTCTCTGCCTCTCTTTCTCTCTGTCTCTCTGCCTCTCTGTCTCTCTGCCTCTCAGTCTCTTTGCCTCTCTGTCTGACTCCCTGTCTCTCTGCCTCTCTGCCTCTCTGTCTCTCTGCCTCTCTGTCTCTCTTCCTCTCAGTCTCTTTGCCTCTCTGTCTCTCTGTCTCTCTGCCTCTCTGTCTCTCTGCCTCTCTGTCTCTCTGACTCTCTGTCTCTCTGTCTCTCTGCCTCTCTGTCTCTCTGACTCTCTGCCTCTCTGCCTCTCTGTCTCTCTGCCTCTCTGCCTCTCTGTCTCTCTGTCTCTCTGTCTCTCTGTCTCTCTGCCTCTCAGTCTCTTTGCCTCTCTGTCTCTCTGCCTCTCTGTCTCTCTGCCTCTCTGTCTCTCTGTCTCTCTGCCTCTCTGTCTCTCTGCCTCTCTGTCTCTCTGCCTCTCTGCCTCTCTGTCTCTCTGCCTCTCTGCCTCTCTGTCTCTCTGACTCTCTGCCTCTCTGTCTCTCTGCCTCTCTGTCTCTCTGCCTCTCTGTCTCTCTGACTCTCTGCCTCTCTGTCTCTCTGTCTTTCTGTCTCTCTGCCTCTCAGTCTCTTTGCCTCTCTACCTCTCTGTCTCTCTGCCTCTCTGTCTCTCTGACTATCTGTCTCTCTGCCTCTCTGCCTCTCTGTCTCACTGCCTCTCTGTCTCTCTGCCTCTCTGTCTCTCTGCCTCTCTGTCTCTGTGCCTCTCTGCCTCTCTGTCTCTCTGTCTCTCTGCCTCTCTGCCTCTCTGCCTCTCTGTCTCTCTGCCTCTCTGTCTCTCTGCCTCTCTGCCTCTCTGTCTCTCTGTCTCTCAGTCTCTTTGCCTCTCTGTCTCTCTGCCTCTCTGTCTCTCTGCCTCTCTGTCTCTGTGACTCTCTGTCTCTCTGTCTCTCTGCCTCTCTGTCTCTCTGACTCTCTGCCTCTCTGCCTCTCTGTCTCTCTGCCTCTCTGCCTCTCTGTCTCTCTGACTCTCTGCCTCTCTGCCTCTCTGTCTCTCTGTCTCTGTGCCTCTCTGTCTCTCTGCCTCTCTTTCTCTCTGACTCTCTGCTTTCTGTCTCTCCGTCTCTCCGTCTGACTCCCTGTCTCTCTGCCTCTCCGTCTGACTCTCTGCCTCTCTGTCTGACTCCCTGTCTCTCTGCCTCTCCGTCTGACTCTCTGCCTCTCCGTCTGACTCCCTGCCTGCCCCCAGGTGTCTCACAGCGCTGCCCTGCCATGTCCTCCAGTACCACAGTGCCCAGCAGTTCTTCACTTCCACCCGGCCTCTCTCTCCCAACGGTCCCGCCCCTCTTCCTCATGCCCTCCCTCCTCTACCTTCCTGCCTCCCTACGGCTCCTATTGCCCCCACCTACCCGTTCGCCTCCAGTAAGTCTTTGTTTTTGTCTTGTTGCCAATCATATCTTATGGATTTTTTTAGTGGAGATGGATTAAAGCTGTGCAAAACAGTTTTTCTTCATAAACATGTAGCTCAGTCTGTAGGGACTTGGCTTGGGAAAACAAAGGTTGTCGGTTCAGACTGGTAGCTTGAGAGGTGCCAGTTTGCCTCCTCCGATGTGTCTTTGAGCAAGGCTCCGAACCCCTTACTGCTCCTCGGTGCAGAAGCACCTCTCTGTTAGTGCATGTCTTTAGGTCCTGTGTGTGCATGTGTGTGTGTATTGTATGCACACAAATGTTATAACTCAAGATTGAATAACTGAATTTCCCCTCTGGGATAAATAAAGGTGATCCTAATCTTAATATTTATGATCATTATTATTACTATTATTATTAATCTGATTGTCAAGCTTTAACACACTACATTAGACTGTGACATTGTATTTTGAGGATTTGTTGTGTTAGCTTATAGTGAGTGTCCGGGCAAAACGACACTTTCTGCATTTAGTTTTTTATTTGTGCCTTTTATGTTGAGTTCATTCTTGATTTGTTCGATAAAATAATATTTTTAACACTCTTCATTTGTATTTTAGAAGTTTACTGGAAGCAGCAGAAAGACCAAACTAAGTACACTTTAATATCTGTTTATTTGTCGCAAGTAGTATCCTTATTGCAGTATTAGACAGAGTATTGAGTAACGCATATTTTCCTCATATCGTGCTGCTGCTTTTTTTCCCTTTTTCTTCATATGTGGAGAATACATATATCAGAAAAGTTCATACTTGTTTAAACTTCAGATTTCATGAATGGCTGAGATTGATTAAGTCTAATAAGTCAGTTTGTATCTAAAGTGGGCAGAGGGGATATAAAACATTAGACAAAGAATGCTAATGAGGGAAGCGACAAGAGATGGAGGATAAAATAATGAATGTCATGGTTTTGGGGTTAGAGAACAGACAAAAGAGGTGTTTGAAGACACGGCTGTGGGTGGACAGAAGGTCTTGGCTGGTGGTAGTGAGGAGTTGAGGGAGGTGAGGCTGCAGGCAAGATTTTCACTTTGTGTTTGTAGCGGACGGGTCTATTTTAGTCTGGTGTGGGAATTCAGAGTGGCATGTTTGTGTTGGAAAGCCTGGAGTGTGGTGACTTCATGTTGGTGTGTGTGTTTGATTTTATGAGTGTGACTTCATCCAGGAGAGTATTTCAATATGTGTGTGTATGTGTGTGTGTGTGTGTGTGTGTGTGTGTGTGTGTGTGTGTGTGTGTGTGTGTGTGTGTGTGTGTGTGTGTGTGTGTGTGTGTGTGTGTGTGTGTGTGTGTGTGTGTGTGTGTGTGTGTGTGTGTGTGTGTGTGTGTGTCGTAGGAGACCCCAGGGAGCTAAACTAATACAAATATGTCTAACTGTGCAGTCATTTGCTGCCACTAACACACGCAGTTCTGTCCCCCATCACAATATCACAGTCCACTACTCACAAGCTGCTGCTATAATATAATTCGTACTCACTTTCTTCACTTCAGTGTTACAGGGTTACATTGACCTCACAAAACTTTTTTTGCTCTTGAATTCGCATTCAAGTTATACGCTTGGAAATAGCTCTGCGCTGGTGTTGCCGTCATGTTTCTATAGAGAGATCGGTGCTGCCCGACTAGACAGAAGTGCTGCCTTCAGCGTCGCTCGCACACACTTGAACATTTTTTCGCCGAGCGCTGCAAGTTCAAATGGTCAACTTTTTCCTTGTTTAACGCTGACTAGCTAGCAGGGGACATAACAATAGAATCAGGTGAATTCAGCTTTACTTACAGAGCCTTGAGTTGAACACAGCAAGTTTTTTGGCAATCAACTTCAAAGTTGAAATAATTTGAACTTTGAGAGCAGCGTTTGTCGATATTTAGAGCGGTGCGCGAGTCGAGGATAGGAGCACAACGGCAACGTCAGGACAGAGCCGTTTCACAGCTTGTCATGTGACGGCAGCCTGAAACACTTTACTTGTGAAGATTATAAAGGAATGTTGGTTTTCACTCTGTTCCCAGATCTCAACTGTATGGTTCAGTACAGAGGAGCCAACAGGTAAGATTATTTATATCTTTATCTTTCTATAGTTCATCATGTGTGCCCCCCCTCTGACTGTATGTCCTCTCTCAGGGCGGTGTACAGAGTGGCCAGCGTCCAGCCCGTGGTCAGCACCCACAGCTCTGTGTTGACTCGCCCCTCTCCTCACCTCTCCTCCCTCCCTCCTCCCCTTCCTCCCGCCATTCCACCCCCTCAGCTGTCCTCCCTCCCTCCCCCTGTGCCAGCCCTTCCCTCCCAGCGCTCCATGACTGGTGGAGACGATCTCTCCTCACCCCCACATCCCCAGCACAGTCTGTCACACCCGTTCTCTCCTCACCACCTTAACCCACAGAGCAGCAGTCAGTCCAGCGCTCAGTCCCATCAGCCGTCCCATTCCCTGCCAGCATCCCACTCACATTCCCTCCCGTACCCCCAGTCCCACTCCCTGTCTCGCTCCCTGTCCCACCCACTGCCCCAGTCCCTGTCCCTGCCCAGCACCGCAGAGCAGAACGGCATCCTGGACTGGCTCCGCAGGCTCCGGCTCCATAAATATTACCCTGTGTTCAAACAGCTCACCATGGAGGAGGTGGGTTAGCTTTAGATGCGTTTCCTTCATTTATTGTATAAAGAGATATCTTACTGGAAAAAATACAGTCAGTATTTAAAACCGGAGCTTTTTATTCTCAATAAGCCAGTATGTTTGAGGTTTCTAAATTCTTATATTCTTCCTGTGTTTCCTACAGTTTTTAGCGCTGACGGAGAACGACCTGAACATGTACGACCTCACCCAAGGAGCGAAGAAAAAACTGAAGACCCAACTGGAGCTACAAAAGACTCAACTGGAGATACAAAAGTTAGTATATTAAGCTGCAGATATCACTTATCACGAATTATATCGGTATATCAAATCACAACTTATTTTCAGTCATGATTTGTTAATTTAATAAGGGATAATCGACTATTAATAAAATAGTAATAAAAAAGGTTCATGACTCCAGTGTCAAAATTAGAAACAACATAGCTTACCTAAATGAATATGTAGACATTATGGTAAATAGTTGCTTTCTTGCTTTAAAAAAAAGTTGAGATTGTCTGAAGTATAACGTTTTTGCCGAAAGTTGATCAGGATTCAGTATTCTATTTGGTTATGGTAAGATTTAATTAAAACAAGTGGCATCCCATCAAATACAGATCAACCAGAGCTACAAAAGACTCAACGAAAGATCTTAAAGTCAATTGAGAAACTGCAGATATCACTAATCAGTTGGTTGTGATCTTCTAATAAAGGGGCATTTAAAAAGGAATAATCCACAATGAGTAGTTTAAAAAGTAATAGAAGCTAGTAACATAATCATTTTTCACAAATGCAAATGTCTAACAAACAACATAGCCTACTTAAAGGCATACATGGCCAATGTGAGAAATAATTCATCTCTTGCTGCGAGGTAGAAAACAATGATACTGTCACGTATGAGCGCTTTGTATGAGGTTTATATCAGGAGATGCTTAGCTTTGAAAATAAGGCACTGCCTCTAGCCAATCTGAATACAGCACTCCCAACCCATAATGGATTAATAAAATCATTCTAAAATGAACAGCGAAACAGAATGCTACATAAACAGGTCTCACTGTTGACTCTTGATGACCCTTGTTTTTATGGAATTCTAACAACCAAAGAAATGTAACTACCGTGAAATATCAGTAAATATGTTAGAAGCAAGGGCAGATTCATAAGCATAGTACAAGTTTACCTTTGCTCACTGTTTAAACTTGCGAACTGCATTTTGACAGTTTGTATGACTTGTATGTAAGCTCCATGGAAGTGAAGTGTCACTCTCTTCGACAATGCTTAGCATGCATTCTGTCACACTCACATGCTCTGAATCATCTGGCGAGCATCTGGATAAACTCTCAAGAGCAGATTTTAAACTGAGGGCATAAAAACATCACAAATATTTGTTGTCTAGCATATGACAATTGTTATTTTGCCTAGCGTATCAGCTACCAGTTGAATTTGTTTGTCGTATTAAAGTTCAGTTAATAAAACATTCCCATAAGGTGGAGTTGCTCCATTCGGTGTGTATGCAAAGCTGATTTACTGGAAGTGATGCTGCTGCTGTCCTCAGACTTGCCCCTTTACTGCACAGAGCTGTGGTGAAGTAAGCAGATGGTTGTCCTTTAAATGATTAACAGACTGAGCGATCAGCTCCTGATCTGGACAGTAAATAGCAGCAGTAACGCTCCATACAGCGTCAATGGTTAACCAGCTGTAAGATTAGATATACTCAGGAGGAGATAACCACTAGAAACACATCAGAAAACACGAATGCATGTACTCGCAAGCACATGTGTCCACATGCTCTGAATACATTGCTTAAACAAACGTCTATCCACACACACACACACACACACACACACACACACACACACACACACACACACACACACACACACACACACACACACACACACACACACACACACACACACACACACACACACACACACACACACACACACACACACACACACGACGACCAGTTCTAGAAAGTTCCTACTTACGTTGTTTACTTGAGTATTTCCATGTAATGCTACTTTATTCTTCTACTCTACTAGAAGGGGAAACAATATTTATCTAGCAGCTTTAGTTAAAGAGCTTTAGTTAAAGAGGCTCATTTGCAGGTTCATATTAGTATTTTGTGCCTCTCCTGTGACATGTTTCCATGCTTTAATGTTCAAAAAGGTATTTATTTGTCTCACACTGCCTGTGCTGCAGCACCTCTTTTCACCCTCTGTCTGAAACCAGAGCCCAGTATGCTCTGATTGGTTAGCTTGCCGGATCTGTTCTGATTAGTCAACCGCTTAGGCTAAGTGCGGGGCATCACTATCACGTACAATGTGTTGGTGTGGTAGCCAATAGAAGCACAGTGTTACATAGTGATGTCATCATGTATTCGAAGTGAACAAAGGAGTCCAATGGAGGTGTTTCAGGTGGGTGAGTGTATGGGAGAGAAACTCCTGGAACTTTGGGATTATAGCCTTTGCAGACCATTTACATGCACAAAAAACAATATAAGGCCATGACGTTTCACTCAGAGGTCAAGGAATAGACGAGAGGGTTAGAATTTAGGAGCTGATTTTGGATTGTGGATTATCCGACCGCAACCCCACTCTTCCCTGCGCGGCATTGCACCCTGGGATATGGTAGACCGCATCAGATCCGGGAAAAGAAGGCTGCATTCGTGGGCCGCATCGGAGGGACAGCCTTCTTTCGTGTCCGACACCGGCATTTGTTTTCAAATTACCATGAACAGTAATTTACACACATCTGGGCTAACTCCATATGTGTATTCCCATTTGTTTAATCTTAATCTCAATGTAGGCTAGTGCTAAATGCTGTCGGAGTGCACCGGAACGAACGCCACTATCATAATATCTTCTGAAAACAAATGCCCACACATACACACACACACACACACACACACACAGACACACACACACACAAACATACACACACACACACCCTGGCGACCGGACCTCTTCCTCATAAAACCAATAATATGGCGTAATAATCGGGCAGTTCGATGTGTCTAACCATAAGAAAGTATCTCGTGCAAACAGAGAAGGTATATCGTTTTTCTCTCTATGAACCCTCCAGGACTCTGTACATATTTGTTAAGTGTTATTATGGGAGAATTACTATTCTTGTGGTACTACTGCCTTATTAGGTCCATATTGAGCAGCGCATAAAGACCAAAACTCATGTTATTAGAGGGTTATTGAGGAAAAACTCTCAACTATTACCTATTATTACTTACTATTACTTGTAGAATATGGTCATGTAGAATAAGGCATTAATAAGTGTTTTATAATGACTAATAAAGAGCCAATATACTGCTATGCATGTTAATTAACAACTAGTTCAGGGGTCTGCAACCTTTTTAAGCCGTCATCGTTTGCTGTGAAAGCATATAACTCTGTCCACGCATAATTAATTCCTGTGTTCCTCCGGTACTTTTCTTTGATTTATCCATAGTTCGCTCATCGAGCCGGGGGTCAGGTTATTCACCCGCAGGAAAAGGCGCTGGCGCGGGACCGTAGCAGGATGTGACGCATATTTTAGTTGACCTAATTAAAACCATTTTGTTTTTTATGTATGTGTCACAGTGTCACCGCCAAATACAAGATACGAAACATTTTCAACCATGCAACACAATATAAATAGTCCGACAAATACTTTTATTTTATTTCCTTCTTATTTTTGTCTAAGCTCAAGGGAGTCACAACAGAGGGCTTAAAGGGCCACATGCGGCTCGAGGGCCGCGGGTTGCCGACCCCTGAACTAGTTGATGGTGAATTTGTGTACCTTAATATAAAGTGTCACCATAATATGGAGGCCATTTTCTGCAGAATGAGTACTTTTTATACTCTAAGTAGATGTTGCCCACAATACTTTTGTACCTTTTCCTCATACAGATTTTAAATGTATTAGCAATAATGTTTTGGTACTTTTTATCAAGTTAAGGATCTGAATACTTCTTCCACCACTGCCCAAAAAAAAAAAAGCACATACACACACACCTGGGTTGTTCTCATGTGAACCTGCTCTTATTATCTCTTCATCGTGTTTCCATCCATAGTGTCAACAGGTGTCCATTAGGCATGTAGCAACACGTTGGTGTGTGTGTGTGTGTGTGTGTGTGTGTGTGTGTGTGTGTGTGTGTGTGTGTGTGTGTGTGTGTGTGTGTGTGTGTGTGTGTGTGTGTGTGTGTGTGTGTGTGTGTGTGTGTGTGTGTGTGTGTGTGTGTGTGTGTGTGTGTGTCTGTGTGTGTGTATGCGTGTGTGTGTGTGTGTGTGTGTGTGTGTGTGTGTGTGTGTGTGTGTGTGTGTGTGTGTGTGTGTGTGTCTGCTTAAATAAGACACAGGAAATGGAAAGTTGCTGCTGTGGTTTTCCGTGTGTGGGGTTGAGGGATTTGCAGATGTGTTTGTGTAGTCTAGACTCAAGGAGATGCTGGGATGCTAAGGAGCGGGATGAGTGGATAATGGTTCCCCCTGGTGGAAACACACTGCCATTCAGCTCTTGGATATTAACTGATTGTAGTCATGCAAAATAGGTTACCGACATTACATTACATTACATTTAGCTGACGCTTTTATCCAAAGCGACTTACAATAAGTACATTCGACCAGGAAGATACAACCTTGAAGAAAACAGAATCATATAAGTACATCAGGTTTCATAGAGCCAAACATTTCAAGTGCTACTCAACTGGCTTTAGATAAGCTCTGTTAGCAGTTCTTTGTTAGTAATTATATCGCTCGAAGTGGAGTCGAAAGAGATGAGTTTTCAGTCTCCCCCGGAAGACGTGTAAGCTTTCTGCTGTCCTGATGTGAATGGGGAGTTCATTCCAACATTTTGGAGCCAGGATAGCAAACCCACGTGTTTTTGCTGATGGGAACTTGGGATCCCACCTCACAGTGCGGGTGCAGCGAGCTGTTTGGCTGATGCAGAGTGGAGTGCACGTACTGGGGTGTACGGTTTAACCGTGTCCTGGATGTAGGAAGGGCCAGATCCATTCACAGCATGGTACGCAAGTACCAGTGTCTTGAAGTGGATTCTAGCAGTTACCGGAAGCCAGTGAAGGGAGCGGAGCAGCAGCGTGGTGTGGGAGAATTTTGGAAGGTTGAAGACCAGACGAGCCGCTGCATTCTGGATGAGCTGCAGAGGTCGGATGGCACATGCAGGTAGACTAGCCAGGAGGGAGTTGCAGTAGTCTAGCCGTGAGATGACGAGAGCCTGGGCCAGAACCTGCGCTGTTTTCTGGGTCAGCTGGGGACGTATGACATGAGATGGAAACACATTTGAGGAAACTTAAAACAAATATATATTTACGTTAATGAGATATTTTGTTCTGTTAGAGTTTGAGTAAAACATCCTATGTGTGTCCTGCAGGGAAATTAAGCTGGAGAAGCGTCCTTGCAGCGGCATCGCCAGAGTGACGCCTTCCAGTCACATGGGACCCTTGGCTCATCCCATCTCCCCTGCAGGTAACACAGCTGTTTTTTGTTCAGGGTTTATCTTGGATTTATTTAAGTTTACAATGTTTAGCACAGTTTACCAGGGAACAACATTTGTTTCCTTGTTTGATTTTATCTTGTATTAAAAAGGTTATTTGCTATTCTTTTGTCCAGCAGTATGAGACAGTAGCCCAAGGGTGAATGTATGCATTTTTGTAATGATTGTTAAACGTCCACAATGCTCTGTTCCCTATCGATTATAAAACCCTAAGTTGCAGTGTATTGAAATGTGTTCCAGGAGAGCTGCGGGTGGAGGTGGACGCTGTGCCACACCATCATCCCGTCTCAACAGACAGCAGCTCGTCCTCAGGCTACTCTAGCTCTTCCTGCTCCCCCCGAACACCACTCTACTGTGACTCCTCCTTCGACAGGACCAGAGACATTCACAGGCGTACGTTTTCTCACAGGACTGTGAAATTCTTGAATGCAGCAGCTTGAAAGTTGTGTTAGTGGACTAACATAACTGACTAATATTATTGTAGTTCAACCAGTACCCTCTTTTTGGACCCATACTTCCTCTATAAGATTATTGTGGAAGCTAAGAAAGGCTGTGATATTTTTAATCCCACAAACAAAATTGTAACTTTCCCCTCCCTGTGTGTCTGTATTGCAGGAGTGTTGGGCCCAGAGGCAGCAGGTGGAGGTCCAGAGAAGGAGCGCTCCTGTCTCTTCATCCTGAACTCCAGCGGCCCCCCAGGCTCCAGTCGCCCCACAGCCCAGGTCCTTCCCGTCCAGACAGACCCTGCTCATCTACACTCACCCTCCTGCTCCTCCCACCCCGCCCTCTGCCCCCTGCAGTCTCCTTACCACCCACAGGCCAGTTTCCCCCCGCCCCTGCACTCCTCTGTCTCAAACCCGGCTCGCATCTTGAGCTCGCCTCGTAAGCCCCGCCCCCCTCCACTGTGCTCCGATGAAAGGACTAAACCTCTGGGCCTGCCTGTGTCTGCTGCAGGCTTTGGTGGGGGGATCAGCGTGGGGAGGGGGATGAGGCTGGAGAGTTTGTTCCCCGGGCTGAACATGGACGGCTCCTCCACCCTCCAGAACTCGCTTTACCGGGGCCTGGGGGGGGATTCCTTGGGTCTGATGGTGGAAACCAGCGCGGCTCTGACCTCCACCTCCAACAGCCTCCATCACGTGTCCCACCCCCCTCTGCACTTCCACCTCTCCTCCTCTACACCCCCCTCTCCGTCTGGATACTACTCCTATCCCCCTACTTCCTTCTCCTCGTCCTGTTCCTCTGCAAAATCTGGCATCTCTAGTAGCGGCTGTGGCATTGTTCCCATGGCAACCGCAAGCAGTGTGCCAGTAGCTGCAGTGCCCGGCAACACTTACTTTCCATCCCAGTCTACCTGTAGCCCCTCCCCTTCCCCTTCCTCTGCGTCTTCATTGGATCAGAACTCAGGCCACACCCCTTCCATGTGCGTCTGCAGCTCCTGCGGTTGTCGGGGGAACTGCGGCGCCTACGGGACGCTGCCCGGATACGCAGCGGCCGGGTACCTCCAGCCGTTCTCCACGGGCCCCTCGCTCTTCACCCTGGGGCCCCTGCTTCACCTCAGCCCCCTCATAGCCTCGCCCAGCGCCTCCGTCAGCGGGGGTACAGCATTCTCCTACCCAATGATGGTGCCCCCCCCACTCTACCGCCACAGCCCCCTGTCACAGGACCAGCAGCAGGGCTATGGCTTCTACCAGCCCCACGTCATTGTTGGAGGCCAGAAACGGGCAGCAGGGAATATGTCATGTTATAACTGCGGCGCCAACGGACACAGAGCGGAGGAGTGCAAGCAGCCGGCCATGGACTCCGCCCAGCAGGGTGAGTGACCGGGGATGAATCAAAAATAGATTCACTTTTTGTAGTGTTCAATAAAAAATTATCAACTTCAATTCAAAAATATAATTATTCATTTGTAATTTCGATTTGGCAAATTGAATGATCTTTTTTCCTCTAAAGGATACTTTAAAAGCAATTTTTTATGAATTCCCGGATCAATTGATTTCTACTGAATTGCTGTCATTGGACGGATTAATTAGTATGTGTTTTTCATTTTGTTGGTGCAAAACAACACGTGGTATTCTCAATGTAATTACAAAAAAATGTAAATCCTTCAAATCGAAGGTCAGTAAGTGGTTGATTTCCCACATTTTGCATATTATAATCTTTGGTACATCTCTACAAGAGATTAGTTGTTGCCTAATACATTTCTTTTAAATGCACCATATTGAAGAATAAATGTGTGTATTTTGATAATGCTACATTGTGAACAACAAATGTTGAAATGGCCAGAATATCTAGTAAACAGTAGCTAAATATCAGCTAGCTAAATATCAGTTAGCCTAAAACAGGTAGCTAAATAACAGCTAACTGTAAACGTTAAAGCAGGAATGTAATGTGAATGTAATCTTATTAAATTGTTCATTTAGTATATCTTGGAGTACATTACATTTTGTGTCAAGAATCGTGGAATTCATTGGTATTGGTAATGTGGTACAACCAGGGGTACAACCTATCCAAAAAGACATAAGAACAGGCTGCTTGGCCCACTTCTCTTTCCCTTTATTGCCAAAGCTCTAACATAGGAAGTGTTTTTCTCTGTTGTGCTCCACAGGGTCATTTCGACTGAAGTACACTCCTCACTCTGACAGTAAGGACTCGGGGGACTAAGCAGCAGAAACATCTTTCTCCTGACACAACCGTACCTCATGTTCCTGCTGAAGCCCAGAGACATTCGGATGGCAGCCCGCCTCTGGAGAAAGGAGGCAACACCGCTCTCTTTTGCAATCCTTTTACAGCAGCTTACAAAGAGATAAATAGAAGAACGGAAGAGGAAAAGATAGACGTGAATTGTAATATTAGCTTTCATCTGTCCTTCACAAAAAAAGCCAGGAGATTTAGCTGGGACGTACAGTATGCATCCCAAATCTGCTTCCCAGATAAATAACTTAGCATTTATATTATCCAAAGAACTCTCTGAGTCAGGTGCATCTTTCCTTGTCTCAAAGCGTGCTCTTATTGTGAAGGACTGGATACCAGCTCCAGTGTTACCTTCCCTTTGAATGAATCTGCTGGTGTACAAATGTTCATATTTTACAAAGCGTCGATACTTTTGAAAATGGTTCTTGTGCATAGTATGTCTGGTGATCAGGTTTAGCGCCAGTTGCCTGTAGATTGCATGAGGCTGTGTACAAGACAGATGTACTCATGTTTATTTAACATCGTTTTCGCAGCTAGAAATCAACACACGCAATACGTGCGGAAAGCGAAGGCAATCAAAATTTGACTTTAGAACACAACCGCATATTCAATTCAACAAAGGGAAGTTTGACTGCCACACACAACTCATTGTTTTCTGTTGTTGTTTTTGTTCCTTTTGAGTAATGCATTATATTTGTTGGAAGCATTTCAAACTACTATGATTGTCAAGAGACTTTCAGCTGTATCAACTTCTTGCTCATCTTTGTTGGACAGAACCAAAAATAAGAGTCACTTTAAAGGTACCCCGAGGCACTTTTTACTACTTGTTGCACTATGGAGTAATGTCTTGATGAGCATGTTGGTGGTAAACATGGACGTTTACAATGCAGGAAGAACGTATTGGGTCAGAAATATGGACATGGAGGACAGGTGACACTAGAAGCTCTCTCCTGCAGCTGAGGGATCACAGATTGTACCAGCTGCCATTTCTATGAAAAGCCTTCTCCAGGGCCTGGGGCGGACTCCATCAGCTGGGGGTGATCCGCAGCTCTCTGCCTCTGAGCTCACCTCAGAGCAAACTCCTCTCCAGTGCCAAATAGTCATCCTCTTGACAATCACAATGCACACTGAGTATTTTCAATAGAGTATTTCATTGTTGGACATTTCAGAAGGTGACTATTTGTTTTCGTTTCAGTTTTATTATGTTTTATTTGACATGTTGTTGTAAGAAAATGAATGTTGAGTGTCCCGGATGTTAAATCTTAAACTTGTTCTCACTCCAGGAGAGGTGGAGCAGACTCTTTTTATGCAAAAGTCAATCCAGGACAGGTCAGTCAGAAGATGTTTCACAGTGTGTTCAGTTCTCTGACTGACGAGGATCTGGGCAGGACCCAGAGTTAAAGACACGAGGACGGCTGGTCCTTCAGATGAAGCTCCTTCTGTGTCCCTGGAGGACGCGGAGCAGGGGTGTTTATTTAAAATATTAAATACTGAACATTCAGTATGTATAACAACGTCTGTCTTTTATAATGTAACATTATGGTCGCTTTTCGCAGAAGTAGGGGGCTTAGAATCAACTAGTACACTTTTGTCCAGTGTTGCACAGTAAATGAATATACCAAAGAGTGCCTTCTTTCAGGTTTTTATGTAACACAGTTCCATTTGTTGCTGTTCTGGCATTAGGCAGTTTCCCTAAAGAATCACTACATCGCCGCAACTGACGCGTGCATGTTCAAGTTTAGAAAAAAGTGCTTTGAATATATATTGTGTGCAAATGTTTGAACAGGGTTCATTTGTAGGTCAGTTTTTGTATTGCTTTTGTTTGTTTTATCAAAATTAAGGGATTTTTCGAGTAATAAAGTATTTTCTGATTCTGTCTTTCATCACATGGTGTTTGTTCCAAACTCTGCATCCATTTAACATTCAACATGGTTTTCTCATTACTCAACAAAGAACAATGATTTAAGCATGGAATTCTTTCATATGTAACGCCCATGTTTAATGTCCAGTTCAAAAGACTTCAATTTAAGCTGTGGAATTTAAATCCTTGAGCTTTTCCAGTGGGCTGGAGGAATTAGTTTGAGTCAATTGAGCAACTCTGAGATTACAGCTCTTGTTTTGTCATGGATAAAAAAACACTATTCTAATCCATAGAAAATGAAACGGCAGACGATGGAACGGACCCATATTTACAATCTAAGATTAGATGCTTCGGACTGCTACAAACACAGACACATCTTTAGTGTTGCAGAAAATAACTTTTATCTGTTTTCCATTTGTTGCCATCATTTTGGAACCAATGAGCTAAAAAGTGTATGGAATGCATAAACGCCACATAAAGGAAACATTTCTGATTTATATTTTCTCTAAATGTGTGTGCATCAGGAAGGAACACAGGTCTGCAAATTAAGTATGATTTCAAGCCTCAGTTATTACAGGTCTGAGAGCTCACCTTGCTATAAATTCCGAAAATGTACAGAGAAAAAACAACACAATCAGTGTCGCCACATGACATTGGAAACTGTTTCCACAAACACTAAGAAGTGATGCACGCATCTCAATTGAACCTGCCTTAAGACAAGGGCTGTTTCTGAAGATTTGAGGGCCCTGAGCAAAATTGAACACTTAAAATGTTCTAAAACATTCTTGACATAGTTTCTTAATTTTTCCTGATCATAATAAATATCTACTCCATAAACTGATCCCCCCATTACAATCCTCAAACTGTGTATGTTGAAGACCATTTAAAAAATCATTTGTCCCCACCACTTTCAAAACAAGGTGACACTCTTGCTGGTAAATATGTCTTAATAAGTTTGCTATATTAGGCAATGCAAGGCAAGGCAAGTTTATTTATATAGCACCTTTCAACACAAGGCAATTCAAGGTGCTTTACAAAAATGTAAGACATTCAGACAAAGGCATTTAAAAACAGTCATTAAAAGAAAAGATAATAAAAGAAACATTAAAAGAAAAATACATGAATAAAAAGCAGTTTAAGATATGAATAGTTCACACAGAAGTTCCACTTTACTGATGAACACAACAGCTCAGTTTCAATTAAAAGCAGCGAGAAAAAGATAAGTCTTCAGCCTGGATTTAAAAGTAGTGAGAGTTGCAGCGGACCTGCAGGTTTCTGGGAGTTTATTCCAGATATTTGGAGCATAATAACTGAACGCTGCTTTACCATGTTTAGTTCTGACTCTGGGGACAGAAAGCTGACCAGTCCCTGAAGACCTGAGAGATCTGGATGTTTCATAATTTAGCAGGAGGTCAGAACTGTATTTTGGGCCTAAACCATTCAAAGCTTTATAAACCAGCAGCATTATTTTTGAAACCTATTCTTTGACATACAGGAAGCCAGTGTAAAGATTTCAGAACAGGAGTGATGTGATCCACTTTCTTAGTGTCAGTGAGGACTCGACTCTGAATCAGCTGCAGATTTCTAATAGATCTTTTAGTGAGACCTGTAAAGACACCATTGCAGTAGTCCAGTCTACTGAAGATAAAAGCATGGACAAGTTATTCCAAATCCTGCGGTGACATTAGTCTTTTAATCCTAGATATGTTATTTAGGTGATAGTAGGCTGATTTAGTAATTGTTTTAATGTGACTGTTGAAACTCAGGTCAGAGTCCATGACTACACCTAGATTTCTGGCTTTATCTGTTGTTTTGAACATTGCAGACTGAAGCTCAGCGTTAAATGTTATACGTTCCGCCTTGGCTCCAAAAACCATTACCTCAGTTTTGTCTTTGTTTAATTGGAGAAAGTTCTGACAGATCCAGTCATTGATTTGTTCAATGCACTTACTCAGTGTTTTAACTGGAGAATAGTCTCCTGGTTTAAATGTGTGTGTCATCCGCGTAGCTGTGATAACTTATTTTGTTGTTTTTCATTATCTGAGCCAGTAGTAGCATGTAGATGTTAAAGAGAAGAGGCCCCAAGATGGAGCCTTGAGGAACCCCACATGTCATATTTGTCAACTCAGATTTGTATTTACCTATAGAAACAAAGTTGTTTCTGTCCTTTAAGTAGGATTCAAACCAATTTAGAACTGTTTCCGAAAGTCCCACCCAGTTTTCTAGTCGGTCGAGTAATATGTTGTGGTCAACAGTGTCAAACGCAGCACTGAGATCTAATAATACTAACACTGAAGTTCTGCCACTGTCTGTGTTTAAGTGGATGTCATTGAAGCAGGGCCGTATTCACCATATACATTGGGGGGGACACATCCATATTCAGATACACTCAAAATGTCCGCCCCCAATAAATAGCAACAACATTTTTTTTTTAACTTTTTTTTATCTTTAATTTTTTGATTTTTTAATTAAAATAAAATTGCTATTCTATGACTTATTTATTTTGGTTATTTGTATACTTGAAAATCTATATTTTCTGTTATTGTGAACTTCACCAAAATGATATTTCTTTTCATATGTAAATGGGGTTTGGCGGGCTAGTGTCAGCTATGTGGAAAATGACAGTGTCGTTTTGGATGTAACCCAATAGATATTTATTCATGTGGATTATTTCTATTTTATTTTGTAATTTGTAGGGTGTGGAAAGATTTAAAACTGTGATGTGTGACATCTATGGAATACCAAAGGTGCCAGAATTAATTAAATAATAAATACTCTGCAATTATTATGAAATAGTATTTCATAATCGTCAGAAGCATTTAAAAGATAGTCACACGCAGGAGGTTTGCAGTGTGCATCATAGCTTGTGCTGGGTTTAGAACGCTCAGAATTGCTAATAAACATGTTTAATTATCTTATATCCAGCGCTGCTGACCCGTAGTCATCACATCAGCAACTGCAGATCGCCGAGGTCAAGCTGTAAGCATGAGCAAGAGGAAAGGTGGCAGTGACATTAGAAAGTTTTTTGGGCAGCCTCAGAAAAGAAAAAAAGTAAGTTAAGAGCAGTGAGAAAGTGAGTATTCTTACCAGTCAGATAGCTTGTTTACTGATAATATTTCTTCCATGTTCACTCTGGTGTGTTCAGAGTAAAGAGAGAGAGGGAGAGAGAGAATGTGAGCATGGCGACCAGACAGGGAGAGTGTGCGCTGGTGACATGGAGGTAAGCCAGAAAGGAGCTATATTGATGGTTAAGACAGAATAATGACAACATAGCAGTCTAATGTTAAAGGGGACCTATCATGCCAAATGCACCTTTGTACGTCTTTTAAACATGAATATGTGTCCCCGGTGCGTCAGGGAACTCACCAAGAGTCAGAAAACACAACAAGTTGATTCACAGCACAAGCACTGTGAAGTTGATTTTCCAGAATATCGCAAAATCAGAGCATGGTTCAACTTTCACCTCATTGAAGCCTCTCTGTCCCACCAGGTGGACTGTACGTACCCCTGCCATCCGCTCAGTTCTCAAGCAGTATGAGTCAGTGCTGATGGCCCTTGAAGAAATGGCATCATGCAGCTCACCTGAAACTTCAGCCAAGGCCAATGGTCTTCATGGAACATTTCTTAAAGGGAACACTGTGCTCAGCCTTTTAATGGCTGAAGACCTGATGGGGGATTTGGAGTGCCTGAACACCTCCCTGCAGCTTAGGAAACAGACAGTTTCAGGTATGTTGGAGGCTGTAGACCAGGGGTCGGCAATCTTTTTGATATGAAGTGCCATTTAAAAAAAAAAAATTTATCAGCATGCCGACGATCGAGAATTATCTACGGGAGGGGGTTGAGGAGCTTGACGCTCGTGAACTATCAGCCGGAGGGCGGGGGGAGCCTCGCTGCGGGGAAGCAGTGTGTGGACCTGTCAACGAAACTTACACATTTACCACATTTAAATAATTGGTTTAAACGGCATAATAATAAGCGTCTTTGAGTTTCATGAAAAGCGCTATAAAAGTCCCATGTATTATTATTATTATTATTATTATTAATAAGGACAATCGTCCATTCTGTGATTCTCCAGAACACACATGTTATGATATTAGGGTCATGCAGAGTGAGATGAGATCGCTGTCCCTTTAAGAGAGAGAGAGAGAGAGAGGTGTGTGTGTGTGTGTGTGTGTGTGTGTGTGTGTGTGTGTGTGTGTGTGTGTGTGTGTGTGTGTGTGTGTGTGTGTGTGTGTGTGTGTGTGTGTGTGTGTGTGTGTGTGTGTGTGTGTGTGTGTGTGTGTGTGTGTGTGTGTGTGTGTGTGTGTGTGTGTGTGTGTGGGTGGGTGGGGGTGTGGGTGTGGGTGTGTGTGTGTGGAGATGGATGGATGGTAGAGCGACAGTGAGGGAACGTGTGTATGTTTCTGGAAGTGAAAGGAGGCAGCAGAAAAACAGAGACTGTGATGTATTTTGTGAAACAGAAGAACAGCTAAATAAATGCAACGGCCTCCCAAGAAGAGCTCGCCTCTCTCCAGTCATTTAAGCTAAAGTGGGTTATTGAAGCTGAAGCTTGTTGCTTCTTCTGCCCTCCTCGACTACGGTCTGGGAGCCGACAGGAAAGTTCAACACACAGATGGCCAGTCCGCCCCTTTGTAGCATATTATTTCGATGAGCAGATCGCCACTGGGCTTTCAACTAAAGACACAGCCACGCAAAAACTGCGGCATTTGTACAGCTCCTTATGGGTAGGCCTACTGCAATTTGTGAAGTGCTTTCCTCTGTGGTGAAACGATCAGAGGAAAGCGGCAGAAAGTCACCTGGAGTTAAAGAGAGCGGGGCTGCGTTGCGTGCAAGGCTTCCTTCTGCAGGTAGACGCGCTCTGGCGGCGGTCTCGTTCGCGATCCGAAAATACAATTTAAATATTATTGCACACTTATTCCAATTATTCCTAGTGTGCCACTGGTTACGGTGCTGCGTGCCAATGCTGGCACGCGTGCCAGGGGTTGCCGACCCCTGCTGTAGACCATGTCAAAACAAGCATGCTGGTCAAACGAACTGAGGAGCATTTTTGATGTATTGTTCTCGAAAGCAATTGCTGTGGCAACAAAGTTGGACCTACAACCAATTCAGATCCCTCATGTCCGCAAACCTACAAAGCGTTACACCGGTCAGGCTGCAGCCCATATCCATCCCAATGCCCAGTCCTTGTACAGAGTCCAATTCTACAATGCCTTGGACACAGTGAATACTCAATTCATAGAGAGGTTTGAACAAGCTGGATTCCACAAGCTGCAGCAGCTTGAAAATGTGCTGCTACACGGAGACATGGACAAGGTGGTAGAAGAGTAACCTGAATTTAATTCAAGACTACTGCAGGTGCAGCTGGCCATGTTTGGGGCTAATTACACCTATGAAACAAGCTCAGATGTTGCTAGCATTATTCGGGAAATGGTGCCAGAGGTGAGAGGTCTCTTCGGTCAGGTGGAAGCTTTAGTAAGGCTTCTGTTGGTCTTAGATCATCGATGAGTCAAACGAGGCTGAATAATGTGGCCATATGTCATGTGCACCAGAAGAAACTGGACAGACTGGACCTTGAAGGAATATGCCAGTCTTTTATCAGTGCCAACGATAAGCGCAAAAAGGCTTTTGGGTCCTTTACTTGAGGGTTGGGCTTTTTGGACGGGTGTCTGGGAGGAAGTTGGGGGTCTTTTTGATTTTGAATGATCGGCAAGCAGCTAGTGCGAGTCGTGGCTGTAAAACAAAAAGGCAATAAAGTGTTCCTGTTTCTACTGAAATTGCATGGCACAGACCTTTCTATGGATTGAAATGCTTTAATGTGATTATGGTTATAGTTGTACTTTATTCATCCCTAATCTCTGCCATTACAAACAACAAAACAAGAAAAGCTAAACTAAATAAAATAGGGCGATGTAATACAATGCACAATTAGACATTATGGTAAAACATTTTAACCAGTTAAGCCCCAAGCCTGTTTTTCAGGTTTCAAGTTTGAAAATGACATTCCCAGAACAATTGACTATATCTTCACTTCTAAAAATGGTTAAATGAATAATCTTTTTTCTCAAAGCAATGATAAACCTGTGAGTTGGATGTAGAAAAAGTCAGAATCAATATCGATGTTTTTAAAGTAAATTCAGATTGAACATAGTAAAAAAATGTAAATGATAGTGTCCATGCAAAAAATAAACCATTACTTATTGTGAAAAACACCCTTGAATGATGGGATAGTAGACTAAAAGCTTTAGGAATCCAAACTATAACATATAATAAGTACCCTGTATCAAGATTGATGCAAAACAAGTATTTCCAAGGCACACCTTTATATGATCAATATAGTTATACAAAATAAGAGAATAACAGAATAACAGGTATGAAATCATTCCAACTCATACTACAGTTTAAAAAGGGAGTGATTTGTAAAATATGCATAAAGAAAAAGTAAATCTGTTCAGTTCTGTTTCACATGGGTGTTGTTGAGATGTATCCATAGATTTAGTCCCTAATGTTGCTCTCAAAGTGCACCAGATTGATGCTTTTAACTTCAACGTTTAAAAAAAAATCTTCCCTGGGGAGCATGCCCCCGGACCCCCCTAGAGGAGGTTAGGTCCCCCGCCCGCCCACACCCCCCGTCAAATTGTCCCACCCACATTGAGGATGCTTCCTACACCCATGCCTGAGACACAGTTTCGTGACTATTGTTGTGTTTTGCCCCCACGGGCAGGGGCATGGGGTTTAACAGGTTTTAAAGTATCCAATGTGTTAGTGATTTTTTATGTATATATTTTTTTTTGGTCCCCCCGAATGTTGACTCCTTGAATACGGCCCTGCATTGAAGACCTTTACAAGAGCAGTCTCAGTGCTGTGGTTTGGACGAAATCCTGACTGGAACACATCCAAACAGTTATTTAAATGCAAGAAATACTCAACTGTTGAAAAACGACTTTTTCCATGATTTTACCTAGAAATGGCAGGTTTGATATGGGCATGTAATTGTTCATTACTGAAGCGTCTAGATTATGCTTTTTTAAGAGCGGTTTAATGACTGCAGTTTTCAGGGCCTGTGGAAAAACACCCGAATGAAGAGACTTGTTTACTATATGAAATATTAGATCTGAGGCCATCCAAGGAAAAACATTTTTGAAAAACCCTGTTGGAATAATATCAAGGCAGCAGGAGGAGGATTTCAGAAGTTGAATAATGTCCTCTAGGTTTTTATCATTAATCTGATGGAATTGTGTCATGGTGTTTGAATTGATTTTAAGTGGACACAGAGACACAACATCTGCTGTACCTGATGCAGAGGCACTGACTGCTTGTCTGATTTTCTGAATGTTGTCAGTGAAGAAGGAGGCAAATGAATTGCACACCCTGGTGGATAGAAATTCAGAGGCTACTGACACTGGGGGGTTAGTTAGTCTGTCGACGGTAGCAAACAATGCACGTGTGTTGTTTTTGTTTTTGGCAATGATATCAGAGAAGAAAGACTGTCGGGCAAATTTAAATTCCAAATTATAAAGGCCAAGACTCTCTTTATAGATTTCAAAGTGAACCTGGAGATTTGTTTTTCGCCACCTGCGTTCAGCTTTTCGACACTCTTTTTTCTCTGTTCTCACGGTCATGGCCTTTCTCCATGGAGACATTTTCTTCCCAGTCACTTCCTTTACCTTAGTTGGAGCAATGGCATCTATAACATTTTAAATTTTTGAATTAAAATGATCTACTATCTCATTAACTGAGATGTTAGCAGGGGCAAGTGTGGAAGAAAAACATTTCCCTAGTATTTTCAGTTAAATATCGCTTTGTGGTTGCCTCTTTTTGAAAAATTTTGTGAAAAGAAATAGAGCTCTCAAAGAAAACACAGGAATGATCAGAGAGTGCAACATCAGTCACCACAACCTTAGAGATATTCAGACTCTTTAAGATAACTAAGTTCAGAGTGTGCCCCTTATTGTGCGTGGGCTCCGTCACAAGCTGAGTCAGTCCATAGTTATCAAGAACACAAAACAGTTCTTTAGCCCCTCTGTCCTGGGGGTTTGTCAACATGGATGTTAAAATCACCAACAATGACTAGACGGTCAAAGTCAATACACACTAGACAGCAGTTCAGTAAAGTCATCAAAAAAGCTTGCACAGTATTTGGGTGGTCTATAGATATTAAGGAACAGAGCTCGAGAGGAGCATTTCAGCTGAAGGGCCACATATTCAAAAGAAGCAAAGTTCCCATAAGATGTCTTCCTGCATGAAGGGAATCATTGAACAAAATAGCAACTCCACCTCCTTTCTTATGCATTCTTTCCTGACTCATAAAACTAAAGTTGGGAGGTGTTGATTCGATAAGAGCAGCTGCTCTGTTATTTTGTTCAATCCATGTTTCCGTTAAAAACATAAAATTGTGCTTAGTGATAAAATCATTGATTAAATATGTTTTTCCTGCCAAAGACCTGACATTTAATAAAGCTAGTTTAAGTTTGTTGAATACACTATCAGTCTGATTTTTTGTGGCAAGGCTGACATAGAATCACTTCTAAATTTGATAAACTCACACAAACGTTTGAGCACTTCCTGTTTCTAAGCTGATTCACCGCTCTTAATCTATTACCTATCAATAGTATAACAAATACTTTAATAAAGCAGCATCCCTTGTGTCCTTTACGGTTATTGTCATGGCCTAAGAGCTGGGTCATCACAAATAAGGGTTCGTCCAAAATATTGTACTTTTTTACTCCACTACAGTTATTTTTTGAAACGGCCAGTTTAGTCCCCACCACTTTTAAAACTATAATTTGATTAATGTTCTAAAAAATACAGCGATCACAGAAATGTAATAAATGCTAACGCTTTGATAAAGGTTTATTTGCAAAAGAGAATATGTATGCTATTCTCTATAGAACAGTTTGTCCAGTCAAACTTGCTGGCTGTTTTTCTGGGGACCCATGTGGTGCAATTTGGACATGAAACACAATGAATATTAGTGACCACAGAATAGAAAATAGGAAAGCACATTTTTCCCGCTGTTTGAACTGTAGAGCTTGGCCTGATGATGGAAGGGCGCAGAAAGCTTTTCTCCCTTTGAGTCTTTAGAATAGCTCTTGATATCGATAAATAAGATCTGCTGTGCTAAAACTATAAGAACTTTTGCTAGAGGGCTCTAACCAGCGTTCCAGTTCCAGATAGAGAAAATAATGGCCCATCATACGTGGAGATAGCTAGGGATCTGTCTACTAATTTTAGGCAATGGTTAAGTAAGGGATAATGTGCAGCGAGGCGGTCATTATATATGGGATAATATGCGAGGCGGTCATTATGGGGAGAAGAACACCCGACAGGCTCTTCAGGGATCCCGACACGAAGAGTTAATAACTACTCTTAACGTCACTTCGTTTGACAATCTGTGTGACCTGAGGATTTTGTAGCTGTTCAAAAGTGTTCTTCCAGTGTTGCAACATACAGAACAGAACAGAAAGTCAATACTGCTGCTGATGCTGCCGTGTCAGCTGATGAGATTGTGCAATAACAGCAGTTTCTGAGAGCGATCTGGGCCCTCAATGATTTGGCTCTGATGCTGTTTTGAAGGAAGAGTGTCCTGTGCTAAGGGCCAAAACCAAGGGAGGGTGAGCTTGCTGCACACTGCTGCCCCTGTCAGAGACTGCTGTTTGGCTCAGGTGCTTACATCTTGTGAAATTGATGATTTGGCATTGTATGCTTCTTTCATTTGAGAAGTTTTTTTGTCACTGGTGATGTAAGATACTGGTGTTGTGTTCACAGTCGAGGATGGGGTTGAACAATTCTGTTCCTGAGAAACATATTATTCTTGACTGTACCCTGGTTAAGGGCGTGGTAGCTGTTGGTATGTTTCTGACATTGCAAACTGAGGATGTACATTTTATTTTGGGCATTGTCTCATTGCTCCATGTTAGTGGAGGTTAGAGGTCACCTGATCCTGCGTGATGACACAGGCTATGGCCAAATCAGACCTTGATTTTCTGCCAGTCAAGAACGCTGTTGACGTTGTTATGGTGGTCCCATCTCTGTCTGAGCTTCCTTTATCACTCTCACATAATAAAGCAGTATAGGAGCAACAAAGTGATTATTCTTTGAAATACAATTTCGAGTTTTGCCTAACGTAGTGCTTGTTCAAAAAATGGGTTCCTGTGGATAAATGTGGTGTGTGTTTATGACAGGTGTGGTAACATTGGTGTCGTCACTGTAGAAATAGGAGGAGAAGCTTGTTTTTTGCCATGTATTTCAGACAGAAACATAACAAAGACTGAAATGCCAATTTGTTTGAGCAAATAAACCAGGCAGACATTGGATGTTGCACTGGTTAATGCTGTACTCCATGTGCAGATCAGATTGAGCTCTGAAAGTCATTCATACAAAGTGACACAGCAGGCATCTTCCAGTTGGGACTCATCGTAAAAAAAACAATGTCAAAAAAAGATTTGGAAGCTTGAATAAATAATAAAAGGCTAGGGTGGATGATATGTTGTCAAATAAAGTTTTTCATCGTAACATTAATGAAGAGCTGGGATTGTTTTTGTTTTTTGTTGAAGGAACGCTGCTCTGCCCAGCGCTTTCCCAGCATCTCAACACCCAGGTAAAGTTCTCCAGCATTGCTTTCCAATTGCTAGCTAAAGGAATATTCTACAGCCATGAAGTTAGCATCAATCTGGCCCCAGAGACCAAAGCTAACAAGGCTAGTCTCTGTTCATCAAAACAGGATGTCCAGAAAGTGTTCACCTTTGACCTTGTGTGTACTCTCCCTTTAGTTAAAAAACACAACCCCATATAATTTGTCTAGCAGCTTGTCTAGCAGCTTCCATTTAGCCTGCGGCAGATAAACAATGCTACTTCCTGTCGATGACTAGAATGACTGACAGGTTGTCAGAACCTAAAAAAGAAAGTACACTCTATATTTATTCAGAGAAACAGAGTGAGATGCATTTTGCACAATGCTTTTCCATTTTCACATTTTAATTAATATTTGAATATTGTCAACTATATTTTATAAGTAAATGGCCAAATGGCGTTAGCATTTGTGTTTTTTGAATTTTCAGAGAATTGTTATATAAAAAATGTTGAATATTCCATTCCTTAAAAATTAGGTTTTATTATTATATAATATATATATATATTATTTATTTTAACTAGAGAATGCAATTCCTGATGGAATTGCTAGTGGGAATGCTTTATGCTGAAAAGCTGACGCTAAACTGCTATGCTGAAATGTAATGTGTAAGAAGAAAGTGAAGAATTTATATTGAACAGATGTATGAACACATACTTGAATGTGTGATAAGAGAAGAAAAGAAAGGAAAAAAGGCTTGGAAAAGCAGCAGAATATTTGAACTGCAAACTATTGAACAAACTTGATGGCGAATGATCTTTCGCCATGGCAACGGTATTTGATGACACCCCATAATACGCTTAGATATGTTGATGGCTGCATCGTTACCAAACCTGTGAAGTTTTGGGCCGTTTGGAGCATTTTCACTGAAGTTATGAGAAAACCGTGGTTCATGGCGAGCATTGTGTTGCCGTGGCAACGGCATTTGAAGAAATCTCAAAACTGTCCCGTAGATGTCTTCACGGCTGGACTGTTAGCACATATGTGAAGTGTGAGGACTTTTTGAACATTTTCATAGGAGTTATAGCGACATCGTCTTTTATGGCGAGGGATGCGTTTCCATGGAAACGGCATATGATGACACCCCATAATTGGCGTAGAGCTGTTGAGGGCTGGACTATTAACCATTATCTGAAGTCTGGTGCTGTTTTGACCCTTTTCATAGGCATTACGACAACATCGTGTTTTATGGCGAGGGATGCGTTTCCATGGAAACGGCATATGGTGAGATGTCAGATTTGACGTAGGGCTGTTGAGGCATGGAGAGGTGATATACAGGTGAAGATTGTGGGACAACCGGACCGTGTCCATTGGAGTTACAGCGACATCGTGTTTTATGGTGAGGGATGCGTTTCCATGGAAACGGCATATGATGACACCCCATAATTGACGTAGAGCTGTTGAGGGCAGGACCATTAACCATTATCTGAAGTCTGCTGCTCTGAGCATGTCAGTTGGAGTTATAACATCATCGTGTTCCATGACACAGGTGTTTATATTTGAGCTAACAGCTTGTCCAGAGATCCGAGGTTTCCATGGTGATGGGCAGTAATCAGTGAGAAGAGAGCATTTTCATTGTTCTGAATGAGAGATAAACCTCTTACATGAACGTTTTGTTGAAGAACCGTAACAGATATCGGTGAAATTTCAAAGGGTGAAGCATGTTAAGGAACTTGAGCATCTGAAATATACTTTTTGTGTACTTTCGGGTTAATAATGTGGCCTTTTTGGCAGATTAACTAAAGGTGTGCGGCTGCAGTGGTGGGGAACGATGAGGCTGAAATTACAATGGGGTTTAATGGAGACATGTTGAACGTTTTTGTCACTTCATGCCCTCAAGAGGCACTTTGTTTAATTATTTTTGCTTAATCTTTTTTAAATTTTCAAGCTACGAGATGTTTTCCTACATTTCTCATGACAAATTATGTCTCAGGAATGTAGGGTTTGGGAATTATGGCAGGTTTAAAAGAAAATATGAAGGCAAAATGAAATCTATCCTCCACTCTAGCTAAACTTCACGCACTCTAAGATCTGAAGAAGGCCTCTTTACCAAGGTCTGAACAATTTTTAATATCTCTAAAAGTATGAATCAGATTTAAAAGTTGTTTTACAAATAATGTCAGAAAGATGTGTAACATTTTAAAGTTGGAATGAGGTTTCTGATTGAAAGTATGAATGAACACTTAGCAGCTGAAGTTGCATGAAGATTGTTCAAGTCTGAAGAGTTTCTCCATTGACTTCCATGTTAAAAATGTGATGGATTATGGATGCATCTCTGGAATTATGAAAGTTATGAATAAGAAAAGTAATAGCTATCGATTCTCGACCGAGCTGAACGTTTTGATGTTTGAACGGAGTTTCTGCAATGTGGAATGTGGGAGCAGAAGAGGTGCAAAATAACCCGGCGGAATGATAAAGAATTTTGTGCGGAGCATAACAGATAGTTGGAATGCTGTATCAGTACTCCCACTAAATTATGTCCGGTTACTGTAAATATGAAACATTAATATCTGAACCATTATGGCAGCTATGTTTTGCATGTACTTACAAATAAACATCTAATAAACTGAATATGACTTAAAATAGACAAAAAGGAAGAAAATGTACTTTTTTTCTCCTTTTATTGTTTACAAAATACCAACATAAATACATAAGAGGCTGTGTGATATTGATGTGGGTATACGTGTGTGAAACAGAGGGGCGGGCAGAGAGAAGACCACTGTGCCGAATGCCCCGCCCCCCCGTTACACACACACAGTGGCTTTGTACTTCACATACAGTAGACAGCAAAGACATGTCAGACTAAGAAAATTAAAATCACGTAAAAGAAAATGATAAAATACTGCGATATATAAAAGCAGCTAAATCGAAGAAGATGGTGGAGGACAGACGGACCATCTAGAGACAGACAGGATTTTTATTTTATTTTTTTAGAGTGCAGGTTTTCCCCACAGTGAAAGTGCTTGTTGAGTTTCAGCGGAGTCAAACCGAACAGCTCTGGGAAATCTGCCCTGTAGATTTGACCTTTCTTCATCACCTTAATAAATACTTGTGATAAAGGAGATAAAAGTAAAAAAATGGCAGCCCCCTCCTCTCACCAGCATTTATCACCCTCCATTCACACATGCACTCGGACCATGCTCCTTGCAGTGTGTCCACACTCATTGAAAACCCTTTTTATACTTTAAGCTCTATGATCTGTACACCAAGGCATTTTTAGTTGCAAACAATCATCCATTTCAAGAGCAGAAGCAGTTCCCAAACATTGTTTTTTTACAGTGAAGATGCTTTTAGGATACAAGGCAGGGAGGGGTTAAAAAACAGGAATAGAGGGAATGTGACACACGCTGCAGATGCTTTGAGGAATAAGATCTTTTCTATTTCCTTAGCATTTTACTTTAAAAATCTAAAACGTTCCCCTTTAACTGCAATAAAAACAACCCTAGAAACCCTTAACTTTCTCCAGCGCCTGCCCCCAAAAACCCTTAAAACTAAGGTTGGCTTTGATCATTGGCTAATGTATATATTTATATATAAGTGGTGGAGCGTTACCACTTTAGCACTACCTGAAATGTATATATACATTAACATAAATACAGCCGAGGAGACCACAAAACTGAAAATAACAGGCGGTACGTTGCCATGACAGCAGACATGATTCACCAGATAGGGCGATAAAGAAGCAGAGACTCAGTTGGGGATTTCTCTACCTAACGGGTTCCTCATCTTAATATCCCGACCAATCAATCTGGGAATTATCTCACGCTGTATTTAGATTTAGTTTGCAAGACTAAAAGGTGTGTGGCTTAAACACGGAGGGGGGCTAAGAACTACAATTGTCCGATGGCCTGTCAGGTGGAAGAAGAAACAGGAAGTGGTTCACTGATTGGTCAGGGCAGTGCCGAAGGTCTCCTGGGAGGCGTACACCATGTAGAGGAAGCCGTCCTGGTCGCGCTCACGCTCGTACACCTCGGAGATGGCGGCCGACACGGAGACCATGCTGTGGCCATTAGCCAGCAGGAAGAAGGCCTGGTTAGAGTTCAGCTGCAGGCGCCTCCTGGGTGGGAGACCAGGACATGGCAGCGTGAGGAGGGGAAATACAGGGGGACAGGAAAAGAAAGGAGAGTTAACACTAGAACCGCCAGGGGTCGCTGTATACCTAAAACCGCCAACGGGTAAAATGTACCCGCTATTAGAATGCATTGATTTTCAAGGTACAATGTTCTGTTATTTATCATACTAGAACACAGGGTTAACAGTGAGTTTTGATCGCACAGTGATGAAACTTATACCAATAGAATATGTGGACTCACATCTTTCATATGATGATATGATATCTAGTTTGTGCAGATTGCATGAAGTATAAAATATCGCTAAAAGTGTCTCTCTATATCTAACTATCTTTATATATCTATCTATAAGGAACCGCAGTAAACAACAGGCGTTGCTATAGCAACACGTCATGTTTATGTTTTCACGCAAGATCAATAGTGCGAAAATCCCTGCATTTTCTATAAGGTAAAATGCCCGCTGGTGCTAATGGGTATAAATGGCCATTTTCTGGGCCATTTTTTTCAATCTGACTTCATATTGACCATTTTTAACAACAGAGGGTACTACATAACACACTTTCAGGAAAAGTCACAGACTGGGAGACTTTAATATTTTTATTGAAAAAAAGCGACATACAATCAAGAAACATCTGCGGGTAAAATGTACCCGTTGGCGGTTCTAGTGTTAAAGAGAGCAAAGAAAATGAAATGTAAAAAAAGGACATGGCAGAATGCAAAGGAAACAAGAGGAGACGAACACATAGGATGGGAGAGGAAATAGGAGATGGGGAAAGGCAGGGGGAAAAAAGAGGAGAGGAAAAGAAAGTGATTAAGAAGATAAGAAAAGAAAGGAGATGAAGAGTGCAGGAAATGAGAGGACAAAGGGCAAGGGAGAAGGAAAAGATAGAGGGAATATGAAAGGAGAGGAGAAAATGTAGGATAGGAGAGGAAAGGAAAAGAAAGGAGAGGAAAGGAAAAGAAAGGAGAGGAAATTAAAAGATAGGAGAGGAAATAAAAAGAGGAAATGAAAAGAAAGGAGAGGAAATGAAAAGATAGGAGAGGAAATGAAAAGAGGAAATGAAAAGAGGAAAAGAAAGCAGAGGAAATGAAAAGAAAGGAGGAAATGAAAAGATAGGAGGGGAAATGAAAAGAGGAAATGAAAAGAAAGGAGAGGAGATGAAATTAAAAGAAAGGAGAGGAGAGGAAAATAAAGGAGAAGAAATGAAAAGATAGGAGAGGAAATAAAAAGAGGAAATGAAAAGAAAGGATAGGAAAAGAAAGGAGAGGAAATTAAAAGATAGGACAGGGAATGAAAAAAGGAGAGGAAATTAAAAGAAAGGAGAGGAAAAGATAGGAGAGGGAACGAAAAGAAAGGAGAGGAAAGGAAAAGAAAGGAGAGGAAATTAAAAGATAGGAGAGGAAATAAAAAGAGGAAATGAAAAGAAAGGAGAGGAAATGAAAAGATAGGAGAGGAAATGAAAAGAGGAAATGAAAAGAGGAAAAGAAAGCAGAGGAAATGAAAAGAAAGGAGGAAATGAAAAGATAGGAGGGGAAATGAAAAGAGGAAATGAAAAGAAAGGAGAGGAGATGAAATTAAAAGAAAGGAGAGGAGAGGAAAATAAAGGAGAAGAAATGAAAAGATAGGAGAGGAAATAAAAAGAGGAAATGAAAAGAAAGGATAGGAAAAGAAAGGAGAGGAAATTAAAAGATAGGACAGGGAATGAAAAAAGGAGAGGAAATTAAAAGAAAGGAGAGGAAAAGATAGGAGAGGGAACGAAAAGAAAGGAGAGGAAATGAAAAGAGGAAATGAAAAGAAAGGAGAGGAAATGAAAAGATAGGAGAGGAAATGAAAAGAGAGGAAATTAAAAGTAAGGAGAGGATAGGAAAAGATAGGAGAGGAAATGAAAAGATAGGAGAGGAAATAAAAAGAGGAAATGAAAAGAAAGGATAGGAAAGGAAAAGATAGGAGAGGAAATGAAAAGAGGAAATGAAAAGAAAGCAGAGAAAATTAAAAGAAAGGAGAGGAAATTAAAATAGGAAATTAAAAGAAAGGAGAGGATAGGAAAAGAAAAGAAAGGAGAGGAAATGAAAAGAAAGAAGAGGATAGGAAAAGATAGGAGAGGATAGGAAAAGATAGGAGAGGAGAGGAAAAGAAAGGAGAGGAAAGGAAATGAAAAGATAGGAGAGGAAATTAAAAGAAAGAAGAGGAAATTAAAAGATAGGAGAGGATAGGAAAAGAAAGGATAGGAAAAGAAAGGAGGAAATTAAAAGATAGGACAGGGAATGAAAAAAAGGAGAGGAAATTAAAAGAGGAAATGAAAAGAAAGGATAGGAAAAGAAAGGAGAGGAAATGAAAAGAAAGGATAGGAAAAAAAAGGAGAGGAAATTAAAAGATAGGAGAGGAAAAGATAGGAGAGGGAATGAAAAGAAAGGAGAGGAAATTAAAAGAGGAAATTAAAAGAAAGGAGAGGAAATGAAAAGATAGGAGAGGAAATGAAAAGAGGAAATGAAAAGAAAGGAGAGGAAATGAAAAGATAGGAGAGGAAATGAAAAGAGGAAATGAAAAGAAAGCAGAGGAAATGAAAAGAAAGGAGGAAATGAAAGATAGGAGAGGAAATGAAAAGAGGAAATGAAAATAAAGGAGAAATGAAAAGATAGGAGAGGAAATTAAAAGAGGAAATGAAAAGAAAGGAGAGGATAGGAAAAGAAAAGAAAGGAGAGGAAATGAAAAGAAAGAAGAGGATAGGAAAAGATAGGAGAGGAGAGGAAAAGAAAGGAGAGGAAAGGAAAAGATAGGAGAGGATAGGAAAATATAGGAGAGGAAAAGAAAGGAGAGGAAAGGAAATGAAAAGATAGGAGAGGAAATTAAAAGAAAGAAGAGGAAATTAAAAGATAGGAGAGGATAGGAAAAGAAAGGAGAGGAATTTAAAAGAAAGAAGAGGAAATTAAAAGATAGGAGAGGATAGGAAAAGAAAGGAGAGGAATTTAAAAGAAAGGAGAGGATAGGAAAAGAAAGGAGAGGATAGGAAAAGATAGGAGAGGAAATTAAAAGATAGGAGAGGGAATGAAAAGATAGGAGAGGAAATGAAAAGAGGAAATGAAAAGAAAGGAGAGGAAATTAAAAGAAAGGAGAAATTAAAAGATAGGAGAGGAAATGAAAAGAAAGGAGAGGATAGGAAAAGAAAAGAAAGGATAGGAGAGGAAATGAAAAGAAAGAAGAGGATAGGAAAAGATAGGAGAGGATAGGAAAATATAGGAGAGGAAAAGAAAGGAGAGGAAAGGAAATGAAAAGATAGGAGAGGAAATTAAAAGAAAGGAGAGGAAATGAAAAGAAAGGAAATTAAAAGAAAGGATATGAAAAGAAAGGAGAGGATAGGAAAAGAAAGGAGAGGATAGGAAAAGATAGGAGAGGAAATGAAAAGATAGGAGAGGAAATGAAAAGAAAGGAGAGGAAATGAAAAGAAAGGAGAGGATAGGAAAAGATAGGAGAGGAAATGAAAAGAAAGGAGAGGAAAGGAAAAGAAAGGAGGATAGGAAAATAAAGGAGGAAATGAAAGGAGAGAATAGGAAAAGAAAGGAGAGGAAAAGAAAGGAGAGGATAGGAAAAGATAGGAGAGGATAGGAAAAGATAGGAGAGGAAATGAAAAGATAAGAAATGAAAAGAAAGGAGAGGAAATTAAAAGATAGGAGAGGATAGGAAAAGATAGGAGAGGAAATGAAAAGATAGGAGAGGAAATGAAAAGATAGGAGAGGAAATGAAAAGAGGAAATGAAAAGAAAGGAGAGGAAAAGAAAGGAGGGAATAGTAAACGAGAGTACCATACATGTGATGAAAATAAGAGAAAAGGGAGGAAGGTAAAAGGAAGGAAATGAGAGAACAAAGGCAGTGAGAACAAATGAAAGGTGAGTACAAACAGGAAGTAAATGACAGAAAAGGGACTAAAGGAAAAATACAAAGAGAAGGAGCAGAGAGTAGAGGACTGAAGTTGTTACCTGATGATCTTGATGAGCTCACTCATGTTGACGTGGTCTGGCACCAGGAACTTGGTCTTGTCCAGGATAGGGAGCTGCTTCTCTCCTTTGTACCTCTCAATGATCACCTACAAACACACAATACATTAACACACACACACACAATACATTAACACACACACACACAATATTAACACACACACACACACACAATACATTAGCACACAATACACACACACAATACATTAGCACACAATACACACACACACACACAATACATTAGCACACAATACACACACACACACACACACACACACACACACACACACACACACACACACACACACACACACACACACACACACACACACACACACACACACACACACACACACACACACACACACACACACACACACACACACACACACACACACACACACACACACACACACACACACACACACACACACACACACACACACACACACACACACACACACACACACACACACACACACATCAATCTCCTCTTCTATTCAAAGGGAAATGTATAGTTCCTCTACTTGCTTTAGAGCAGAGTCCCTGATCAATAGTGCGAGATAGATGAAGTCACACATATCAGGTGCTAAACACTGATCATGGCCCTCTGCCTTGTCCTCGTGGATGGCTCTGCTTGAGCAACGAACATGGAATCTTCCATTGAGTGAGACATGTAATGAGGTTAGAGAGAAGGCCTTTAAAGCAGCACTGTCAGCACAGAGCGCTCCCTCCCTGACAGGGCACAGTGCTGCTGTATCACTAATCCACTGAGGCCTGCTGCACAGAAGGAGGGTATACAATTCAAAACACTCAGTTACTGATCTGAGCCATCCACTGTCTTCCTGTGTAAGCTATAATAATCCTTGTTCAATGTAAGTGTTAGGGAACTGTCTGACATCTTCTGGGAGTTCCTAAGTGCTGGACATCAATACAGTGGTTCAGGAATGAGTCCTCAACCCTGAAATGAGTGAGCATTTTGAACACTGCCAGGCTCTCTCGTCACACAGTCAATGGTTTTCTGCAAGTTTCCGGAAATCATGGTTAACCCAAGCTTACAAGATATTTTACACTTTGTTCAACAACATGCAATATGTCATATATAATATATTGACTCTACTGGTGAATATCTGAAGCACTTGTGTTTGAAAAATGGCGGTGCTAACAAGTGACTAAATGGAAGTACTAAACTAAAAAAGGACAATAACACCAATGTTGTGCAAGAACACTTCTGTAAATATCAAAAAACAATTATTGTGCAATTATTACTACTTTTACAGTTTATTTACAAACCGTTAACGTTATAGACTCCTTTATTTTTTCTTTATTAACATGCTTTTTTAATTCAAGTCTACTTTTTTCCGATCCCTTTTGCCTTTTATCTGCAGTCCAATCCTTTTCCCCGCTGCGGGGCGAATAGAGGAATTCTGATACTGATATTCTGATAATGAAATTATGTGATCGTGAGGTAGTTTGTTCAAAGCCTAACATTAGCCTTTTACTTTTGGCACTTGCATTGACACTTACTGTATGTGGACATTATCTGGCTGAAGATAAATAGTCTCTACTATTTTTGAAATCTATATTTTATACGTAAAAAATCCACAAATTCTCACCCTGCAATTCTTTGTCCTACATTACAATTCATTTTTGGGGTTTGAACTTTGAGTAGTAAAAAAGGACATTTGATGATGTTACATTGAGCTTGGGAGAGTTGTGATTCTGACAGTTTTCATGATGAAGGCCAAACAGTGTATCAAAGAATAATCAGCGGATTAATACTTAATCAATACAAATGATAGTTAGATATTTGTATGTGTAATTTGTTTGTATGTTTTTATTTATGCTAAAAACTGCTCGATTAAATAAGGATAATCAATATGAATTGTACTGTGTTACACATACTGTACATGAAAAATAAATGGGAAATTTGAGCAAGTATTATAAGTGCTTTGCCCTCTGTTTGGCCAGAATTTTGTCCAGTGGGGCGGAGCCTGCTCTGAAAACTATAACATGTCTGTCATACAGTCTGCTGCATGACAGACCTCCCTCCCCCCTCCTCCTTCTCCTCCTCCTCCTCAGGCTCCACTGTGGCCGGCCGATGGAGTTGCATTACAGTTACACAGCGCATCTGCCTCTGGTGTCAACATTTACCATGACTTGACAGTTTGTAACACACACACACACACACACACACACACACACACACACACCACACACACCACACACACAACCGAACACACACACACACAGCTGTGCTGATACTTTATCTCAGGATGATTAATCGAGGAGGTGAAACTTGAGGTGTGCCTTTGTCTATTGGTGGTTGCTAGGAGATTCTGCACACCTGACTTATCAAGGGCAGCATTTGCAACCATTTCTCATGAGGAAAACTATCGTGGTCACTGCAGTAAAAAAAGCCTGCTCACAAAAAAACTATTTACGGAAGTAACTATGAACATATACTAGAGCAGGGTTTCCCAAACTTTTCAGCCCGCGGCCCCCACAATAACAGTACCACGGGGGAAGCCTCGCTGCGGGGAAATTCTACAGATGGCCAGTCCACCACTGAAAAATGTCTATTCACACGTTATTAAAAAATAGGGTTATTTAATTTATTATTTTAAATGTTTCATTTGTAATCATCTCGCGACCCCCCGACCCCCACTTTGGGAAGCCCTGTACTACAGTACTGTGCTTAAATACAACAAGGGAAAACCTCCTTTACTAGGAGGGAAACGTCCTAGTAACCTAGGAAACCTCCTTTACTAGGAGGGAAACAGTGAGCTTTTTACTCCACTACATTTAATTATCTGATAGCGTTAGTTACTAGTTACTTTAGAGATTAAGGTATGTAGAGTTCGACTGTAAGAGCAACTTTAAAAAATAAGTTTTTTAATTATTTTAACCATTTTAATGTATTTTTGTTATAATTTTAAGGTGTTGATAGGACAAAACAAATAATATCAAAGGTGTGACTTTAGGCTACTGGTAATTGTGACAATAATTCTCACTTTCTTGATTTTTTATAACAATTTAACCTTATAAACATCAAAGTATAAAGCAATACTCATATTAATCCATAATGAAAAATAATCATTCCTTGCAGTCTTATACAAAATAGTTCAATCTGAGCTCCACCTAAAAATGAATAATTTCTTTACATGAATACATTAGTCAAAATAACCTAATGATATAATATATGAAAGTATACCAGTCACAGGGGACATTATACTTTAAGTAGATTTTCCTAGTTATACCTGCATACTTTAACTTAAGTAACATTTTCAACTTTTTTTGTAACAGAATAATTTAATTTTTTGGTCTAAATACTTCAGCTACCACTGACAAAATATGAAATAAACTTAGAATAATCACCCTCAATGCAACAATAACATCTAAAAAACAGAAGTCAAGAAGCACAAGGTCTTTTAAGAAATGTGTCTTCTGACCACAATCGACATTTAAACTATTAAAAAGACAATTCAGAGTACACCCAGGAAATGTGTGGTAACACTTTCCGTTGCAGTACGATTTTCTTGTTCGTACTCACGTTTCCTGCATGCCGTTATGCACGTCACCCTCAGACATTTCTGCCTTTACAAGTGTTTCTCAAAGTGGCTTGAGAAAAATGTGGCTTCAGCGTATTCACTGTATAAGCTTTGGTGTACACTCAATGATTGCAAGTGCATCAGAACTCACGGGTATCTTGTTGGGGTGCTGCTCTCGGATCAGTCGCACATCTTCTACTCTTTGTTCTGTTGGAAAGAGAAACAGACTCAGGTTAATGCAAAGTAACAGAAAAAAAGATAAGCAGGTCAGTAGAGGCTAGCACTGATGAAGACAGACGAAACAAAGCAGATGCAAAGTCATGAACAGAGAACACAAATACTCAGGTGTAAACAAACCTACAGGCAGGTTATACCAGAAATTCTCTCTCCACCCATGCATTGCATACAGAAACACAGACCCCAGTGCTTTGAAATCAATTCGTAACAATTCCTATTACATTCTCAATACTAGAAACATCTGGGGGAATTATTAAATGTTTTAAACAGAAAATGTATTTTTTATGTTGAAAAAAAATAATAATGATTAAGATATAATATGAGAAAATACCTAAAAGCATACATTCAAATCCTTAATAAAGTGAAAATATGTATCAGCTAAATCTACTTGAAGATTGAGCTGTATTTGTTGTCCTACAATTATATAGGATGTTTTTAGATTAATATTACTCTATTATTGTTGCTTTCTACTGTAAATGTTTAGGTTGCTGCTCATTTCCAGGTTCATATCAGTATTTAGTGTCTCCACTGTGACGTGTCTCCACGCTTCAATGTTCAAAAAGCTCTTTATTTTTCTCATACTGCCTGTGCTGCAGCACCTCTTTTCACCCTCCATCTGAAACCAGAGCCCAGTCTGCTCTGATTGGTTAGCTGGCCGGCTCTGTTGTGATTGATCAACTGCTAAGAGATGACCCGCCCCATAGCCTATCATGTACAATGTGTTAGAGCGCTAGCCAGTAGAAACGCAAGAGTTACATAGTGATGTCATTATGTTATGCGAGTGTGTGGGAGCCTTTGCAGACTATTAACATGCACAAAAACCTATATAGCACACTACAGGAAAGGGTAAACCCCAAAAGCACAATAGGGCCCCCACTGGACATAACTGACTCACTGTTGTCTCTGTGACTAGTCAGTTAGCATGCTAATTTCATTGTTTTTTCAAAACTCCTGATAGAACACCTTTTTTATTCACTAAATGCCCTCAGTATAAGCTTCATAATTTAAAATCATGCTCAAGTGTAAGTATCTCAGCTAAAGAGTTTTTCCTCCGCAATGATTACTCAAAAGATCAGCTCAGTAACACGGCTGCTGATTGGATGGATCTGTTAGGCACTAATGAGCTGTGGTAGCCCCTCCTTTCTGAGGTTTAACCCCATTTTAGGTTACAGATAACACCCTGGGCTTACTGCACTTTGTACTCACATCAACATCAACAGTCTCATGGTCAAAAAGGGATCAATCAAATAACTCGAGCATGAGGAAAGCATCTCGTGATCATTCCCATCAGTTTTTAAACGTTGACTTAACCTTTGGTAGAAATAGAAAAAACTAAGCATTAATTTAGAAAACCAATAAGTCATAGGCAGTAAACGCTGCAGGATTTGGATAAAAATTACTAATTTGGGTTATTTTGACTGATATTGCAATAGGATTTCATTTTTGTCATTATCTTTTTTTTTTTAAAGATAAAATAAAAATGATACTGTATGAAATACAAGTTCAAATTTGGCCATTTATTTCTTATTTGATTTTTTTTTCAGTTATGTCCAGTGGGGGCCAGTAGTATTTGATGTATACCACAATATGTTTATCCATTGTAATGAATCATGTTTTACTACTGTACCTGATCATTTCAAATGTCTAATCGGCAGCCCTGCTGTCTGTCAGAGTACTTTGAGTTACTAGCATTTAGACTTATTACATTCTTAAAAGGTCATTAGTTTGCTAAATGTTAAGAAATGTAATTAAATCAACTGTCAAATGTTTATTTTGCTGTAGCCACAAGTTTCCTGCCCAACTTGAGGAAATAGGACATTTTTTCATGGTTGCGTGTTAATCAGGATGAGTTCACCGCCTAGGAACAGGCAGCTCTGTGTGCGTCTCATCTGACTCTCTTGACCGCACCCAGCAAGCGACAAACAGCATTTGACTCATCACTTTGCAGTCATAAAAGAGAACAAAAGCTGAAAATGGGAAGCAGTTGTTCTAAAAGCATACGGGGTATTCCAAATATGTCTTCCGTGTCATGATATGGGAAATATTCAGTACCACTTGGCAAAGCTGGAAGATTTCCTGAGTCATTGTTATGACCTATTATACAGATATTATACAGATATGCAACCGGAACTGGTTCACACCCAGATACAGCGTGTCAGTGCAGTGTGTAGTGATTAGTGAACATTAGCAAAAGGGTGAAGCTTCAAAACTGAATTTACCCAAATGTATGCCCAGATAATACCCAAAATATGATGACAGCTAGTAAAGACTATCACAACATAAAAAAGGAACAAAGTACATTTGCTTAAGTACTATATTGACATTATTGTACTTTGCTTCAGAAATGCTACATCTACTCCTCTACATTTTTAGAGGCAATTACTGTACTTTTTACACCTTTATATTTATTTTAAACTCATCGTTGTTACTTTTTTACATAGAAAAACACATACTGTAATATGCTTATGGAAAGATGGAGTGCAGTACTACTAATATACAACCCAGTATTTAAGATCTAGGTAATTTGGTTTCAGATTGAAAAAGTACAACTTCAAAATGCTCTTCCATGTAGGCTATTTGTTTAAAAATATATTTATATACGCCTACTGTGAAAAGAGTTGTTCTGCATAGGCCTACTACTTTACATTTTTACTTTTGATACTTTGAGTACATTTAGCTAATAACTGTTTGTAATGCTCTTTCAGGACTTTTTTTTTTTCATAGAGTATTTTAAAACCATAGTATTTATACTTTTACTTAAGGTAAAGAGTTCCATCTCTGATAAACAACCACTAAAATGGAAAACTGTGTTAGCGGTGAAGTACACAGCTAAGTTAGTACGCCACTTTGAGCTATGTTGTGATATATAATGATATATCTCCAAATTATTTACTTGTTAAATGTATTTACACTGTGTGTAATATGTATTGTATTAGGTTTCTGAAGGTATTACACTGATAAAGAGTCATTTAAAGCTTTAGCTTAGCATTATTTAGCTTGTTTTCAGATACAGTCCAACAAACGTGAAGATGTTCTCTTAGCTGTCCGGCCTTCTTCACGTGCTCTGGTTGTGCACATTTGGACCAATAATGAGATGTTAACAGGAAGCTGGCTGCTTTTAGTCATACTGGGAATTATTCCACTGCTCATGACAACAGTTTACATTTCCATTTTCATAATAAATAATACTAAAGTACTTGCAGGTTTTTTATTTAAATTCCAATTACTGAGAAGCACCACAGAGTATGACGTCAGAGAAAGGCAAGTGGAAAAACGATAAACAAACCGAGTATTTGTAAAAGCACCACAGGCATCGTCTTGACAGGGGAAGCCTAAACGAAACTAGAATCCGCATCGGCTGTGGCCTACCCTTCAAACACAAAGACACCAAAAGGTAATCTTCGTCCTTTTAGGTACCATTTTGACTGTGTGCCCTTTTTTTTTTTTTTTAAAGTCCTCTCTTCTCCTATCCACAAACTGTCCCATCCCCCAATCCTGCAGCTCTGTTTTCTCTGCCCTGCGTTTCGACACCACTTTGTTTTTCTCCCACAGCTCGGATGCAAATAAACACACCAACACTCAGGGAGAGACAGGCCAGCAGCAAATGGCACTATTAAATATCTGTTAGCCTAGATACTATACTTAACCCTATACAAGTGGAAACCATTTTTATTACAACTATAACGTCTGCTATATTTTAGGTAAGTTGACACGACCCGCTACATATTGTTATGTTTTTCTAATAAGCTGTACGAAGACATACGTGCATTATGCTATCCCCTCTTTCAGTCAAATATGTATTTAAACAGTAAACTGGACCAGCTAAACAAAATGAACGCTAATACTCCCCAGTGAGATAATAACCAACAACTATCTAGCCTGTCTAGATACACGTAATGTAGTTCAGGCTTGTATAGTTTAGATAAACAGCTTCAAACACACAGTATAACTCAAAAGAAAGAGAGCAGAGTGTGTAAAATGCTAAAAGAAGCCGTAATAACACTTACCGAATGTCCTTCTTTGTTTGAAGGTTTTTTCTGAAGGCATATTGCGTCAAAGTCAACCAGTTGGCAGTAGATAAAAACGGAGGTAGCGGCTGTAACAACAATTCAAAAGCTAAATACGATGTATAAAAGTCTTAGTTGTCAACCGTGCAGTTAGCTTCTTGCTAAAATACAAAGTAAAGGACACTAGTTCACAGACGGTTTGATGTCCTCGCTTCCTTCCTCTCGCTGTGTTGTTATCAGGACGAGCTCGAGCAAGCAAAACAAACGTGTCAGCTGACCTCTGACGTAATCCCCCCCCCCCCCTCTCTCTCTCTCTCTCTCTCTCTCGACATTATGGCAATCATTGTACATGAATTACAAAATGTCTTTAAAATACAAATAAAATAATATAAACATTCAAAGCGAATAATGCATATATACAAACTGTAAACAATACGTATATTCAGAAGAGTATATAAGAATACACACTAGAAAATATACAAAATAAATTAGAATACTCTCTTATATATGAATCTACTAAAAGGACAGAAACATATAGGCATAGTTTGCTATATACATTAAAATTGATTGTGCAGTAGCTTTTTATTAAAGGTAATCGATATCCTGTGAGGTAGTGTAGCTGGCTTCAATATTAAAGGTCACCTCTTATGCAAAATCCACTTTTTGATGTCTTGTATACATAAATATATGTCCCCGGTGTGTCAGGAGACTCACAAAGTGTCAGAAAATACAACCCTCTCTCTTTTCTCCTGACTCACATCTCTAAAAACGGGGGTAAAACAGAGCTGATCCAGATTTGCTGCGTTCATGATGACATTAGTCAAATGTGGGCTGGGTTTAAACCACGACCCTATAATCCTTGATGTGGTTTGGAACATAATATAGCGTTTAATCAAGGCAGCGTTTAGCTGAGAATCTGGGTAGAATTCTCCTGCATGAGCTCTCCTCTCTTTTTTATTTTTATTTTTTAAAGCTACGGACCCAGAATCAGCACTTCTCTAACAAGGCTGAAATAGAGGGGTATGAGGCATGGCTAGAATGGGTGATCTGTGCGGTATTTTGAGCACTTCATAGACATGTTTTTTATATATCTGAGACCTACAATATATGCCTAACAATTAGGGATGGGAAAGATTAATCGAATATTCGAAATTATTCAGGTATTCGAATATGAGGTTTTCTTTTTTTCTTTTTTGTTGGGAGGAGTGCCTAAGTTGATTACATATTATCAAATGGAATAATTCAATGTATACGACAGTGCCATAGATAAATGTGTTAGGTCTAAAGGTGTTTTTTTCTAATGATATGGCTGCTGCCCCTCCCTACACGCAGATCACGCAGACTCAAACCTCATCTTATGCCCAAATTCCAGCTGAGAGGGTCTTCTCTACAGCTGGCCTGATTGTGAATCGCCTCCTCACCCGCCTCTCCCCTGAACATGTAGACATGTTCATATTCTTAAACAAGAATGAGTATTGAATAGCTGCATTCTGTGCATAGGCCCTGTTACAGGTTGTTGATCTCTGTTGTAAGAGGGTTACGTTACCCTAGCCCGTTATGTTGTTCGTGTATGATCCCTCTTTCATTTAAAAACCAAGTTATGTTTTAAGCATGAAAGCTTTAGGCCTATCAACTGTTCAAACTGTGATCAGTTCAATACATTTGACAAATTCTACTTGATTTCTATACTTATTTGAACATGTCTTTTATTTATTGTTTTTTTGTAAAAATGTTTCCCGCATTTTTACTTTTTATACGATATGTACATTTCGGTTAATCGGTTAACCGATTTTTTGGGGGTCGAATATTCGAATATACATTTGCTTTAAAATTCCCATCCCTACTAACAATAGTATAATAGGAGACCTTTAATGTGCAGTATGTGCAAATTGTTCATGATTATAGAAAAGGGAGAATCCAATCAAACTAGAAAATGCATTTCCTGCGGAAAATGCGTGCGAATGATGTAAACTGTGAACATTTATGGCTGAATTCAGCTGAAAATGCAGAAAAAGCTGAATATGTTATTAGCTGAATGGTAGCTGCTTTTAGCTACAAAATTGCAGAAAAAGCTGAATATGTTATTAGCTGAATGGTAGCTGCTTTTAGCTACAAAAATGTAGAAAAAGCTGAATATTTAAAAGAAAAGGTTTAAAAAAAGGTATAAACAACAACAAGTATAGCGTCATTATCCTGAAATAGCTGAATAAGTTAATAGTTGAATAGTTTGTGCAGCTGAAAGTAGGCTGAAGGAGTTAAATATCAGATGTACGTAGTAGTATAAATTCAAGTAGCATTACATCTATAGGGCTTTTCTTTTGAAGGGGTGTGTGGTTTTGGTGAGTGTGAGTTGTAGAAAAACTAAATGGAATGTCTGACATCAATCAATGGAGGTTCACCCATAAA
>NC_136903.1:31647787-31685287 GCF_949606895.1 Notothenia rossii | reverse complement strand
AGTGAAACACCACCGGGTTAAAAAAACTCTTCCATACTTCTCATCAGACAGTGAATTCTAAAATCTACACTCACTCGTGCCTTTACCAAGATAAAAACATGTGAGTGAGTTGCTGACCGGCTGTACTGTTTATTTTGTTTTTCCTGTTTTTGTAGATCGACATTTTTGCCTGCCCCACAATAAAATTCAACAGTTCCCACTTCCCTGCATACCGTTTCTTGTAGCCAGCACCAAAAAATAAAAGCAGTCTCTGTAAGAACCTCCCCACAGTCTAAAAACACAGTTTTAAAACATTAAAAAGAGGTTTCAGTCTGTTGACAGTCCAGGTAGCAGTGATGTGGTTGTCTCTCTGTGAGTGCAGAACGGACACTCGGAGGACACGGTGGGGTTTATCTTCGCCCACAAAGGCGTTAACGCCCAGGGCCCCGTGGAGGATCCTCACTGCAGGTCTCCTGACCTCTTGTTCAGTGGAGGTTTGTAGAAGAGCCTCCACACTGGTTCACAGCCCCCCGGGACGTTAAGCCTCTGTTTCCACACCGTGTCTCTCCTCTCGCTTAGTTTCTGTTTGTTCAGGGCCAGAGTGTAGAGTCTATAAAAAACCTTCCCCATTTTGCATTTGGAAGTCTGCATGATTCCTGGGTTCTGGTCCATCCTGGTCTGCTAAAATCCCAATGTCCGGAAAAGGGTCCCCTTCGTCAGGGGTTTCCTTCCTGTTGGAATACTCCTGCAGCATCTCCATCTCATCATCAGATAGCCTTTGAATCCAGTCGTTCAGGATCGTTCTGGTGTGGCGGGCCGACTTCAGGCCGAGCAGAGAGGCCACGGCCTCGGTGTTGTGGAGTCCAGGACCTGCAGCATCCACGATGTTCCTCAGCTTCACCGACCCCAACGGACTGAAGCCTCTCAGTGAATTGCAGGTCTGCTGCCATCCTGGACGTCCAGCCGGGCCCCCCACACCAGAGGCTCTTCGAGGAGCCAGAACAGAGATGCTGCGGGACCCACTCTGGCCCATTTAAAAAAGTGTCCATACTTTAAAAAGTCCTTTGTAAAACGGAGGCAAAACATACACAACGAGTAAAATCACAGTTTGTTAAAAACAATGACGCATCGAAACCCAGGCCTGCTTCCCCCCTTAAAATGGTGCTGGCTACCGGCCTCCAGACGACATCATCGTTTCCTGTCAGGTATCTTTGTAAAAACTGTAGTTTAAAAGCAGCTTGCTCGGACTCTCCAGGTGCACCAACCCTTGCCCCCCTTCTTCCTTTGGCAGGTACAGCGTTGCACTGAGGAACCCAATGCAACTTATCCCAAAAGAAATGTAAAATACTGCCTTGCATCTTTTTTAAAAGACCAGCAGGGGTTCAACACACTTGAGCTTATGCCAGAGGCTGGATGCTATCAGGTTGTTGATGACCAGCACCCTGCCTCTGTAGGGACATGTGGGGAAGCAGCCAGCGCCACTTGTTTTAGTTTCCCCTCCACCTTTTCGAAAACTCCTTCCCAGTTTTTTCCCAGTGTGACCTCATCTCCAAGATGGACTCCCAAATACTTTAGGCCACCCCTCTTCCATGTCAACCCACCTGGGAGTTGAGGGAGGCCACCAGTCCACTCCCCCACTGCTAGGGCCTCACTCTTAGCCCAGTTGACCTTTGCAGAGGAGATCTTTTGGAAAGTATCCACTACCTGCCCTAGCTTAAAAACATCCTGTAGATTTTTTATAAAAACAATGATGTCGTCTGCATAGGCCGATAAAATAAAACGTGTATTAAAAACCAGGTAAAAACAGGCCCTCATTAAAAGAGCGGATATTGTGTAGCATGGGTTCTATTGCCAGTGTGTACAGCTTACCTGACATCGAGCAGCCTTGTCTTATCCCCCTGGTCAAATTAAAGGGTCTAGACAGACCGCCATTTATCTTAAGCACACTCTCAATGTTCACATACATCACCTTTATCTTGGCGATGAAGCCAGGGCTGAGGCCGAACCTCTCCAGCACCTTCCACAGGTAACGGTGCTCAACCCGGTCGAAAGCCTTTTCCTGGTCCAATGAAACCAGACCATTGTCGAAACCCAATGAACCAGAGACTTCCAAAATATCTGGAATTAGTGACACATTGTCAACAATTGACCTGCCGGGCACACAGTAGGTCTGGGACCGGTCTACCACCTGGTCCATCACCTCCTCAGCCTGCAGGACAGGGCCCTGGACAGCAGCTTGTAGTCGGTGCACAGCAGAGAGACGGGCCTCCAGTTCTTTATTTCCTGTAAGTCGCCTTTTTTCGGAAGGAGGGGTTAAAACAGCTCTTCTGCAGCTCAGAGGGAGGAAAGAGTCATTAAAACTTTTATTAAAAAGGTCCATTAAATCCTCTTTTAAAAAGTCCCAAAATGTCTTGTAGAACTCCGGGGGGAGGCCATCTATTCCAGGGGCCTTCCCCCCCTGCATGCTCTTGAGTGCTATGCACACAGTTCCTCCTCAGTCAGGGGCCCGTCCATCTCTTTGTTCGTCTCCTCAGAGACCGTTGGTAGGCCCCTGCAGAACAGATTAAACCCTCCATAGTCTTCTGTGTACTCACTGGTGAAGAGGTCGCAGTAGAAGTCCACCGCTCTCTGCCGGATCTGGTTGTTCCCTGTCAGCTGCTGTCCTCCTGCTGACCTCAGAGCGTGGATCAGCCTGCCCTGCCCGTTCTTCTTCTCCAGACTGAAGAAGTATTTGGTGGGTGAATCCATCATGGAAGCGCTCTGGAATCGGGACCCGGACCAGCGCCCCCTGTGCTCTAGAACCCAGCAGGTCTGCCAAAATGGCTTTTTTAGATTTTGAGGTCTTCAATACAACCTGGACTTCCTGTGTGAGCTCTGCAGTTCCACTATTTCCATCTCCAGATCTCTCATAGACTTGGTGATGTCACGAGAAACATTGAGAGTGTACTGAAGACAAAGCTGCTTGATGTCGGCTTTCCCACAATCCCACCACTGCTTCAATGAGTTAAAAATCCCCCCTCCTTTCTCTAAAACCTTTCCAAAAATAAATAAAAACCTCTCTAAAATGTGTATCTAAAAGCAGAGCAGTGTTAAAATGCCAATACGCAGATTTGCTTTTTATGTTGGCAATAAAAACATCACACAATACAAGGGAGTGGTCAGAGAAACCAACAGGCAATATAGCACACTTTTTAAAAACATTCAAATGTTGCTTAAAACAATAAAACCTGTCCAGCCTAGCCAATGATAAAAGGTTCTCCCTCGTGTGGACCCATGTGTACTGTCTGTGATGTGTGTGATGCTCTCTCCAGATGTCTGATAGACTATGTGTTGCTATTAACTGTGTCATGGCTCTTTTGGATGCAGCATGAGGTTCCCTATGGTTCCTATCTAGCTCATCATCCTGTGTGCAGTTAAAATCTCCCCCTAAAAATAAAAACTCTCTGGTTCACACTCACTTAAAACAGCACTGAGCTCGTTTAAAAACGGAACTCTGGCAGGACCTGAATTAGGAGCGTACACGTTGATAAAAACCAGATGAAAAAGCTCATATTTGGCTCTCACCACCAGCAGTCTGCCCTTTACTCTTTCTTCCACTTGTGTGGGACTTGGGGATAAAGCCGTTAGTAAACAGGACTGCCACTCCTGCACTGGTGCTGCTAAAATCACTTAAGACCACCTCCCCATCCCACTCCCTCCTCCAGTCCTTCCCGTTTAAAGTGTCGCTGTGCGTTTCTTGTAGCATTGCTACATTTACTTTTTTTAATTTTAAAAGCTCATAAATACAAGCCCTCTTTCCCACATCCCTAGGCTCCATTGACATTTAAAGTGCACACTTTAAAATCACTCATTAAAAAGGATGTGAGGAGAGACACACACTTAAAAATAACAAGTATGTTTAAAACCATCATCCTAACTGCCGTACATGTCCTTTTCTTCTTCATTTAAAATCTCTTGCTGTAACTTCCCTTTCAGGAACTTCAAGCGATAACACTCCTGCTCAGTGAAGAGATGCATCTGAGCTTTCACAGACTGTAAAAACAAACTCTTGTCAGTAAAAAACTCTTCTAATTTTACTCCTCTTTTGTTTTTTGTTTCTTTAAGAAAAGTTTTGATTTGCTGCACTTTAAAAAACGGACTTTTAAGTTGTGAGACAGTGAGAGGCTGGCTGGCCTCAGCAGAGTCCTCTTTCTTCCCTCATCTTCTTCATCCTCCTCATCCTCCTCCTCATCTTCCTCCACCAATTCTTCCTCACTTTCTTCCTCCTCTGCGTCCTTCACCTCCTCCACCATTTCTTCCTCTTTCTCTCCCTCTGCACTCACTGCACTTTCTTGGCCTGAGAGCCATTCTCTTTCTCTTTGTTTTTCCTTTTATTTTTACAAACTTGAACTTCACTGTTCTCCTCGCTTGCAGCGGATGCAGAGAATTCTGTCGTCTCCACTGTTTCTTTCGGGACAACCTTTTTTCCCCACATCAACCACAAGGTCACTTTTTTCATTCCTTTTCCCATTAGTCTTTTTTTCCCCAGAGTTTTCCCTATCCTGCTTAGGGAGCTCGGAACCCTCAGCCTTCGTTGGGGGCTTTGAGGGACCTCTCATCTTGCTTTGAGGGACCCTCAGCTTGCTTTGAGGACTCTCAGCTTGCCTTTGAGTGACCCTCACCCTGCTTCGGGGGCCCCTCAGTGGGGTTTTCCCTCTGCTGCTGTTTCAGCAGGAGTGTCTTTTGTATTTTTTTCCTGTCTTTTATTTTTTTTTTTCCTTCCTCCTGTTTTTTTTATTTTTTTCCCCTTCCTCCTGTTTTTTATTTTGTTCCCCTTCCTCCTGTTTTTTATTTTGTTCCTCCTCCCCCTGTTTCTTTTTTTTTTCCCGGACATGCTCAGGCCAAGTGCCCCTCCTCCCGCATCCGAAGCACTTGACAGGCCCCGAGTTTACAAACATTACATCATTAAAATCATCCAACTTTAGACTTAACACCAGATTAAGTTGCCTCGTCTCTTTTACTCAAAATCATGAGGAGACTTCTCCTGTGAGGCACAACATGTTGTAGCAGTGGAGATCTGCCAACCCAGTCTCATGCATTTCGTGTTCACCAACACGATTTTTAATCTATTGATTCGTGTTCACCAACACGATTTTCTCCTCTTTTTTTCGTGTTGCACAGCACGATTTTAAAAGCAATGTATTTCTACTGGTAATGTGTTTCATGCCTGCAGCACGTCTTTTTCTCCGGTGGGGTCGTGGAAGACCGGAAGCTGTGTGGTCATAAAAACATGTTCTCACTCAATATCAAGCCACAATTATTGCTTTTATTTTAAATCGTATAATTTCGGACTTTTGTTGCCGTCTGTGAGGAAAATAAATGGGGCTCAGAGCCTCAGAATACTGAAATCTGTATTTTTAAATCTTTCCTTCTAATTTGTTATTCTTTTCAAAATAACACACTGTTATTTACTCACCAATAACACACAATTATCCTTGCTTTTATTTATTGGTTTAATTCCATAATCTCTGGCTTTTTTTGGCGTCCTTCAGGAACTGAATTTTAAAATAAAAATAACCGGAAACAGACGTAGGCCCTCGAGGAGTTTAGGATGGCCGAAGACACTACACTACCCATAATCCCCAGCTATCGTTTAGGACTACAGTCCCCGTGATTAATCTTCAAGCGCTGGGATTGGATGTTGGCGTGGCAGTGCGCCAAGGTTACGCCGAGCGTCAAACAGCTGTTTGAAATGGAACAAAACCACGCCAGACTATCCAAAACTGGAATCGAACGCCCCCCCCCAGAACTACACATGCTGGCTATTGTGTTTCGCAAAATGTTCCATGGGACGTCTCTACTGAACGTTTCGTTTTTCCCACAATTAGAAGTTGCCAGTATTAAACACATTGGTGTTATCAAATGTAAAACATATAATTAATAAATGGTGAAAATCGCTTGTGCCCATAATGCGCAGCATTAATATATACCCACGTGACAGCTCATTGTTACTTTGTAATTCTACTCCACAATACAGAGGTTAACCTGATTGCCAAGTGCCAACAATCAGGAGAGATATTTGATAGTTGGTGCTTGAGAAGACTAAACATTTATCTGCAATTGACATGAATGGAAACGAGTAATAAAGTATATTCATTACTCGTTATTCTCTACTAATAGTTAATTAAAGACTGTATAATGGCTATTTTGCACATCCCTTTCAAGATTTCAAGATTTTCAAAGGTTATTGACTTATCATATACACAACGGTGTATGCAATGAATGAAAATCTTGGGTCACAGGTTCCTCAACAGCACATTACAAGACATCTATCAATATGTGTTTGTACCTCCACCATTAAACTGTCATATTCTGCACATTTCTTATACTATCTACATACATAAGAGTATAATTCATATGTATAGTATCAGATAAAATAAGTGCTTCAACATAGTTAACATTGCAGGAAAGCAATATATTAGACGTTAAGTACTTTGTCAGGCTTAATATTTATCTGTAGATACCCCCAAAGTTTTTTTCTTATTTAAAAGAGGACCTTAATCTAAAGTATTATTTAATGTTTAAATAAAGGTTAATTCGTTTTTCTGTTTTGCACCTCCTCCTATTAATATCTTTGTACATCCTGCTCTAAACTGTTTTATTGTAGAGATCACTTACAGTATCTTCTTGATTTTTTATATTCTATATTTCTATCACAGACCTTCTACTTTCCCCCTATGAAAGTATGTACTCTTAATATTTTTTTAATCAAATATAACACATAAAAACAATAATTAAATAACGTGCTTTAACCACTAGGCGGTGCACACAAGGTACACACAGCTATAATAACTTTGTATTATTAGTGTAGGACACTTATGTATGTACACCATCTGAAGATGTGTAGTTTTATTCATGTTTTCACATAATTTTATAGCATATTGCTATACTATTTCAGACTCAGTATTTACATTCTTATATTCAAAGAAAATCAAAGTCCTTTTATATCAGCTGTGCACCGTTATCGTGTAAATATAACCTATCTACGAATTAGATCAAATATAAAAGTCAGCCGAATTAAGGTTGATACTGCAAGGAGACGTATTGTGTGAAGAGAAATTGAAGATGTTGTTTAATTGTTGATATATTTATGATCCACGTTAAGTATTCAGTTTCGGCGGCATTTCTTCCAGTTTTTCCAAAGGTCTTCTCATCAGGGCTCTATAAATAAAGAACTACGGCAGATCTGTAATATGTAATGCAGCCGAACCGTGTATTACAATGCCGTTATGTGATGACTTTCAAAGAGAAAAGCAAGAACACTCGGAATTAAGTATTATTTTATTCTTTTAAAATGTTTTCCGGATTTCATATCATATAAACACCAAATCCCAGCATGCATTGCGGCTAAACCATCCAATCAGCGAGTCTTAAACCATAGCTGAGGATCTTGGGTAATCGCTCGAAATGCCTACGTCTGTTTCCGGTTATTTTTATTTTGAAATTCAGTTCCTGAAGGACGCCAAAAAGCCGAGATTATGGAATTAAACCAATAAATAAAAGCAAGGATAATTGTGTGTTATTGGTGAGTAAATAACAGTGTGTTATTTTGAAAAGAATAACAAATTAGAAGAAAAAAAGATTTTAAAAAATACAGATTTCAGTGTTCTGAGGCTCTGAGCCCCATTTATTTTTCTCACAGACGGAAACAAAAGTCCGAAATTATACGATTTAAAATAAAAGCAATAATTGTGGCTTGATATTGAGTAAGAACATGTTTTTATGAACCACACAGCGCGACCCGACCGGAGAAAAAGACGTGCTGCAGGCACGAAACACATTACCAGTAGAAATACATTGCTTTTAAGATCGTGCTGTGCAACACGAAAAAAAGGGGAAAATCGTGTTGGTGAACACGAATCAATAGATTAAAAATCGTGTTGGTGAACACGAAATTTCATGAGACTGGGTTGGATCTGCAGCCCGAGGACAGCTTCCTGATGGAAGACACTATCTTGCCGTACTTACACAGCTCTCTCACCAGGAAGTCATCCCGTATGAACGGCGGGATATTCGAGATCATTACCCTTGTAGCAGGGGTGATTAGTGGAGACACGGATATGACAGTTTAATTGACAACGATCCCGGTCTCCACCACCTTGTTCGCTTTCCCCTCTGTGTCCACAAATATCACCACCCCGCCGTTCATCCGAGCCGCAGATCTGATGCTGCTGTGCCCCACTAATGCCCCCACAGCCAGGCTGCACTCCTCCAACGAGCACGGTGTCATCGGAGAAATTTTAAAACCATGTTTGCGGCTCAGCCGGGCATAGTCCATGCCGCAACTGCGTCACACACAGACACACACAAACACACACCACACACACCCAAACCACGAGAAAACACCAACAATCAAACGTTTAAACCATATACACAATACACACAACTTACAACATAAAACAAGAAATCAAAGAGTCAAAGTATTGGCTAATCTCCCATTGACTTCAATGTTAAAAAAGTGTTGAAAAAGCTGAATATTTCAAAAAGTATGAAATATTTTGAAAAACTTGAAGGTTTCCCATCGATTCCTGAACAGGCTGAATAGTTTAATATTGTAATGGTTTCTTTAGCTGAAAATAAGCTGAAATTATGGAGTGCCAAAGTATTGGCTGAAATAAGGGGAATAAAGAAATCGAAGTACTATAGTGGAATGCTGTAAACAGCATTCGCACTAATAAAGATTTGAAGTACTATAGTGGAATGCTGTAAACAGCATTCGCACTAATAATAATAATAAGAGGAATAAAGAATCAAAGTACTATAGTGGAATGCTGTAAACAGCATTCGCACTAATAATAATAATAAGAGGAATAAAGAATCAAAGTACTATAGTGGAATGCTGTAAACAGCATTCGCACTAATAAGGGGAAGAATAAAGAATCAAAGTACTATAGTGGAAGCTGTAAACAGCATTCGCACTAATAATAATACCTTTAAGGGGATTAAAGATTTGAAGAACTATAGTCGAATGCTGTGGCACAGCATTCGCACTAATTATCGGGCAGTGAGTTCTCTGCCACAGAGGGGAGGTGTTGTAAGATCAATTTACATTTAATTGAATTTATTGGCATGACGGTATGGATGAAACATGTTGCCAAACCAAAGAATCACATCTACTGTAAGTAATTCACAGCTGTATATACAGTATATATATATTGTAATATACATGTTTAATATTGTAATACAATGTGCCATATTTGCCTGTTAGCTGAAGACATATTTTCACATTTGTTTTTCTAGCAACTCTCTTTTAATTGGTCTTTTTTATTCTTTTTACTTTTGTAGTGTTTTATTTATTTTATATCTTGTAATAAATTATTGTATTCATTCATTTTGTCTTATGTCTTCCTTTGTTTCACTGAGAGGGTTTTCTGTCTTGCACCTTTGAATCATTATTTATTTAATTGTGCTTTTTTATTATCATAACTTTTGTATGTCCTTGTGTTATTTTAATTGTTATATTAAAAGTTATATTTGAAGTGGCATGTTTGCAAAAGGGTCTTATCGTTGACCTGAAGCGAATTCCTTTTTCTCTGTTTGTGTGTGTGTGTGTGTGTGTGTGTGTGTGTGTGTGTGTGTGTGTGTGTGTTTGTGTGTGTGTGTGTGTGTGTGTGTGTGTGTGTGTGTGTGTGTGTGTGTGTGTGTGTGTGTGTGTGTGTGTGTGTGTGTGTGTGTGTGTGTGTGTGTGTGTGTGTGTGTGTTCATTAGTGTCAGTTAGTATCAAAGGGCAAGGAAAAAACCTAATAAACACCAACATGTAACAAATATAATGTATATTAGTCAGGTTAAAATAGGTAATTAAAGTTATAGGCCCACTAATATGGTTAGTGATGGATAACACAATTCAAACAATTAAACAAAATGTAATTCAACACAGTTTGGTTTAGTTTTCATGGGCTTTCAAATGTATAGCATTGTGTTACATTTGCTGTAACTATCACTTTATAGCATTAGATAAAGAGGTTTTTCCATGTCTATGACTTTTTTTTTCATTTTTATTTCCTTGGAAAAATGTTCTTTTCCCACAGCACCATTGTTCATTTCACTCGGGGGTTGAAGGTAGTTGTAGTTCAAAGAAGTAAACCAAGAATCTTTCAATTGAAGATAGACTACAAGATTACTGTTACCTGTTACTAAAAACCAACGTAATGTGTTTCACATCAAACAATCTTTCACATCCAAAATAAGGCGCCCACTTAACATTTATTTGTAATATACATCTTCAAACATTATGTATGGGGTTCTGGATAAAAGACAATAAATACAATTATTTGTATTTCAATAAACCATGTATTCAAAGCTCGATTATGATTGAATTACGTTTAAAAAAACAACTATTTTCTTTCTACAAATCACCGCAAAGTAGCACCAAACAATATACAAATAAAAAATTGCTGTGGCAAAGTGTAACTATGTAAAACGCTTAACATAAATATAGGCCTATGTAGGCCTATATCTTATTCTAGAATGTTCTGTAAACCTGATGTTTTAAATTACTGAAAGAACCCTTTTAATAACTGTTGGTCTATGTTATTGTTTCCCTTTCTTAAATGTTTCTTCTTTTTTTGTGCAATTCTAAAGTCAGTATACTGACGGGTTTTTTATGTGCTTTATATGGCCTGTTTTAAATTTAAAAGTATGACAAAATGAAGGTTCAGTTCTTCTTATTGTCCAACAGGGGGAGACTTCTGATCATTGTTGAATCACCTGATCAGCGCAGAGCCTGGGGTTCAGTCTGGTTGGAACTGCACTCAATACCCATGGAGAAATTGGTTTTAAATCAGTATTACCTCTCTCAGTCTTCTGCTGCTGCTATACGTTCATGCCTAAATACACTCCCCCAATGCAAATTGATACATTCACAGGCTTGGACAAACATGAAGGGGACTTGAGTCGCCCAGTGAGACCCGGGTTCGCGGGTCCTCCATGCCAGAGCGAGAGAGAGTTGTGAATCGATTCTTGAGATATAAGATGAGACTAATATATAGAAAATCATGTAAGAGGTGTTGGTCGGTCACCCCTCTCGTATTCACTAAATCAATCAATCAGTCAGTATTTCTTTATATAGCCCACTGTCACAATGACATATTTGTGTCAGTATGTTTGACACCCCTCGCAACACACAAGGAAAAACTCTCAAAGAAACCCCAAAATTAACGTGAAAAAAAAAGTATTTCCTTGTAGAGAGCAACAGCGGAGGGATCCCTCTGCCAGGAAGAAGAGATGTGGAATAGATGTCATGTGTATTGATTTAAAAGATACATTTACAACATAGAATAGGTACTAAATGATAAAAAAAAATGTAAAGTGAACGTATATAAACGTTGGATCCAGGTGGACGCAACAATCATCCAGGTGATGTCAAAAAAAGTAACATGGACGTCAGGCACATTATCCTCAACCCGTTTTTCTAATATACACTAATACTTGTGTACATTTCCTTTTATTTTCTGCAGGAACAGCTGATTTTTCGATGGTTTATTCACCAAGGTAGCCCCCAGTGCATGATATGTTTTAGGTGGGCCATGCTGCGAACATTTCCCCGTGGATTTCCAACTGAAACCCCCCAACTGGTGCTCAGTGTGTGTGTGTGTGTGTGTGTGTGTGTGTGTGTGTGTGTGTGTGTGTGTGTGTGTGTGTGTGTGTGTTGAATTGTTTGTTTGTGTGCACTTCCTGAGATCCACCTGTGCTTGTCCACGACAGTTTTCAATCAATCAATGTTTATTTAGCCCAATATCACAAATGTTACATTTATCTCAGTGGACTTCACAGTTTGTACAGAATATCAGTATGACAATAGGACACCCTCTGTCCTTAGACCCTCACATCGTACGAGGAAACACTTCCAGACGTGCGAGCCGAGTGTAAATCGAAGAGATAATACATTTTACAGCGGTGGTAGACCAAATGTTTGGAAATGCATGTGTCTATAAGAAGATGAATCCACGAGGATGTCAACAATCCGGTGGGAGCCATCAGGGAAGTAGTATGAGGAGAGTCAGGCAGGAGCGCAGAGACAGGTTCAGCCACGACTCGAAGTCCAGGTGCCTCATTTATAAAGGGATATACGCTCAAAAAATGGCGTACGCCAGTTTATACGCAATGTTTGCGATTTATAAAATACTAACTTGGCGGGAAAACGTGCAGTCCTCCACGCAAACTCCAACCCATGCGTACGCACTAAGCACAAAAACGGGAGAGACGAGAAACTGCGACACCGTTGGCAGAAGGAAGAACGGAGAGAAATGTGTGGAAATATACCATAAATAAAATGTTACCTCTCATTTATCATATAGGCCTATGAAGAATTAATTTTCACAAAGTGATTAAATTCAATCTTAAAATGATTTAACAAACGCCTGTTTGAGACTCCTCAGTGCACACAAAAACATAACTTGGAGAAATAAATAAATACGGATATGTTATTTAAAACCAACCATATGTTGTGTTAATGTTATGAAATGTTTTCTCATAAATGATGCGGTAAGCAGGAGGACAGAATTACGTCTAAACTGGCGCCGTTTTGCATTTCTATAGGTTGTAGATACGAGCATGGTTTTATATACTATCACGTTTAATCGTGTTTTATGCCGTTTGCCAAGACTTGATAAGTCGCTCGTAAAACACAGGAGGTATGGAAACTAAGAACACCATGTGGTAAATTGTACAGCTAATATAACACAACACATTAGTTGTATTTCCTGCGGGGGGGGGGGGGGGGGGCTGGTTGAGATGCACAGGCTTCAGTGGAGACGCTGCGCACAGCTGATCGACAGCTGGAACACAAACCACCAAATCCAAAAACATAATTCAGATCCGGTCGTCATGACTCCACTCCGGAGGGATTCCCCGATCATTTCTTACAGTTTCTCATCAAGGGGGTGTCTCCTGTCCCGATACAAACACACTGCCTGAAAGGCTATGTGTATTTTTTTTGTCATTAACCTTTTTCAGACCACTTATTTATTTATTTTGGTGACGACCCGACCTCCATGCTGCTACTCTGTTTCAAACTGCATCCACCAAACAATAATGATTTATCTCGACCTCCCCAAAATAACCAAAATCTGACACGGTGTGAGATGTCTTTTGTAGCTGTTCTGTCGTCATTTACTGCGATCTTCTTCATAAAGTCAGTCAAAATGAATGAATGAATGGGCCTTTCTTTTACTATTTATAGGCAAATATGGGCGTTACGTGAAGCCCGCAAAAGCTGCACAGCATTTCGAGTCGATTGTGATTTATGAAGGGAAACCGTCGTAGGGAGTGCCGTACGCATTTTCCTCGCCGGTACGCAATGTTCGGTGAATCGGAAAATGTATGTACCTAGTTTTCGGATTTCTACTACGTAAGCAACCTTCCCACGTGAATCCTATGCACGGCGTTATACATGAGGCCCCAGGACTCAAATCCAGAACTCAGGATAGAGGATCCAGGACAAAGGACAGCAGCAACAGGATCAGCCACGGCTCAGGATCCCGGCGTAGATAGACACCAAAAATAGATTTTGGTTAAACTGGGTTATTCGGAACATGAGAGTACACAGGTACAGACAGACAGAAGGAAGAAGTAAGGTGTCCCCCGACAGTCTAAGCCTATAGCAGCAAAACTAACTTGTCGACTCTACAGGCTACATGCACTCCCTTAGGATAGGTCGAGGGAAAGGGGTAGCAAGTAAGAAGTAAGGATAGAGGTGGAGAGGCACAACGTGTCTACGTACATGCACTCCCTAATGCTGCGTTCACACCGGACGCAAAGTGAATAGTCGCTTCGCTCTAATCGCTCCTATCGCATCGCTCTAGTCTAATGCTGCGTTCACACAGGACGCGATGCGAATATTCGCCTCGCATTCCAATCGCTCAAGTTTCACCGCGGCTTGCAGTTTTTTTTAACACGTCATTCAAAACAAACATACAGTTGACAACCACAACGATCATCTCTTCCATCTTTACAACTGATCAACAGCAGCACGCACGTCAGAGGGAATCCCAACGCTGATTGGCTTCGGCGAGAACGCGTCACGTGAATTTGACGCTCGAAAAATTGAACTCTCACGTTTGACGCGCAAGCCCGCCTTAAAGACCCAGTGAAGTGTGCGCCTGTGCATGATCTGTTATGCTAATACATATAGTAATGACCAAAATTGTCCATTGGAACCCATATCAAAAGATGTTGGAATAGCAACAAATTTGACGAGTTTTGAATTTGCCGCCTGGAAATCCGCAGTTGACCTCCGCCTTCGTGGGCGTGGCTTGCGATCTACTGCGTGACGTCACGAGATGGTCGCCGCCGAAGTGTTTACATTCATCACAGTTTATTGTTTCTCTGTTTCAAAGTCGAATTTATCAAAGTTTTTGAGCGAGTATTTTACTGGAAAGTGTGTCGGAGTCGACTGGAAATGATTGCCAATCGAGAAAACCTGACAATGGAGGCGACAGTGAAGAAAACGGGAGGAAAAACACACGGGAAGCGATGCATTGCCGCTGGCTGTAGTAATGTCAAGTCTGCCGAAGTGGCGATGTTTCTATTCCCAAAAGATTAAGGTGAGCCTGGCTGGTGTCATTGTTTCGTAGATTCGTTGATTGTTCATGACAAATAAAGGACACTGGTCGATTCGAGAGAGAGAGAGAGAGAGAGAGAGAGAGAGAGAGAGAGAGAGAGAGAGAGAGAGAGAGAGAGAGAGGCAGAGAGAGAGAAAGAAAGAGAGACTGAGAGAGTTACAGGGTTGTTGTTAGCATCTGGTGCTAGCTCGGAGCTAACGGAGATTAGCTGTTTCAACAATAAGGAGAGGGAAAGTCCTCTCCTGTGGGACTGAGAGAGATAACGTCAGCTCAGGGAGGTAAAGGACTCTGAGTGATTAGATTGTAAACTGTAGCCTAAGTTATCTCAGTGGGTTTGGTCATCTATGTAAACAAATATTTCCATCTATGTAATATTAGTTGTATAAAATAGGTTAAGAAATCCTTCCAATGTTTTTTGATTATTGAAATATATGTTTCATAATGAGTGTTGAGAGCTGTATCCATAAATCTCTTAATGTTGCCCTCAAAGTGCACCAGATTGATGCATTCAACTTCAATTTAAAGAAAAATATCTTCCCGGGGTGCTTGCCCCCGGACCCCCCTAGAGGGTGTGAGGTCATCACAAATAAAACAGGTTCACATGGATAGGATACTAGATAAGTGTGCACACTCATTATGTCCACTACACATTTTTCTTGGATTTGTTAACACTATAGTCTCTAATATATTTGTAGAAAGGCAGGAAATGGAATTAAATGGAGAAAACTTTTCATTGCGGAGGACCCCCTGTTTTGTGTCCCCCCCACTTCTCAAACCAAAGTTACACCCTTGTCTAGATCTATGACAAAATATTGTCCTCAACTAAATTGACTTCCATGGCCATGTTAATGATGTCATAATATAGACCCTCCAGAAAAACGCGATTCTGCAATCGCGGAATTTACCGCATAATCAGCAAAATGGCGCAGATTTTTAAAAGGCCGCATATTTATCAAAAGGCCGCATAATCCCCACATTTTTCCACACAAAGTTGAGAAAAAAAAAAGTTAACTCGTCTTGATGTGACGTCATCAGCTCGCGCATCACAGAATGTAAACAACACTGTATAGTGAACGTGTGGAGCTCACACGATAGAGAAAACACCAAGATGAAAAAATCTAATCCATCTCATTTACCGACGAACATTTCTACTAAAGACCGGGCAAAAAGTGGGGGGAAACTATTCTTCACCCCGTGCAACTGTGTGTTGGAGCATAAGAGAAAATCGACGGTGACGACCCACTTTGATTCATTCAAACATTAAGAAAATGTTTTCTGCTGCTGCGGACAAGAAAGCCAAACAACTCACGTTCACCGAGGCATCAACCTCCAAAACCCTTTCGAGGGCTACAAGAAACGAAGTGAGTATAGCCTACAAGATTGAAGCTGGTCAGATAACGAACGAGTAAATGAAAACAGAATGAGGGGGAGAAGTGTGTGTGTGTGTGTGTGTGTGTGTGTGTGTGTGTGTGTGTGTGTGTGTGTGTGTGTGTGTGTGTGGGGGGGGGGGGGGATGGGGGGGGGGTGTGTGTGTGTATGTGTGTGTGAGATTAAAATAGCCCAATTGCTTTTACAATAAATAAACATTGAATGTGTTCAATTGAATAGTAAAGGGGTTTAACGTTATCTTGTAAAGTTGTTAGGCCTAATTTGTTGATGTTAAATTAGGATTTAATTCCAGTGGCTAGTAGTCTCCTGAATTATTATTGTTGAAATGGTATGAGCAAGGTGTAGGCCTATACTGTTTTGAATAATTTTGTAATCCATTTCATATTGTGTACATTTGCAGAAAGTAGAAGAACTCCTGGCAGAATCGGAAGTGGAGAGTAGCAGTTTTGCTTCCACAGAGGAATCAATGGAGATAGCCACTGACACAGACATGGCACCGGAACAGGTTTGTGATTGCCCCCAGGTTTTGTTTTAGATGAGCACATTGGCTGGTTTTACCTTGCACGTTATCATGACTGGCACACACAGTGGACACATGAAAAAAAACCTTCTTTGTAATATGCACACCTTAGATCTTACACTTGTTATGTAAAGCAAAAACCTTAGCATTAGTCTTGTTCCAAACACCAAACATGCACCAAACATGCAACCGGCAAACCAGTCTGCTAAATATAATTATTGTAGAAAGTTGCTAGTCAGGCATGATATTGACTTACATATGCATTGGCTCTAGCTAAGCATTACTGTAGGGTACATGTTTATCATGATAATATTGTCTAGAACTTCTAACCCCTCGAAAATATTTGACAACATCACACTATGACATTTATGTTTTCACCTGGCAGGAACAACAGAGTCAAGATCAGGCCTGCCAGACAGACTGGACTCCAACAGCTACTGTCAGCATCAAGACACAGACTGGGAAAAAACTCACAAAAACAAAGACACAGTCAAAGGGTAATGCCACTATTGATTGGTTAATAGTACTGCACTATTAAATCGAAGTTTAATCAGTTCCTAAAAAAAAAAAAACACAACAGTTTGACAGGATGAGCGAGTGTGTCATATAATACTGTATTACAGTACGGGATATTCCTTCTAAAGTTGAGTTTGTTAACTCTAAATAGTAAGCAACAGATCAACATAGATTTGTGGTTTTATATAAAAACAATATAGTATTCCATTGATCATTTCATTTCCAGCATGCCAGGTGACGCCCGAGATGCTGACTGCAAGTCTAACAGTACCAGGGAGGCAGAGAAAGCTGAAAGTCCATGGCACCAGAGACCCAGCTACACCTGACCAGCCACCACAGGCTGCCTCCAGCAGCAGCAGCAGCCAGGCGTCAAAGCTGGAGCAACACCAACTGGAAGACGCGTCGTCCAGCAGTCCAGTTGTTCCACCATCAGTATCAGGCTCCTCAGACTGGGAACCCAGTAGCCCCATCTCAGCGGCTGATTCTTCTGACAAGTCAGATCTGTCAGAAAGTCGGGAAGCATTTGGGGATGAGATCTGCCACAAGGAACCCAAATACATCATCTTTGGCTCCAGCCTCGGGAAACTGCTACAGTGGTGCCACTGTCCATCTTGCGGCAGCGTCGTCATCCGTCAAGTGTGGACAACCACTGGAACACTACTTAAGATCCACCAAACATGTGACTCCTGTCTGCAGGCAATTGAGTGGCAGAGTCAACCGAGCATTGGAAACTTCCCTGCAGGCAACATGCTGTTGTCTGCAGGCATACTGTTTGCCGGTGCGTCGCCAACAAAGGTGCTGTGAGTCCTAAACCACATGGGTGTGATGACCTACGTGAAACGAACATTCTTCTCACACCAGCGAGACATCCTGCAGCCTGCAATACAGGATGTATGGACGCAACAACAGGCAGCCCACATTGCGATGCTGCAGACTGAAGGGCGACCTCTGGTTCTGGGGGGTGACGGCAGGGCCGACAGCCCTGGACACTGCGCAAAATTTGGAACATACACTACAATGGAGCTGGAATCAAATGTGGTGCTAGACCTACAGCTGGTGCAGGTACAGTTTATATTGTTCAAGTTCAGGGTTTTGTGTGAGAAATTGAAAACTTCATCTGTAAATATTGTAATAGTAACAGTGTTTCAAATCATATTCAGCCCATTGCAGAGCTCCTGTCTAGTTATCTGCCTAACTGGAATGTTCCCTGCTGTATTTTCAGAGCAACGAGTGTGGTGGGAGCTACCAAATGGAACTGGAAGGCCTGAAGAGGATGGAGGCCTTCTTTGAGGACATCCTGGAGATTGGCACTCTCGTCACAGACCGACAGCGCCAGATTGCCAAATGGATTAGAGAGAATATGTCGTACACAAAACATCTGTATGACATCTGGCATGTAGCCAAGTGTATGTGTCAATGTTGTTTCTTTTGAAGTTCAAGGAGTAGAGTCTTCTATTGAGTTATCGTAAAGTTGTTATCACCAGACAGACATTGCAGCATGCAGTTTAACAAATCTTATTTGCACAACTCACTCAAACTCACTCAGATCTCTTTATGATGTCAGTTTTATTTATTGTCTTTGCAGCTGTTGGGAAGAAGCTGAAAGCCATCTGCAAGCTCAAGGGCTGTGAGGACCTGAAAGCATGGCAACAGAGCATCATCAACCACTTGTACTGGGCAGTGGTTTCCTCCACACAAGACGACGCAGAACTGATTGTGGATAAATGGAAGTCGTGGAGCGGCATGTCCTAAACCTCCACAGGGGCCATGGTGGAAAGTTCCCCACATGTGCGCACAAGAGACTACAAGGCAGGGCTCACAAGAAGAAGTGGATCAAACCAAGTGAGTTTAGAGTCAATACTCCTTTTTCTGATATGGACGTGACATTTAAAATTACGTCTGTTGCGTCAGCAACAGGTGACTTTAATTTGAACCGTCATCCACCGCCAAAAGGAGTATGGAATGTATACAGTGTATGCATACTGAGTGATTAAAAACCCAGGACATACCCAGCAACAACAATGTACTGACTGTCTTATGGTTGGGTACATAATCCAAAAAGTTATGTCTGAGCAACAAACATTAGAATTGATAATCCATAATGTCAAGCACTGCCATTGAGATTTGTTGATGATTGATTTATTGATCTGTTGATTGCAGGTTCACTATCAGCTGTCAAACTGGAGAAACTGGAGACAGACAAGATGCTGTGCAAGGACATCGGCAAGCTCTCTGCCGTACACCAGACGTCCAAGGTGGAGGGCTTTCACAGCCTCATCATTCAGTTTGCACCAAAGTCTTACGTGTACTCCTACACTGGCATGCTGTGCAGGTTGGTCTTTTCAGCATATAATTAGAAGGCTTGTATTTTACCAGCTAAATACTTGTTTCAGTTACTTGGGAATGGGCGTCTTTGTACCGTGCTGAACCAGGTCCCCGTGCTGTATAAAAGATTGCGACGTTACGTCACATCTCCCATAGTGTGTCAAAATGGAGGAAGGAACTGTGATGAAGTTGTTAACTCCAAGACACACATTGCCAGGACTAAAATAAAACACTAAATAACTTTCTGAAAAAATATCAAGTTAAATAGAGCTGTTCATGTATAGACGTGGAATAATTACAAAAGAGAGATATTTCTTTTCACATTTTTAAAACTGTTTCTTTGTTTATGTTAACAGAACCCTTCTTGCCGGACTGCATTACAACGAGAATGCCAGCAGACATACTGCAACTACGAAGGCGGGAGAACAGAGGTTCAAAATCCGCTACCCCAAGTACAAGGCTGGAGGTCATGTTGTGAAGAAGATCCTAGTAGAGGCAACATTCAGTGAGTTTGAAATGAAATTACTCAAAATAATATTGTCCAGATTGGTAATGTACCGGTACTAATGATTTAGTAACTAATTCAGTTCAAAACCCCAATTGAAAGAATGATCTCGGCTTGATGACAGACACCATTTATTATTAGAAAACATTATAAAGTGCAAGTTTTGTATTCTGTCTTTGAACACTGTTGCAGGGTATGTGGATGATCTCATGAGAGAGGTGGTCGACCTCTGCAAGAAACCCAGCGTAGACAGGCCTGTACAGCTGGAGGAGCCTCCCACTCTGTCCTCGGCAATGGAGAAGCCTGACAAAGCAGAGGCCATCAAGGCACATGCCAGTTGTTTCAAGACCAAATAGTCTTTCACTGTGCATCTTCAACTGTGGAACTGTATTAAACATTCACTTCAGAACTGTATTGTCACTGTCCTTATTCATAACCGTGATAGTCCATGGATGGAAACTGTTGACGAATTTGGCTCACTGCACAAGAGGGCAGTGGCACTCTTATGTCGCGTCCTAGGTAACCCCAGCAAAGTCTCACCAGCTGGCGGTAGGCTGTGTATCGGTGGCGTCTGCAAGATAAAACATTATAGCATTGATATGACGACAGCTACTGTCAAGACACAAATGAAGGACAATAGATGATAATAGGTCAACTTCAAAGTTACATTTTCTTATACTCAGATCATAAAAGACTAACATTCAAACGTATAAAGTTGCAAAAGTTGTCATGACATCATATAAACTGATACATTTATATACTAGTAATAAACTTTATTGTAAATAGTGTTTGTAAGGCTTACTCATTGCCCTCTTGCTGGAGATGGCCATAATGTTGCCTGTATCCATAGTATGCTATACGCAGCACCCAGATGTCTAGACAGCCAGATCGGAAGCCGGGGTGGTCGATTATGCAGCTGTGGACACCATCCTCCTCCATGGTTCTGGTGACAGCGGGGATTTCCCGACAGCACACACTCTCGGCTACAGTGTCCATGTTGTTACAGTTGTCGCACTGACACCTATAACATATTAAACAGATGTAACATTATGATTAGCAGGAATGCCAGGATGTTTCAGTGTTGTCAGGTTGCGACGTTTTGCAAGGTAACTGGATTGTATCATTTTAACTTGGAACTGTATATTGTTGAATTTTATGCAGAAGATCCAATAAAGTTAGACTGTGCGCATGAAAATAATTTCTTGTTCTCCAGATAAGCAGAAAAACAGGGCTGGTCACCCTTGTGTATGTTAAATTCAATGACCAGAAAGTTCTAATTCTAGTTTAATAATACTCTAGCACATGACATGTACATAAGCTAATTATTTCCCAGAGGCTGAGCCCAAGCAGAGATTTTAAACAAGGCAAAGGGCCCTTCAGTCTTCACGCCGGACGGCCGTTATTATTAAAATGAATAATTAATTAATTAATTAATTATTTAAAATTATTTTAGCCATGATATGTAAGGAATGAAACTGCCATTTCATTTTGGCGCAAAAACATGCACTTCACGGGCACTTTAACCTGCCATCAGGCCCTGGGGCTGAATGGTTTTGTAGGCCCCCTATTTAAACAAAAAATCAAAGTCATTTATAGCCTCGGCAGGCTTTGTGATTGCACTTCTCCACTCTGCTCTACGTGCGCCTGGTCCTCTCCTCCAGATGAGTGACGTCTCGGGCCTCCCTTGTCCGGTTGCCGTTGGCTCCCCTCCACATAGCAAGTCCTCGTCGTCCTCTCCATCTCCTCCAACAAATAATGTCCCTGCTGTCTGTTTTTCTTCTCCCGCTCCATCGCTATCAGAACCAGACGGCCTACTTGGCTCCGAGGCCCCGCGGCCGGCACCGCTGCCGCTCGGTACAGAACTAATCTGTCCTTCCTCCTCATCCGGCCTACAGGTTTAAAAATAACCTGTAAGCTTCGGCAGTTTTTGTAATAGCTGCTTGTCTCGAAACTACTTTTCCCTCAACAATTTCCTTTTTTCGGGCACCAATCTCAAACTTTTTGGGGGGAAGCTCACGAGTGTATGTGTATTCGTGTGTGTTTGTGTATTTTTGCGTTTGTGTGTATTGTGTTTGTTTCCCGGGGAAAACCCTCATGAGAAACACCGGCTGTTGTTATGCCTGCTGTGACGTCAAGTTACTCCGTTCTCCGCCTGTAATTATGCCGTTACAAGCTTCAAAGTTGTATTTATCATCTGAATTTGTCGAAACAAGTTTAATATTCTGAAAGCCAAGATTTTGTTTATTTGAAACCAGATGAAAACAAACTGTAACGGACCCTGCCGTGTTATCTTTGATTACTATACGCCTTACATTCATAATTTCAGCGGAGGGAGGGGAACAGCAGAACAGCAGTGGCGAGTGAGAGCTGTCTTCTTCCCTTGACAAGCTTCAAAAATATATTTATTGTGTGATTTTGGAAATAAAGGTTTCATATTCTGAAAGCCAAGACTTTGTTTATTTACATTTTTTTTAAAACATCCGAAATAAAAAACTTTTTTTTTTAAAATTTGAATTTTTTTTATTTTTTATTATTGGCTCATGATAGGCCCCTGATCTCCGTAGGCCCCTGGGCTTCAGCCCAGTCAGCCCGTGCATTAAGGCGGCCCTATTGACGCGGCACCGTTCAATCGCCTCAACCGCGTGATTCGCGCCACGTCCACCGCTTCATGCTCACCGTCGGAGCGAATTCGCTCACCGTCTTATCTCTCTGCGTCTCTGCATTGACTTTACATTTAGTCTAATCGCGCCACCCCCAAACATCGCATCGCGTCCGGTGTGAACGCAGCATTAGGATAGGTTGAGGGAAAGGGTCAGCAAGTAAGAAGTAGGGAACAGAGGTGGAGAGGCACAACGTGCCTATGTACATGCACTCCCTTAGGATAGGGTGAGGGAAAAGAGTAGGAATTAAGATGTATGCGCCACATCTATATCATGAGCGCATTGCTCCTAAAAAATGTTTCTGGCACTGACACCAATCAACAGTTGTGCGTCGACTCGGCAGGGATCAAGGCACGTATATGCCTCTCCCTGCTTCCACCGTCTACACACACAACCAAATGACATACCATCAGTAAGGAAAAACAGTAAGAACTAAGATGTATAGGTGAAGAGGCACAACGTGTCTACGTCAATACACTCTTAGTTTTGAAGTCAGTTAAAAATTATCTGCAGCAAGTACAAACACACACACACACACACGCACACACACACACATATCAAGCTGGGTCTTTGTCTCAGGATGCTGAAGGCCACCCTGGGGAATGTGTGTGTAGGTGCACATAAGAAGCATCCACCCCTCTCTCATAACGTCATAGACAGCTTTATACATATGAAACTGTGTATTGGTGTTAAAGCGTGCGTGTATTCTGCTTCCGAACACACAGAGCTCTGAGTCGGGGGACACCCCTGCCCTTCAATCAAATATTTGTCGTCAATATTTAGACCCTCTCCTCCCCTCCTCAATGGGATCCCACCTGCTCCCTTCACTCATTAGGTGGAGGTTTTGTGATGGATCTCACCAGGAGGCTCCACAAGTGCACAACTCAGGTCTCAATCAGCTGTGGAGATGGCTGAAGTGCTAATCCGTGTGAAATGAAATGTTGACATTGTTACAGCGTTATAGTGATCAAACTGGTGTGGTCGATAACAATAACAGGTGATGGATATGAAGGAAGGCAAAGGTGAAAGTACTGGTCGTCTGTGCGTGTTTGTAGTCCCATTGTGTAAAGTAGTTTCCACTACTTGTATAACTCAATGCATACAAGAGGAGTACAAATGATCTATGACACATACTGACTCTCCTAAGCCGTATTGATATACGCTGTATTAAAGCAAACTACGTTTCCTGAAGGCTTGGGAAGAAACAGATTGCATGTATTGAGATGATGTGATCAGGATACAAAAACAGGTAAATGTATTTCCTTAGTTACATTAAAGGGGACCTATAAAGCTCATTTTCAGGTTCATACTTGTATTTCTGCCTCTACTGTGACATGTCTCCATGCTTCAATGTTCAAAAAGGTATTTATTTTTCTCATACTGCCTGTGCTGCAGCAACTCTTTTCACCCTCTGTCTGAAACCAGAGCCCAGTCTGCTCTGATTGGTTAGCTGGCAGCTCTGTTTTGATTGTTGTAGTGCTTGCCAATAGAAGCGCAAGTGTTACATAGTGATGTCACTATATGTTACAGAATTAAACAAAGGACTACTACTGGAGGTGTTTCGGGCAGGGGGAGTGTATGGGAGAGAAATTCCCTCTTTTTAGACTTTGCAGACCATTTACATGCACAAAAACTATAGAACACACAAAGGAAAAGGAGAACCCAAAAAAGCATAACAGTTTAATAAACAACACCCTGGTTATTCAATAGATCTTTCTGTAAAAATATTTCGATATGTACAGTATATCAAATAAATAGTCCCAATGAACTGCTCTAAACTGTTTTTTTGGGGGGTAGAATGTACAGTTTCAGTGCTTTGAATAGCCCACAAAAGAATCTGCTTACTCTGGCTTTGTGATTTCATTGCGGAAAAAAGTGTTCTAATGTAGAGGACATTTCTTATGTTAATGACTCTACTGCATATGTGTAAAACAAATGTCACAAAGTACACATTTCTAATTGTGATTAAATACAAGATCGCAGTTAGCTCGAAGGCTAACTTAAACCTTTCTCTCCATTGTTTGTTTTGAAATTAAGTGATAACACTTGAATCTCGTCAGAATAAAATGGGAGTTACTATCCATCTTCAACAAAATTGAGGGAAAAACAATGACACAGTAAGGAAAAAGAGAGAAGGAATACGACAGCCATCTTTAGAGTAATAAAACTGTGGCCTTTCAGTCATCAGTGGACATTCTGGCTGCATTTTATACGTCAGGGGATAATGAAAATCCCCCCCTGGTAAATATTTTCTGACCTTTTTGCAGCATTACCTTGTCTCCATATGATTAGCTGTTCTTCCTCCACCATCTTGCCTTTATTTTTCAGCAGTTTGAACAGCAGTTTTCCCCCAAAGAAATTAACAGTTTTTTTAAATTGTATTTCATAATTACAGGAAATCGTATTAAAATGACTGGAATAAACGATTTATTGAAATGTGTGATGTACTTTAACAAAAAAAAAACAGTAGAAATGGAATACATTATTTATTTGTTTTTTAGCAGTTTTTAAATGCGAATTTAACAAAACTAACCGTAAAAATGAATTGTTTTCTGTTGGCAAAATTAGCTGCATTTCCTGTAATTGTACTAAAAAATACTTTTGTTCTGGCCATATTCTATATATCACTGTCAAAAAATACTGTTAATACTCATTACAAGAAGAATTAAGAAAGAGTAAAGAAAGAAATATTTTTGTAATTTTGCTTAATTTAACCACTACTTTATATTGATAAACTGAAAAAACACAGGTATTGACTATCCTATTATAGTAAAAAAAAAACTACATTTTAAAACATTTTGACTTGTACTACTTTGAGGATTGAATTGTTAAATATGTGCATTTCAGGTTATAAAAACTGTGTAAAACCATAGAGTTAAAGGTGGGGTATGTAATTTATTTCAGAAACACTTTTTGTTATATTCCATGGAATGCTCTTAACATCCCGATAGCAATGAATATATGAAATGCTTTGACAATAAATACATAAAAATATGTCATCTGTGGAAGCCGTAGTACTGTAAAAAGCAGGACCAATCATTTTAGCTGACCCAGCTAAAATAACTGGATGGCCTACCTGCCTGTCAGCCTTCCATCTGTGCACAAACTTATCTCGTGCCCTCATTGGTCATGTGCGCGTTTGTGTGTGTTGGAGGAGGGGCTCTGTAAGGAAGTCAGAAGTAAGAGGCAGATTTGTTGTCATCATAAATCTATAAACTAGCTCATAGCTGTCAGCATTCACTGCAGGCAAACCTAACGTGACCATTCACTTATGCTTTCTAAATAGAAGAAGAAGAAGATAAACTTTATTAATCCCTCAGAGGGAAATGTCTTCCCCCACTCTGTTGTGTTTAAAGGGCCCATGTCATGCTTTTCCGGTTGTTACCCGTCCCCTTGTTTGTTATGAAGGGTTTTCTGCATGTAAACGGTCTGCAGAGTCAAAAACCCTCAAAGTACACCCTGTAACGAGTAAAACTCTAACACAGAAAATACCTGTCTATGCTGCCCTGTAGCTATCTAGTTAAGTAATGTAACCACAGTTAGTCTATGTCTTCTGATGTTAGTAACTATGTAGGCTAACAGCAATGTGTTGTGGACTAATGCATTCAAGTTAGTTCACATTTTAGTTGTTATTGCCCCTGCTGACAATAGTGTGTATAATATGTAGCCAATGGAATTTAACATTTTGCTCTCCAATGTATGTTATTTTAATGTTGACACAATACCATAACTATATATTTTACAGGAGCATTGTTGAAATTCCTAGGTCGAACTAAAGCACGAGGACGATAATAGTCGTATCTGCTACAGTTCACTATCAGATAGACGGTTCGGCCACACAAGGCCGACATGGAAATGCAGAAAACGATAACGGGTCATAAGGTGGGTAGTGTTTACGCCTATACGATCATTTCCTGATAACGATGAAGCAATAGCCCCACCCAGCGCCGTATAGACTGAGAGTTATGTCATCTCCGTTCACTCCAATGGACCACTTTTTTACAGCAATGGCGGATCGTGGAGCCTCTCAATCGTTCCCCGGAAGTTAGCGCCAAGGCTAGCAGAGCTGTAGAGTTGCAGCATAATAGACCGTTCGTGACGGACTTTTAAAGGTAAGAAGAAGCTTAAAGATTTATATTGCGGATATTATCAGTACATCTGATTCAAATTAACATGTGTATTAAAGGATGTCAGTGGATTATCCCTAAATTAGTAGATTTAGGGAACGTTTACAGATAACAGATTAAGCTAGGATACCATACCATAGTACCATACACTATACCATAGTGGTTGAATACACAGTATTAGGAAACACTTTATACTTACTGGACATGTTATACTCATTATATACTGTATATAAAATATGACCAAGAAAGTGAGACAACTTTATAGAAATTCATATCACATCTGTTACTGATGCCATTTGTCATACTTTGTTAAACTCACAAATAATAAAGTTCCATAACTTCAGTTGAGAACAAAGACCACACCTTATCTCCCCAAGGCAATTTCCCATCCAATAGGTGTGCTATATAGGTGTGTATAACCCTGTCTCCTGTCTGTTACTCCCTCTTTCAGCACAAGAACCAGAGGGGGATTCAATGGAGCCTGAATACCTGCACTGAGACCCTCACCCTGCACCCTGAGTCTCAACTCTCAGTGTTTTTCAAGCCTTTCCCTGTTTTTTTGTATTAAACAAAACATTAAGCTTTCCCAATGGTGTGGTTTTCGTTTTGTGAAAAAGTAAAAATGCAGTGTTTGTATACAATAACCTAACCTCACATATTTTTTTGCTGTTGGTCATGAAATTGCTCCTGCTGACTTGTGCCAGCCATTTTTTCCTCCGCTCTGTGTCAGTGGGGAAGCCGTACATTCGTACTCCTTTCTCAGAGCGATTTGAGCATCCCCAGGCAGCACAGCAAACCATGGTGGCGACTAGGAGGCAGCACAGCAAACCAGGACAACACGGAGGAAAAGGCACAGACAAACTGCATGATATGCTATTCAATGTTTATTGAATTCCATGTATTTGCAATGGATGTTCCTAAAACAACACATTTAACATCATCATCATCATCATGCTGCTGCTGCTGCTGCTGCTGCTGCTGCTAGTCCTTTGATAGTCACCTGTCGGTCTCCTGTCCTTTCTGAAAGCCATAAAGATGACATTAGTCATTTAGATAACTTGTGTCCTCAATTACCATGGGATTACTGAAACTACCATGAATTTAAGAAAATGGTAGAAATGAATCTAATCTGAATTTTGAAGCATTCCTTTAGATCCCCTCCCTCTAAATATATCAATAAACATTAGAAAGTGATGCTCCTGACTACTATACAAGTTTAAGAAGATAATATTGGTTTGAAAGAATTCAAAGCTATAAATAAACAGCAACAGGCTCTTTAACCAAGGCGCTGTTAGCCTAACATGTAAACTAGTTGTTCACACTAATCCTAATATTATCACTTAATATTAGCAAATTCTATTTTATTTTTTAAAACATATTGATGTAAATACATACACATATCGATTTGTTGTATAAATATTGCAAATCAAAACCTTTATTCACTAATAATTACCAAAAGTCGAAGTTCTATCTCCTGTTATCAATGCATTCACATTGCCCGCCATGAACTTCCGGGGAACGATTCTCGTCTGCATGAACCACGTGACGATAACCGTTTTTGGACTTCCGCTGTCGTAACTCTTCTATCTATACGGCGCTGGCCCCACCTCTCCCTTCCTCTCCTGCTCAGAGATCATAGGGGGAGGAAAAGAGGGGCTCCGTTTTGTATTCTTATATTATTATATATAGTGGTTATTCATTTGTTTTAAAGCTGAAACAAATAACAAAGAAGACCTTTGACCGGCACTTTTCTAATTTTGCCCGGAAGACTTAAATTTTAACAGACATGTTAACTGAAACTCTGCCGCACGGTCCCCTCGTCCCTTGGAAGAGGCGGGGAGGTTGGTGTTGTTCATCTGCTGGTGGACTACCGGAGAGGTTTACAGCAGGAGCAAACGCTTGCCTCGGGGAGGGAGAAAAAGAGCCTTCTTCGCTGCTTTTGTGACAGGACTACAGCGCCACTTACAGGCCCGGCATGTACTACAGTGTCTCTAGCGCTTTTGAGCGGTCTCGTGCGTGTGGACGGAATACTTTTTTGATAACGATTGCGGTCCGTTTGCGTTATCGCCCTCGTGTGGCTCCAGCCTAAGCCTGCAGAACCACAAGTCAAGAGGACAGAGGAGCCAGATAGCAGTGGTGACTGAGGCAGAAGAAATAAGGAGAGAGGGCCCATGCCGAGAGGCAGACGTCAGTAGTGAGGAATCAGACCCAAAAGACACTGGGACAGAGGAAACAGATAGCAGTGGTGAGGAACGCACTGTAATTTCATTTCACTGTAATTTTACTTTTCACATGTCACTTTATTCAGCTTAGTTATTTATTCAGTTATTTTATTACTGGTACTGCTAATTGCACTATGCGTATTGTTGTATATTGTATATACCAGGGGTCTCCAACCTTTCTTCATCTGAGAGCTACTTTGAAAAAATGAAAGTGGCCAAGAGCTACTTGCATCCCATCGCTTACATTTATTCACATAGCCCTCATCAGTTGAATTAAGTTACTTTTGTACACGTGTGAAATTGCAATACCCAAAGCTCATTAAATATCTTTACTTCACATCAAGGTCCAAGAAAACGACAATTTCTCACATATTATTGTGGCCCACATAGTAAGTACATCACTGAGAATTCACATAAATTTCCTTAATCCCGACCTGACAAGCATCTTATGGCACATGTGTAAAATAAGTTCATTCACTCTTTTTCACAGTCAGTGAGATGAATGGCACTGCATGGAGTCCACCATAGGGGTGTATGCTGGAGTGTACCCACTTAGGTTAACTCTAATAGAGTCATTTAAATGTTTATCAGTCAGTCTTGTTCCGTATTTAGATTTCAAGACATTCATGTCAGAAAAAGCTGCTTCACAAAGGTATGTAGAGCCATATAAAGCAGACATGTTCAGTGCTGCTTGGTGAATGTTCTTATAGTTTTCTGGGTCTACAAGGCTCCACAAATGTTCTGAGTTTTGCAGAGACTTAAGCTGAACATTATTTTGGAGATTTATAACCTCCATCTCCATCTCCACATGATTGGCACTGAACAGTTCAGCCATCTTCTTCTTTTTCTTCGTCTTGACATTACATTATAAACCATAATAAATCAATTGTATAGGTCTAGCCTCCCTATATCTGTGTGAAATTGTTCCATCCTCAAAAACCAAAACGAATGCTTCTGAAGTCGAGCTGCAGCTTCTAGCAACGGTCTCCTGTTAGGTCCTGAATGTGGCATCACTAACATGACTTGAGTCTGAACACAGCAGACAACAGGAGTATTTCTCTGTCTCTGCTGTCCTGCCTGACTCTCATCATACTACTTCCCTGATGGCTCCCACAGGATTGTTGATATCCTTGTGGATTCATCTTCTTATTATAGACACACATTTCCAAACATTTGGTCTTTCCAAACATTTGGTCTACCTACGCTGTAAAATGTATTATCTCTTCGATTTACAAACGGCATCTTTTGTACATCTGTCCGTCCTGGGAGAGGGATCCCTCCTCTGTTGCTCTCCCTGAGGTTTCTCCCATGTTCCCCTTTAAACTGTGGGTTTTCTCTGGAATTCTTTCCTTGTACGATGTGAGGGTCTAAGAACAGAGGGTGTCGTATTGTCATACTGATATTCTGTACAAACTGTGAAGTCCACTGAGACAAATGTAACATTTGTGATATTGGGCTATATAAATAAACATTGATTGATATTTACAACAGCATATAAAAACTAAAATACTGCATGTAGGTGCACACTTACATTCTCTGTCTTACTGTTACATCAATCCCATGAATGTATGCGATTACGTTAGCTTCATCATCTCAATCAGTGATTAATAATAACGTTTATATCAGGTTACTATCAGCCTTTCATTATTTTCAGGGAGGGAGCGGGGTTTGGAGGAACAGAGAGGAGACGGTGATCTTGGAAGCTTTTTTCCTCCTGCCTTCACAAACTTTACACAGGTATTTATCAACTGAAAATAGCAAGAGGACATTCGTACTCTGCAATCCAAGACTTGATTAAATCCACCAATAAGCTGACATGGTGCAAACGCGAGTATTTTTTCAAACATAAATCCATGTGTGTCTGAGCTGCAGCGACACGGACTGATTCAGGTGCATTTATTGTTGTCGGATTTTTTCAATACAGTCTGTGAACCGCGAGCGGCGAGCTACTGAAAAGCTGCCCACGAGCTACCGGGTTGCGTTCCAATAGTCCATTTAGCTTAGGAATCTTCCTAACCAAGTAGCAGAAGTGGCTTGATTTTGTTCTCAGCAGGGGACTTTGACAGAGTATTTCTAAAAGAAAACACAGTAAAAGTACTTCAATGTATTGTTAGTAGTAGGCTAACTAATACAAAGTAAAACAGTATCAATTTCATTAAGAACTAATGCCTGGTAAAATTATATTTTTATCATTCATCAAAGATAGCAGAAAAACATGCATTATGTAGGCTACTATGGAGGGGACTTTGACAGAGGATTACTCACAAAGTAGCCTACATAGTAAAAGTACTTCATTTTATTTCTGGTAGCAGTCAAACTAAAACCGAGTCCAACAGTGTCAGTTTCCTTACGAACTTGTGGTAACACATATTTGTATCACTCGTCAAATATAGCAGGAATAATAAAAAGCAGCTGATTTGAAAAAACAAACTCGAGAGACGGCTGAGTGACCGCAGTGCAGAATCGCTGTATAGTTTAAATCTCCTAACAACAACCGTTTTAGAGATAGGCTTATTATATTTACAGCCCTTAATAACATTCGTTTTCTGGGCTCAATATGTGTCTTGGCCGTTTTCGCTTTGATCGATTCACCTTGTTTCCCCTTGTTAATAATATTATCACCGTTCCAAGCAAACGAGGGCTTTTGTTTTGAAATCACTTCCGTGAGTTTCTCCCCGCCCCTCGCGCCAATGACCATTAGACCATTTAGTAAGTTAAAAAGCAAAAAGGCCTCTCAGACGCTCTTCCGTTTACGTGTTTAATAAAGAAAAACAATTGGAAGGTAGATACACGGATTATCCAAGCAACAGAGCTTCATTTAGCATGAAAGAATTATTGCACTGTAATATATATATATATATAATCCGTGTATCTACCGTCCAATTGTTTTTCTTTATTAAACACGTAAACGGAAGAGCGTCTGAGAGGCCTTTTTGCTTTTTGCTTTTTACCTTACTAAATGGTCAAATGGTCATTGGAGCGAGGGGCGGGGCAAAACTCACGGAAGTGATTTCAAAACAAAAGCACTCGTTAGCTAAAATCACACTTTGAATCACTACAGCATCCTGCTGAAGGACCGGTGATTATTATAAACTGGGAGAATTTAGCGATCACAACGAAAACGGCCAGCCAAGACACATATTGAGCCCAGAAAATTAATGTTATTAAGGGCTGTAAATATAATAAGCCTCTGTCTAAAATGGACAACATTGTAGGAGATTTAAACTATACAGCGGTTCTGCACTGCGGTCACTCAGCCGTCTCTCGAGTTTGTTTTTTCAAATCAGCTGCTCTTCATTATTCCTGCTATATTTGACGAGCGATACAAATATTTGTTACCACAAGTTCTTAAGGAAACTGACACTGTTGGACTCGGTTTCTAGTTTGACTTCTACCAGGAATAAAATGAAGAAGCTTTACTGTGTACTTTGAAAAACAATTGGACGGTAGATACACGGATTATATATATATATATATATATATATATATATATATATATATACATATACATATACAGTGCAATAAGCTTCTTCGTGCAATAAGAAGAATTCGTGTATCTACCGTCCAATTGTTTTTCTTTATTAAACACGAAAACGGAAGAGCGTCTGAGAGGCGTTTTTGCTTTTTGCTTTTCACCTTACTAAATGGTCAAATGGTCATTGGAGCGAGGGGTGGGGCGAAACTCACGGAAGTGATTTCAGAACAAAAGCACTCGTTTTCTAAAATCACACTTTGAATCACTGCAGTATCCTACTGAAGGAACGGTGATTATTATAAACAAGGGAAATTTAGCGATCACAACGAAAACGGCCAAGACACATATTGAGCCCAGAGAATGGATGTTATTAAGAGCTGAAATATAATAAGCCTATGTCTAAAATGGACCACATTGTTAGGATATTGTTACGGCTGCTGCCTTCCTGATCGTCTGAGTGTTTTCAGCTGTGTGTTCTATGTAAATGAGCTGTGCGGTTGCCCTCCCGGTATTGGCTCCCATCTCCTGGTCCGCCTCCTGAAGATTGCGATTGGAGCACGCCGGGCCCGACGCACTCCAATCGCAGCGCACAGCCGGCGCACACCTGCTGGAGATGACTACAAAGCTTGGGGACAATCCTCATTCTGGAGGCTCTGTATGTGGACAGATGCCTCTCGCTACTTGCTCTCTGTTCTGGGGTTAAACTTGTGTGGTTAGTTAGAGTGTAGAGTAGCTTAGTTAGTGTTTAGAATAGTTTAGGATTCGGTGACGGTTGCCTGTAGTTTAGTTGTGGTGTTGTATAGATTCTCTGTGTTAGTTGTACCACTTTTAGAGTGAGGTTTTGTTTTGTTCTTTATTTGGTATAGTATTTATTTTCCCTGTATGTCTTTAGACTCCCTTTTTAGAGTCCTCCTTTAGTTGGTTATTTGTCAACCTGTGCCCTTTTGGCTCCTTTTGTTTGTTTCAGGCTGTTTGCCTGCTATTTTGTTCACAGCTGTTTTAAATAAACACTTATTAATACCAATTCCATACTGGTGTGTGTTGCATTCCTCTTCCCCTAGTTGGGATGTAACATACATGGGGGCTCGTCCGGGATCTTAACTACTTTCCTGGGGTTATAAGTGGTTGTGTATAGCTAAAAACAATTTGGTAAGGTTTGGGTGCAGTTTTAGCTGAGTATGGCAACTTTTGATTTGGAGTCGTTTTTGGTCTGTCCTTCTCATGAGCAGTTAGTTCAGTGTCGTAGAAACGACTTTATATGAGATAGCGCAACATTTCGGTCTCCCAGTGGCAAAACAATTGTTAAAAAAAGAGTTAAAGGCTCTGGTGGTGGATGAGTTGGTGGAAAGGGGTTTTCTGGTGCGGCCTGCACAAGCTGAGCTCACTGTGCCAAATGACCGTGCTAAACCAGAGGGTAGTGGCAGCGAGGGGGGCGAGCCGTGTGAAGCACTGCTCAGGCCGCCTCGTAAATGTCCACCCTCTCCGGTTGGTAGTACAGATTCCCGGGAAGGGAATAAACTTAAAGTCCGCCTCGCCCGACTTCAGTTGGAGGCAAAAGACAGGGAGCAAGACAGGCAGTTTCAGTTGGAGCTAAAGAAAATCGAGGCAGATAAGGAAGTCCAGATACGGATTCGTCAGCTGGAGCTAGACTCCCAACTGCGCGCATCCGGTGCTTTTGACTCTGCCGGAAGAAACTTGCCATCTCCACCTCCTCCACCTTCCTTTGACGTGAGTAACCATATTTCGCTAGTGCCAACATTCTGTGAGACTGAGGTGGATGCCTATTTTGGCGCATTCGAGAGCATTGCTACAGCATTGCGGTGGCCGGTTGAAGTTTGGGCTCTGATGGTAACGTGCAAATTACATGGAAAAGCTCGGGAAGCAGTTGTGGCTCTCACGTTAGAGGACAGCCTGCAGTATGACTCAGTAAAAGGTGCCATCCTCGGAGCGTATGAGTTAGTTCCTGAAGCTTACCGGCAAAAGTTTAGACACTATAGGAAGAGTCCTGATCAAACGCACGTAGAGTTCGCTAGGAAAAAGGGAATGTGTTTTGCTAAGTGGATTGCTACATGTAATGCTACCGATTATTCTTCTCTGAGAGAATTGATCATGTTGGAGGAGTTTAAGAAGTGTTTGCCTGATCGCATTGCAGAGTATGTGAACAAACAAAGGGTAAACTCTCTCTCTGCTGCCGCTGTGTTAGCTGATGAGTATGTGCTGATGCATAAAACTGTGTTTTCCCCTGTCTCTACGGAGAGATCCCGCCGTGTGTCAGCCGCACCATTTACTCAGCCAGCAAATGTGTATAATGTAAGCAGAGAAAAGAGAGAGTGTTTTTACTGTCATAAACCTGGACATGTCATTGCCAACTGTGCAGCTCTGAAACGTAAGGAACTGCGGCAGAATGTATCCCCGCCTAAAGGCATTGGCCTGGCTACACACGCACCCGCACAGGCAAGTAAACGTGACACTTATGTTTCATTATCTGATCCTGTGATTGTGCCTGTGCCTTCAGATGAAGCTGTGTCCGAGGAGAAGCCAGAAATTGTGGCTCCCCCTCCTCCTCGTGAGGATGTCGCGAGACTGGCGCAACACGCCGGCTCAGACAAGCCTCTAGACTTCTCGACACTCCCGGTAACCTGAGAGCGTCAGCTCGTGTATCGGATCTTAGTGTTAGTGTTGGCTCTACAACATGCTAAGATTGATGTTGGACCCAGCCTTTGGCCAATTGTGATGTGTACATGTTACGATCCATTCATATTCTGCCCTAGCGTGTCCACGCACAATCAGCGTCTCCTGCAATGGGCTCGGATTGTGCGGGACTACAGCAGTAGACACCCGTCATTAAAGGGTTCAGAGAATGTGTTGGCCGATGCTTGTCCAGGTTGAGTTTGAGATGTTAGTGTGTCCAGGTTGAGTTTGTGATGTTAGTGTGTCAGGTTGAGTTTGTGATGAATGTGTGTTATTAGGAATTTCGTTAGAGTGCTTAGGTTCACAAAACCTGTGGGTTTGTGTCTTAAGGGGGGGGGGGGGGGGGGGGGGGGAGTGTTACGGCTGCTGCCTTCCTGATCGTCTGAGTGTTTTCAGCTGTGTGTTCTATGTAAATGAGCTGTGCGGTTGCCCTCCCGGTATTGGCTCCCATCTCCTGGTCCGCCTCCTGAAGATTGCGATTGGAGCACGCCGGGCCCGACGCACTCCAATCGCAGCGCACAGCCGGCGCACACCTGCTGGAGATTACTACAAAGCTTGGGGACAATCCTCATTCTGGAGGTTCTGTATGTGGACAGATGCCTCTCGCTACTTCCTCTTTGTTCTGGGGTTAAACTTGTGTGGTTAGTTAGAGTGTAGAGTAGCTTAGTTAGTGTTTAGAATAGTTTAGGATTCGGTGACGGTTGCCTGTAGTTTAGTTGTGGTGTTGTATAGATTCTCTGTGTTAGTTGTTCCACTTTTAGAGTGAGGTTTTGTTTTGTTCTTTATTTAGTATAGTATTTATTTTCCCTGTATGTCTTTAGACTCCCTTTTTAGAGTTCTCCTTTAGTTGGTTATTTGTCAACCTGTGCCCTTTTGGCTCCTTTTGTTTGTTTCAGGCTGTTTGCCTGCTATTTTGTTCACAGCTGTTTTAAATAAACACTTATAATTAATACCAATTCCATACTGGTGTGTGTTGCATTCCTCTTCCCCTAGTTGGGACGTAACAATATTTAAACTATACAGCGGTTCTGCACTGCGATCACTCAGCCGTCTCTGGAGTTTGCTTTTTCAAATCAGCTGCTCTTCATTAATCCTGCTATATTTGATGAGTGATACAAATATTTGTTACCACAAGTTCTCAAGTAAACTGACACTGTTGGACTCGGTTCTAGTTTGACTTCTACCAGAAATAAAATGAAGTACTTCTACTGTGTACTTTGTGAGTAATCCTCTGTCATAGTCCCCTACATAATGCATGTTTTTCTGCTATATTTGATGAATGATACAAATATAATTTTACCATTACTTCTTAATGAAATTGATACTGTTTGACTTTGTATTAGCCTACTACTTACAATACATTGAAGTACTTTTCCTGTGTATTTTTTGAGAAATACTCTGTCAAAGTCCCCTGCTGAGAACAAAATCAAGCCACTTCTGCTAAGTTTGATGGCGGGATTCTTTTTTGTTGCCATTAGTTCTTTGTGAGATTGATCCTTTTGGACTCAGTACTAGTGAAACTACCCCCACAAGTACTATGAAGTACTTAGGCCTATACTGTGTACTTTTCCAGTACTCCTCTGTCAATGTCCCCTCCTGACAAGAATGCATGTTTTTCTTTTAATAAGTTTTAAAACACCTTTCTTCCTGAGACTGATATTGCTGAGTATTTTAAGAGGATGGTAGACATGATATCAGCAATACTTCCAGTCAGTACTCCAGCAGCAGCATTTTTACCCCTTGGAAAGTCTTTAGAGTCTGGCCTGGATAGCTGGTCCCAACTCCTTCTGCACACTGACACACTCTGTGTCACTCTTGTTGGCCTCTTATGATGCTGCTGTCTTTTAAAATATAATTATTTCTCTGCTCCTAGTTCATTCCTCACGGATTATTCCATCAGTCCCAGTCATTGCATGTCAGTCAATAGAGCTTCGAAAAATGTGTCCAATTCAACAAAATGTTTTTTTGTGAGTGAAGGCCAGAGCTAAATTATAGATTGTTCGATTGTGTAATTACAAGTTGAGAGAAAATAAATCCTCCTCCTATGAAACCTATTTTATTTCCTTTCCCATGTTATACTTACTTGTATTAGAACATTTACATGTTGAACTACATACTGGATATCTTCCCCAGCCTCAAGGAAACACAATAAATTAAATGGATTCATATTTTTCTTTTATTTATAAAAATGTATAAATTAATATTGTCGTGTGCAAACATTTCAAATTTTTATATAAAATGAACAAAAAGTTTACTTTTGAAATGATTTCTCACAAAAACCTTTCTAAATTATAGTAAATTCTTAAAAAAGGTTTAGTCAATAAACGTTTTTCTTCCTAAAATAGTTGAAATTGAACGTAAACTATATCAAACACCACATCCATGGCAATTAACCCATTTGTGCCCGCTATTTAAATTGACTTTGGTTAGTTAATACAAATATTGATATAATATATATATAAATATAGATATATAGCATATAATTGATGCA
>NC_136903.1:31442537-31647587 GCF_949606895.1 Notothenia rossii | reverse complement strand
GATCAAAATATTAAAGTAAAGTAATGTAATTACTTTCCATTTTTGTTGGATTAAATCATTATCAAATGCTAAGAAAATAAATACTTTAGATAAGTAATATCTATATCAGACTTTTTCTTAATTCAGTGTATTATGTTTAAATAATGTTGCCTTAGAAAAGAAGAAAGCAAGATATTTATGATCCAAAATGTGTTCTCTGCTCAGAGATTTAATTTATAGCAACACCTGCTTTCATTAAGCATATTCAGGCAGTGTTTTGTACAACAACAATGAAATACATGAGCACATACTGCAGTTTAAAAAAGCAGAAATACAATCTGAGCTGCCAGAAAATGCTCTGTTCTGATTTATTACATACAATTGAGCTCACACACAGTATTTTATGAACATATAGGTTCACCCAGTGGATAAAAAAGAACAAATGAACCGTAGAAAGTGAAAACCATAAAGCTGATTCAGGCAGTAAGCATATAGATTCACACTTAGTATTAGCCTACAGAACAGTACTTCTTACAGAGAACAAATACAATTTACATTCTTCTACTACCAACACCACATGCTCTTTTTAGTTTTTAGTAACATTATAATCCTTGTAATCCCCGTTTTTGTAAAATAAATGTAGCAGTGATCTGATAACGTCTTTTAACTGTAAGGGAATATACCTGTAGTTACCGATATTTGTAACCTGATTATTTAACCCTGTTATATGTAATCCGTTAATCCCTGAGCATGTTAATGTGTTCATCCCTTCACTTTTGCACTTGGTAAAAGTGGGTTGTATTTAAATTACTTTGTATTCTTCTGGGTAACTTTAACCTATAAAAGTACATTATATCAGTTTATTCCTATTTTGTAATGATAATCTAAAATGTACCAAGGTACTTTCAACCACTGCTTGAAATTAATACAGGATCATGAACATACGAGCGGAGGTGCTTATTCTACGGTGGCCTTCAGGTGCCAACGCGCTACAACGGCCCAAAACACTTGCAATAGCGGAAATGCGCTGCACTTTCAAAATCGATGTAAATATAAAAACACAATTATGCCAAAACAAATGCAAAATAAGCATTTAATTTATGCAGAGCTTTGAGTGAACATGTTTCGTCAAATTGGTAAATGTTTTCTAAATGCTGTGCATTTGCCTGTGTTTTTTAAAATGTGCATTGTTTTTTAAACTGCTGCAGGTTTCTCCTAATGGAAATGTTTTGGGCAGTTGTAACACGTTTTTTTCCTGTCGGCCACCGTACAATTCCAGAGGACAAAACACACTGTCCTTCAATATGTACGCCTGTCTGTGCTTGCAGTGTGCACCCCTTCCTGCAATTAGCTGATTATCACAGCATGATGTCACACCAGTTTACACAAACACACTGTAATGACAATGACATAACATGGCCTCCTTAAGCCTTGATCCAGGCGATAGTAGTTACTGTGCTTAGCCAAACTAAGCAGCTGCGTAATGCACTCACAGCGCATTGATCCACACTTCATCTTGTTTTTTCATTCACCGTCTCTCAATAATTGTTTAATCTCTCCATCATCTGTCCACCTGTAAACACCTTCTTTCAAACCCCTGTTAGTGTCTCTCTCTCTCTCTCTCTCTCTCTCTCTCTCAAACACACACACACACAAACACACACACACACACACACACACACACACACACACACACACACACACACACACACACACACACACACACACACACACACACACACACACACACACACACACACACACACACAAGTCCACTATAGTGTGTAACCAGAGGCTTGGAGAACACTTAATCCCTCAGCATCTGCTCTCCACGACCTCTTGCAGCTGCTTGGGTGTGTGTTTATTTTAGCTTTACGTCTCGTTATTAGACATGTGTGTCTGTTTATGTGTTACATTTACACTGTATGTCACAGGTGACGGGTGTTCGCACATTTGCAAATGTGTTTATATCTGCACATTAAGCTAAGCAGATGTCCCTCGTTTTAGTCTCTGACACAGATGGTGCTGATATAAAAATGGTGATGTTATGAATCTATACACTGCAGGGGAACAGACTGCTGGAATCAGTATTCACATTAAATATGATGACACTTACAGTGTCTGCTATGTGTTACAGACTTACGTGAACATTATTCCAGGTTAATAAGGATCCATTGAGATATGCTGCGGGGGGGTTTGTTAACGTAAATTGATTATTAGGTTACGTTCAGTGTTGGGACTAACGCGTTACAAAGTGTAACGCCGTTATTTTTGTCAGTAACTAGTACTCTAACGCGTTATTTTTTTTATTCAGTAACTCATTTGCCGTTACTACATGGTGTGTTACTCCGTTGTTATTTTTTTTATATAGTCTCGGCTCCCAGACGTTGGTGAGCGGCGCCAACAGCGAGGCGAACAGAGATGAGAACTGTACTTAAGTACAGTCAGTGGCGGCACCAGGGTATGGCTGGGGTAGGCTACAGCCATACCAAGAAATGGCTTAGCCCTACCTTAGCCCGACCATGAAAAAGTATGTTAAAGTAAGCATGTTATTAATACGGATTGCGAAAATCTACCGGTCGTGTCCACAACACACAAACTGATCCTGCTGTAACAACAAGTGCACGTTACTGACGCAATATGGTTGATACCATTCGGGCTTATGCTAGAGGGGTGCAAGGAATAGTCTAAGTAGTGGGGGAGTTTTATACACTAGGTGTGGAAATTATTTCGCGTTATAATATCAGCGCGGCCGCGGTCAGATCAAAATGCCTCCGAATGCAATTTGAATAGACCTACAGCCAATCAGAGCAACGAAACGTTGGGTCTGCTCAGAGTCATAGAGATATAAGATTTCTCTCTAGGGATCTGGGTCTGCTGCCTCATGCATTACTGATACGTCACGTTCACAGTGAAAAGTCCCCAAACTCGCGCCGAGTGAATTGCAGACAGACAGCAGAACTTCTAGGATTAATTGTGATATAGTGTGCATGTCATTACATTACAAATACTGACTTGAGAACCACCACTGTATGGGTTAGCCCTACCATAGATTACCCAACAAAAATAATCTGGCGCCGCCACTGGCTGGGACTAAGCTAGTAGCCTAGCTAAAACCACAGACCCAGACTCATCCGACGCCACTCCAGCAAGAGTGACTCTGCTAAGCAACAGCGGCTGGATTTTAACCGAGGGACTGCTAGCCAGGGAAAATTTGATAAAGCCATTGCCAGGTATGTTGTAGAACACATGCAGGATATTTCTACTATTTCTATTGCTATTTCTTGATCAGCAGATTGTATTATTCTCCAATGCAATAACAGTACTGAAATGAAGGCTATAAGGGCATTAATGGGAGCCCTTTTTTTAAGTAACTAATGCGTTACTGTCCACAGTAGCGCGTTACGTTTGTGTGTAAGTAATCTGCAAAGTAACTGAGTTACTTTTGAAGTGATGTAACTAGTAATGGTAACTAGTTACTGGTTTTCAGTAACTAGCACAACACTGGTTACGTTACATGCAGTTTGATGTGAAAAGTACTGAATTGGCTGTTAGACAAAAGATGATTTTTTATCTGAGTAATATACACACAAACACACAGGCTTGCCTAAGGGCCCCACATGTGCAAGTGCCACAGATTATTAAGTCATTCTAAACAGCATAGTGGCCCAATTTGAGAAAGAAAGTTTATCCTGTCCAGTGTTCATATATAATTGCTTAACATAATATGGAACCACTAAAATAAAAAAGAGAAAGAAATACTAGAATGACTGTATCCCGCTGCAACCCTCTGCTTTTGTTCAAGCTATAAAGAAATCAACATGGCAACATTTAAACAATTTTATTGGCATAAAATATATACAAACGGCAATATGTAAAAACGTGTAAAAACAATATAATATAAAATAACCATTTTCCCCATCCATGTGGAAAATAAAAAGATTGTTGGTTGGACAGCTGGTCATGGACCAACTGCATGAGCAGAATGTGCAGCTTTCAGAGCACAGTGAGGGAAAGAAAAACACCTGTGGTTCGGCTACCTACGGCTACCACCTCTGTCGCACATCAATCACTCTCTCTACATCTCCATTTACACTTATTCCAGCCTCTCCTCCCCACAGGTCCCTCTTTGTTCTGTGGAGAAAGGGGGAAAGAGGAGCGTTGCCGACGAAAGGAAAAAGGCAGAATTGCTGCCTTCTCGCGGAGGGGGAGGAGCAGGCGGAAGTGGAGTGACCACTGTGTGATGGAAGGGGGAAAGAGGCGAGGAACAGTGGTTTCCATCAGGAGGGTGCGGGGAGAGGACCGCTGATTTCCCTGGAGGATGAGAGGGGGGACTAACAGAACAAACTGCGATGTGCCTCCTGATTGTGTTTGTTGTATTGCCACCTCCTAACAGAAGTCCTCCAATTTGATTCCGAGTGTGACTTTGTTTGCAGTGCCATGCAGGAGCTGGTCATGCGCAGACATGCCTCATGTGGAAGTTGACCACGTACTCTGCGTTGGTGCGCTGCACAGAGATGGCGAAGGGTTCGAAGGGGTGGAAGGTGAAGGCGACCAGGCGTCTCACAGCGTGATTCACCGGCCGACCCAGAAGGCCCGCCTGGATCTTAAACTTCAGCAGGCCAGAGTCCCGTGCATAAAACCTGTTGGTTGAGGGGGTACAAAGAATAGACATTACATTTTTTATTTATTCCAGACCTTTAGTTTCTGAGGCATCAATATGATTGAGATCAGTTTTGCTTTCTGCCGTTTTCAGAGAAGGGAGGAGCAAATGTAATACACCCACAATGCATGACCCTGATGGAGTCTATACCTGATGGGGTGATCTCCGCAGGTCTTGGGCCTCTCCATCACTGACACCCACTTGTCATCGTAGCTGAAGAGGGAGAGGTCGAGGTAAGGACTGCTGCTGTATGACTGGGCGCTGATGGGCAGCTGACCCAGCAGCCGACGCACCGCCTCTGTGTGCCCGCCGTATTTGGCGTTCACGATGGTGTCCTTGAATCTGAGGGGCAGAAAAAAACGGACATCAGCATAGTATTCCTTAGATAATATGCAGCAATGTGGCCGAAATTCACAACAAAAGTGCTTGTATTAACCTTTTCAACTGAAATGAGTTCTAGTTCTGTTCTGCGGCTAGTTCAACTTGGATAGCACTTTGGTACCATTTTGTCTTTCCACTGACCAGAGCCCAAGGGCAGCCACGTCATGACGTTAACGTTGCTGCAACGCCAGCATGAATATCCCTCATAGCAACAACATGTCGACGGCATAGCTGTGTTCATGTTGCTTTTAGACTTACAGAGGTAGTTTGAATTGCAAGAACAAAAAATTAACTGCTGTTGCTCACGTGAATCTCCAATGTATGCTGCTCTCAAATATTGGTTTTGGTCAAGCATATTATTGTTGGCGCAGTTAAACCAATTATTTGGTGCTAAAAGCTAAAGGGCTGCTGCAGTGGACATTTGAATGCGATAGTGTTTACTGTTTATGTTAAAGGTCCCATGTCATGGCCATTTCCACTGATCATAATTCCATTGTTGAGGTCTACTAGAATAGACATATTGTGCAATTTTCCAAACTCACATTGGTTTCTCATACAGCATTTCTGTAAACTACGTGTATTCACTGAATTTCACTCTCTGCCTTTAACGGCTCGTTGGAGCTCCAATAGCTCCAGACCCCCCCAATAAGTGTGGCTTGATATGGAGTAAGAAAAAGGTTGATAAACGCTGTGAGAATGGGTCTGCAGAGAGAATTTCGCCACGACCCCAACTGTCTGTTACCAGCCTGTAGCCAGTGAGGAGAAATCAGCAGAGCTGCGTGCACCGTGTGTATGAGTGGAAGTCCGTGGATTGGTTAATTTCGACCAATCAGCCTGGTCATAGCTCTGGGCGTGGCTACTGGGTATTCAGACGTCACAATGCCCAGGAAGAACATGAGAAATCTCCAACGAGGCGTTTTGTGGAGGTATTTTCTGTGTTACGGCTCCTACACACGGCGGCGTGCGTTGTCGCTTGCCGGCGGGGGGGGCTGAAACTCGACCAACAACCAATCACATGAATCTCCCGCCCCAGACACACAAGCACGCGGTTTGATTGGCTAGAGCTTGTACTGGCATGTGATTCGATTGGCTGACGCCTCCGTCGAGGCGGCAAAAGTAGAATATTGCTCTACTTTTGCAGCGAGCACTGCGAGAGAAGCTACGCTTTGCTCCCACAATGCAGTTCGGCGAATCGTGACGTTACCCCATTCAAAGTGAATGGGCAGAAGCATTGAAGCGGCAATGCACGCCGCCGTGTGTAGGGTCGTTAGAGTTTTACTCCCTACAGGGTGTACTTTGAGGGTTTTGACTCTGCAGACCGTTTACATGCATAAAAACCTTCATAATAGGGCTGCAACGATTAGTCGACATAATCGACGACGTCGATCATAAAAATTCGTCGACGCAGAATTTGAGTGTCGACGCGTCGTATAAAAACAATCAGAGAGCCGGTAACGTTAATTCAAAACTGCGCAAATGTTCATTTGTAACTGCAATGCACTACAGGAAGTGCTGGGGGCAGTATACTCTCCATTGTCTGCCATGACTGCATTCTGTACTAACAACAAAGAAGAAAGAATACGAACGATGGCGGAAAGGAGAGAGAATGAGGGTGATGAAGAGCTCAAAAAAGCGAGACCGAGAGTTTCGAAAGTGTGGGAGTATTTCACAGACGACAAGCCAAAGAAGTCAGTGAAATGCAGAATTTGTAAAGGGGAATTGGCATTCCACGGCAGCACTACAGTGATGCACGAGCATTTAAAACGCAAGCACCCTGGAACCGTGAGGACTGCTACTTTGGATCATGGGTAAGTTTGAGCAAGTTAGCCATAGTCATGTTTACGTTAGCTTACATGTTGGAAAACAGAACGTCTCATGGTTAATGCTTGCTAAGCAAACGCTATTTCAGTTATGTTGAGGCTGCGTGTCCACCAACGAGCTGCTAAACAGCGCCAAGCTTACAGCGTAGTAGAGCACACTAGAGCTTTATGGACGCTGTAATTAATTCCAAACTTAAAATAATAATTAACAAGGGTCTGCGAAATGACAAGAATAAAATGCGATTGAATTGATCCTGGGACTGGACAACAGGGTGACATTCACAGGTGTGCAGACTTGAGGTAGAACATGCACTGGAGCCCGGAAAAGGAGCCGTGCCCACAGGAAGCAGAGATGGAGGGTGTGACAGAAATAATCGTTAGATTAGTCGACTAATCGAAAAAATAATCGACCGATTAGTCGACTACCAAAATAATCGTTAGTTGCAGCCCTACTTCATAACACACAAGGGGATGGGTAATAACCGGAAAAGCATGACATGGGACCTTTAAGCATTTGTCTTCATTTACTGGCTAATTTGTACTTCCAAGAGACTAGCAGTAACTCTGTTCTGTCCATATTTTTCCCTATTTCCACTCCATTCTTGCAGAACTGCGGTTCCTTTCTATTCTTGTGGCAGTTCAATGCCTTGTGAGCTGGGTTTACCCTAGCCAGTTCTAAGTGGTTCAAATCTGGTTTACTAGATGTGCGCCCCAGCTTTTAATTTCTCCTCTGTTTCTTCGTGACAACAATTTTCACCACTCTAAAATCCAATTCTAAGCCCTTTTCCTCGCTTAAAGTATCCTTTATTTTCCCTTCCTTCCTCAACCTTCCCCTCTGCCTGGTCCTCCGTCTTCACCTTCCATGGAGGATTTTGTCACTGACGATGGCGAGTCGAACTGCCAAATTCAATCACGGCTCCTCCAGCCATGCTGACTGTCTTAATGTCTGTCTTCTATCTCATGATTAAGTCTTAAAACTCCTTCCGCCTCCAGGCGATCGCTGCTGATCCGCTTCCCTCCCTAACCACCTTCTTCAAATCCTCTCTGACATTTGGCTGCACACCATCAGGTACAGAGTTTTTTTCTTTCACTCAGAGAAGACCTTGCAGTTTGCCTGCACTGTTCTCACTGAAATACGTTGAGTTTTGGCATTTGAATTCAATCATCTTTTATCCGTACGTATCACGTTCGGTCACAGCTTGATTACTGTTTGGTCATTTGGTCCAGTGCTTCAATTTGATATTATTCAAAGATTACAAGGAGGTCAAAATAAAGTGATTACTCTTACATAAGTGTAAAAGACATGCATGACAAAATGAGGTCGAACTATGATTTTACTGAATTTGTTCAGATGTGTAATAGCAAGGGTTAGGATAGACAATCACCAAAGATATTATGGGATAGATTTTAGGGTTATGGTCTCGGTATGCTTAAAAATAAATTCCCATCATGTGATGGTCCGGCGCTTCGATATGTCTTAAAAACGGCTGTTGCTAGTAACAAGAGACAAATGGCGCCATCACGCTGAACATTAGCCGCCTTTAGCTTAGCGATGACACCATGATTTACCGTAGTTATATGCACATTAGGGTGAGTTAGCTTTTTACCTCTTCCAGTTCCCTTGCCTCACTCATTATTTTAATTTGTTACACATTTTGTTTAGATGCCTGGAATAACATTCCAGGCATCTTAATGTGGTAAACAAAGTCTTTTCACGTTTTGTTATAAGAAAATATATAAGTAATTACAGTGGAGGAAATCATTATTTGATCCCTTGCCGATTTTGTAAGTTCACCCACTTACAATTAAATGTCTATCATTTCAATTGTATGTTTATTTGAACAGTGAGAGGTAAACAAAGTATTTTCGCGTTTTGTTATAAGACATAAAATATATAATTAATTACAGTGGAGGAAATAATTATTTGATCCCTTGCAGATTTTGTAAGTTCACCCACTTACAATTAAATGTCTATCATTTAAATTGTATGTTTATTTGAACAGTGAGAGTAAGAATATCAAAAAGAAAATCCAGAAATTGACATTATATAAAAGATAAACATTGATTTGAATTTAACTTTGGGAAATAAGTATTTGATCCCCTTGCAACAAATAAGAATTCTGTCTCCCACAGACCGGTTACACAAGTCCTTTTCCTTTAAAAAAGTACTCCTTATATCAACTTGTTACCTGTATAAAAGACACCTGTCCACAGAATCAATCAATCAGATTCCAACCTCTCCACCATGAGCAAGACCAAAGAGCTGTCTAAGGACCTCAGGGACAAGACTGTAGACCTGCACAAGGCTGGGACTGGCTACAAGACCACCAGAAAGCAGCTTGGTGAGGAGGACACAACTGTTGGTGCCATTATTTGGAAATGGAAGGAAAATGGACATCAATCAACAGCCCTCGCGAGGTCTGGGGCTCCACACAAGGTCTGGCCCTGGGGGTATTGATGAATGATGATGAGAAAGGTGAGGGATCAGCGAAGAACTACACGGGAGGAACTTGTTAATGATCTCAAGGCAGCTGGGACCACAGACCCAAGAAAACTATTGGTAACACACTACACCATAATGGATCAAACCCTGTGGTCAGATGATACCAAAATAAATATTTGGCATCAACTCGACTCACCGTGTTTGGAGGAAAAGAGATGCTGACTATAACCCCCAGAACACCATCCCCTCCGTCAAGCGTCAAGTGGAAACATTATGTTTTGGGGTGTTTCTCTGCTAAGGGGACAGGAGGACTTCCCTGCATCGAGGAGAGGGTGGACGGGGCCATGTACCGTAACATCTTAGCCCATAGCCTCCTTCCCTCAGCCAGGACACTGAACATGGGTCATGGATGGGTCTTCCAGCCCGACAATGACCATGAACATACAGCGAAAGCAACACAGGAGGGGCTAAAGAAGAAGCACATTCAGGAGATGGAGGGGCCAAGCCAGTCTCCGGACCTTAATCCCATAGAAAATCTGTGGAGGGAGCTGAAGCTTCGAGATGCCAAGCATCAGCCTCAAAACATTCAGGATTTGGAGAGGATCTTCAGAGAGGAGTGGACCACAACCCCTCCTGAAATGTTCAGCGTCTGACCTCTGTGCTGTCCAACAAGGGCTTCTCCATCAAGTACTAAGTACTATTTTGATCTTTTATATAATGTATAAAACTCTCACAGTTCAAATAAACCTACCTTTAAAAATAAAGACTGTTGATTTCTTTGTAAGTGGGCAAACTTACAAAATCTGCAAGGGATCAAATACATATTTCCTCCACTGTACCTCACTCGTAAATGTCTGAAGCTTCAATTAGTCTTTTATGCATTGGTTGCTAAAAGTGACTAAATGAGAAATACTAAACATCATCACGCCGAACATTAGCAGCCTTTAGCTTAGCGGTGGTCATACATAGTCATGTGACCGTGATGTCGTTTTTTGGAGTCTTACGTTAGCTACTTACTTTTAGTGACAGCATTTATGCTTTTAAAATCATGAAAGGGTGTTAATATGTGGATATTATCCTGCTGGACAAAACATGTAAGTATCGTAAACGTGCCAGAGTTATAGTCTGTGATATTCCAAAAAGACTTCCAGGTCGGCCTACAAAATACGTCATCAATTCACCACTCAATGATAAATGAAAGGATGATATTTTACATTTACTTCCATTCCAAGTTGTTTATGTTTGTTGCCTTTTTTGGATTTAGTATCACATTTTTGACTATTAGTATGTGGACCCCAGGAAGGACAGACAATTCTCATGCTTGTGCAAATGCGGATCCTAATAAAGAAATGTCTCTCCTCAGTACCTTCTCTGGACCTGCCGGGCGTAGTTGTTGGACGAGGCGGAGCAGGGGAACTGGACGGCCTGGCTGTGCAGCGTGGCGTTTCGGAACAGGTCGCAGAAATTCTCAAAGAGCTCCAGCAGCTGGTCGGAGGTGTTCTCAAAGACGGCCAGCACCTCTGTAGAAACCATATTGTACACCACGAAGAACGACGGCTGTGGGGGGGAGAGAAGAGAGGAGGAAATATGGAGTGAAAAGGTAGTAGTCAGAGAGCTGAGATTTTAAGTAAAGAATATATTCATTAGATCCGTCTGGTACTATATGTGGTTTGTTGCCAAGCATATATCACAGCAGTGCAGAGAATCTCAAGAGGAAGGTGTCCATGGAGACCTGAAAGAGGAATCCCTGTCATGCAGCACAAACAACAGAAGACACGAGAAGCAGGGGAGAGTAACAAGGAGAACACAGGGAGGAATTCAGGTGTGTGTGTGTGTGTGTGTGTGTGTGTGTGTGTGTGTGTGTGTGTGTGTGTGTGTGTGTGTGTGTGTGTGTGTGTGTGTGTGTGTGTGTGTGTGTGTGTGTGTGTGTGTGTGTGTGTGTGTGTGTGTGTGTGTGTGTGTGTGTGTGTGTGTGTGTGTGTGTGTGTGTGTGTGTGTGTGTGTGTGTGTGTACCTGCGAAGGGTCGGTGACTCTGAGTGTGACCACGTCTTCGCTGGTGTATTTAATGAAGAGGTGATGCTCATCCAACAGCTGCATCTTCCACATCCTCAACCTCCTCAGCTGATCAAAAAACTGAAAGAATCTGAAGAAAGACCACAGAAACAGAGTATCTCACATTAGCATGTCATGGAGAGGTGCTTGATAGACTCAAACTGTGTAAATATGTTTGGTAGTAAAAGTCCAGGAATGTTTACCAGGTTATGACGAAGTAGCTGTTTTTTATCCTACTTTTGAACAGCCTCACATGCCTCTTTTTCACAGCTGTAGTTTCCTGAAGCTTACTGAATGTATTACTTTCACAGTGCCTGTGTAATGTAGTAAGTGTGCTCACTGACAGACTGTGGCACCTTATCCCAAATTATTCCCCCCAGAATATATATAAGAAAAGGAAAAAGGATCTTGTTAAGGTAAACAAAAAAACGTTAACTCCTGGATCCCTCTTTTATTTGATATACGTTTAAATAATTTGTCATTTGGATTGTCTATGTTGTAGTTGTATTATTTTGTATTATCTCAGACAACGTCTATCGTCCTGGGAGAGGGTCCCCTCTGGCTTTTTTCAGTGTTAATTGTGGGTGTTTTTCCTTGTATGTTGTGAGGGTCTGAGGACAGCGGTTGTCTTATGCAGTGCACATTGTAAAGCCAAATGTGTAATTTGTGATATCAGGATATATAAATACAATTTTCAATTATTTTATTTATTTTGCAGAGCCCTTAAATTGAACATCTTTTAATTTTAAGTCAAGACTAACTAACATTTATTTTTTACTTTATAGAAAAGCAAGTAACCATCATTTTCTCAGTTGCAACCCTAAATGACACGACAAAACCATTTATTGATGAATCATAGATCGTACTGTTCGGGAGTATACTAGTGGGGATGAGAGAACAAAGGAAGTAAAGGTCATTTGTTTTTATTTATTCACCAACGCAACAGAAAAGAAAAACAACAACCCAATGACCCTGTGTTGCGGTTTCCTTGTGTTTGAAAATTCAATTTTTTCCAATTACATTTTTTTATCCACGATTGTACTAAATTGACTAATCCTTCCAGTTATTGGGAACCGACAGAAATAAAGGAATGTGCAAAGGGAACCTTGTGTTTCATGAACGTTTGGGTCAGATGAATGAACCAATAAACAAGCTGGAGTGAAAGGTGACTTTACAAAGGTGCTGCAGCTCTGCTCTCCTCAGATAAACACTGCCAGAGAGTCAGCTCAGGAAAAAAACAGAAGGATTTCCAAAAGAGAACTCAATAATAAACCTGTGGCCTCCACTGTACCGGAATGGGGAAAATCCAACCTGTTTCCACTGCACCTCTGCACGTGTCAACCTACCTGGTAATAAACCTGTTTCTGATTCTGCCTATCATACACAAGATAATGTGTAGTACTCAAAACGTTACGCTAAGGCTGTGAGGTTTAACCTGTTTAAGCGGCAAAAGATAGATTGAATAAAGTAACGACTTTGAAAAGTGAGAGTTTACCTCCTCTTGGCAGTGGCGCTGCCGTCCTGCTCCGCCCTCCTCCACAGGTAGACCAGCAGCCTGTGCTTGAGGGAGTTGATGGTTTTGTCAGTGTAAAGGCGGGGGAAGCCCGGCTGACTCTCAGCCTGAGCCTCAGTGTAAACTGCTGAAAGAGTCAGGAGGTCGTCCTCGTAACAGAACCGCCCGATAGTCCTGACATCCAGGAATGTTCCCTCTGGAGTCACCTGGAAGGAAATGAGGGAAGAGAAACAATGAAAACCCTCCTATGACGCTCTAGCTTTAAATTGATTTGGAGCAGATTGACATTGTTAATCTGCTCACCTGGAAGACGTGTATGGTCTGCTGCTGGACCGACAACACTGCCAGGATGTTCCTGTACAGGTAGAGGCCCTGGTTGTGGGACAGGATGATCTTATCACACTTAAAGGAGCGGGTGTCACACAGCCGGCCAGTGTGGAGGTCAATGATGTGGAGGGAGTAGTCTTCCAGAGGGGAGCGGGGGTTGGGAGTCACAGATTCGTTGTTCCGGTACACCTGGAGGGAGATGAAACATAGATGAGACTAAATATTTAAGGAAATTTGAATACGTTTGATTTTATTTCCTTTTTGTATTTTATTAAGAGGGGAAAGATCAAAATCACTATCAGAAATAATGTATTCATCCTGGGGGAAATTGGGTTTTATGACAGCTGTTCCATTTTAGAAAAAATGTAATAAAAGATAAATTAAAGAAATAATATGTATATAAACATAAGAAGGAAGTATCTACAACGAAAAGATAAAATAAAATGTCTTATAAAGATAAGAATTTAAAGAAAAATGTCAAATAAAGATAACATTTTACAAAAAAAGAATACAATATTATATAAAGATAATGGCAGGATATTGATATTGGATTATAATTTTCATGTGTAGTGAGTTTGGGGACTCGTCTCTAGCTAATTCATTAAAAGCACACATATTATAATATATTATAAAAGCACACATATTATAATCTTAATCTTTCAAACCATGCTAAAATATGGTTGTTTTAATTATTTTTGAGTTTCCCAGTACATATATAGTTAGTGTGATGGTGTTTTTACCTCAAAGAAGTAGGGCGGCGGCTCCTCCGGGACGTACACGGCCGACCCGACGATGACGTAGCGGCAGTCGTCAGTGAAGAGGCTGCACTCCCGGTTCAGGTGTTCTCCGTTGGAGGCCACATTAGTGACGTGGAGCAAGGAGAAGAAGCGCTCGAACAGACGGCCCCGGATGTTGAGGGAACGCTGGTCATTGGCCGTCAGGAGGGTCTCTCCCTCCTGGCCCCTCAGCAGGTCCTGAGCTGCCTGGCAGCCTTGATATTCATAAATCTATGGGAGGAACATGCAGAGAGAACATTTTATTTCTTTGTCTCAGGTAAATGGGTTAGTCAGAAGTCTGTTCCAGTCTGGGTGGTTTGCTTTTGAGGATTGGGAGTTAAACTCATTCAACTTAATTTTTTGATTGGGCGAATAAATAATCACAGGATAGGTGAAGAGAAGTGCAAGGTCACATACAGTATATAGCCTAAAGTAAGACGGATGAAAACAAATTCAGAAAAATCAACTCATATAAATAATAATCATTCAAAACATAAAAGATAAATAAATTGATAAATAAAACAAATTAAAAAGAAAAATAATTCAGTTAAATTAAATATGGATAATGGTTGTTTGGTGTGTGAGAAATATGAATATAAATAATAATATTTTGTTTTAAAAGGATTAAAAATATAAAAGATACATAATATGGTAAATAAAAAATACAATTATGAATACAACTAAATTAAATAAGGATAATTTATAAGTGTATGGTTTTTTGATGTGTGCGAAATGTGTGAGGAGACAAGGGAGACACACAAAGTATTGGGGGAAGGTCCAGATCAGCTCCAATGTAGAGGAGGGAAATATGGATGGAAAAAAGTTAGCGTTTTACCTCCAGAGAAGTCTGGTCTGAGGAGAAGGCGATGAAGCAGCGTCCATCTGGTGAGAACTTCCTCAGGAAGCAGGGGGGCTTCTCCACGTTGACCACAGTAAAGTTGGGGAAAAGGTTCTGGTGGAAGCAGCGGACTCTGTACCAGTGAGCTCCGGGGCGGCCCGAGCAGATCCTCCGCCTCTCGAGACGATGAACCACGTTCTGATTCTGGATCCGCCTGGGCTTCAGAGTTTGGATTTCCTCATCCATCGCTGTGATTAGAGGGTGATCTAAAATCCTTCTCAGAAGGTAGATAGACAGGAAGCCGGTACGTAGAAACGACTACATCACAAGGGCACTCCTGTTATGGTTTTTTCTGTAGAGAGGAAAAAATACTTAGTTGTTTTTTTCATCAGTTGAGAAATAAAAAAATTACTTGCTGAAAACACAGTAATACATTACAGTTTTTATAACAGATATACTGTTTTGCGTAACAAAAACATATAACTACATATCTTATTAGCCATTAAAGTTAGTTTTTCTTGTATTTTTTTTTCTTTCTTACATATACATAGATAACTTATCCCTGCATTTTGCATTAAATGTCATAAACCTTAAGCTGTTAATTTGTCGTTGAATCTGCGAAAAACAAAATATTTGCTATTTAGGCAAGTTTGAAAATGTCCCATTTTTATAAATGACCCCAAAAAATCCTTTGCTTTCCTTGACAGCTGGTCAGAGAATGTAAGCATCTTCTTGAGACTGAGACAACCAGATTTGCTTTTATGCAAACCAGAGAAAACACCAATAGATTTCTAAAGAATTCTTGTTTTCAGGTGTAAATCTACGGAGCCCCTCAAGGGAAATTAAAAAAAGAAAGTCGGGATAACGGGTTAGTCTCTCGTGCGCACGAGAGCGTTTCTTGTGAGCACGAGAAATTAGCCCGTTATCCCGACTTTATTTAATTTTTTTTTGAGAAAGTTACCGGTGCGCCAAGGAGGAAGTGGAGCGCACAGGAGACAACCATTTTATTGCAGACTGTTATGTTTATGTGGGGACATGACAGTGCATACATTATTTGAGATATATTTCAAATTCAGATTTAATTTTAAGGACATTTCGGCCAGGGGTGTAGAGCTATTTGTTTAAGCACCGGATTAGCAAACAGGAGAGTCTGTGAACCAGTCTGCTTTGATCTATAAATTAATGTCTGTGACTCTCAGTCCACTAGGTCCACTAGGTCCACTAGGTCCACCGTTTCCCCGCAGCGAAGCTCCCCCCCCGTTGACAGTTCACTAGCCCCCGCCCCCGTTGACAGTTTACGTGGGCTGGGCTGGGTGAGATTCCCGGGCTGATTTTTAGTCCCAGTCCGCCCATCATGCCTTGGTGACCTTGGTTAAAACGTAACAGCCAGTCACTCTTTATAGCTGTTCGAATGAAGGTAAACACAGTGTAGGCATTGCGTAAAAGGTTAAAAGTAAAAAGTGGGTGTTTCTCAATGTCGAGGAAGGCTCCTCCAGAGCCACTATTTCAAGCATACTATGTCATCGAGTGCCGCCGAAGGACTGTTCCAATGTCCAGCATACTTGGAATTCTACCGAGGCCAGCGTACTTCATAGCAAGAAATTTCGAGGCTCCACATGTGTAGACTCCGGTCTTAAAATCCCCACAAAGCTTTGCACACGGACCTATTTCCAAATCTTTGGCGGAAATCGCTCTCCATTTAAGGCGGGGCCACGCATATGACGCACACCAGCACACCTGTTACACAGCGTCCACACGGCAGCGTGCGTTGAAGCTTGCCGGTGGGCGTGTCTGAAACTCGACCAACAACCAATCACATGAATCTCCCGCCCCGGACACACAAGCACGCGGTTTCATTGGCTAGAGCTTGAACTGGCATATGATTTGATTGGCTGACGCTTCCGTTGAAGCTTCAAAAGTTGAACATTGCTCAACTTTTGAAGCGAGAAACGCGAGCAAAGCGAAGCGACCACAATGCAGTTCGGCAAAGCCTGACGTCACCCAATTCAAAGTGAATGGGCAGAAGCGTTGAAGCTTCAGCGCACGCCGCCGTGTGGACGGGCCGTTAGGCTGTTCCACAATTCTTCGTTTTCCGAGGCTAGGAAGGATTCTCGCCTCGCTTCTGAAGCAAGTGAATTGGAGGTACATGTGCTACCAAGCAAGCGTCCTCGACATTGACGGCCCGTCCACACAGCGGCGCGCGTTGAAGCTTGCCGGCGGGCGTGTCTGAAACTCAACCAACAACCAATCACATGAATCTCCCGCCCCGGACACACAAGCAGCGGTTTGATTGACTAAGCTTGTACTGGCATATGATTCGATTGGCTGACGCTTCTGCCGAGGCTTCAAAAGTTGAACATTGCAACTTTTGCAGCGAGCCACCCTAGCAAAGCTCTGCTTCGCTTCCCACAATGCAGTTCGGCGAAAAGTGACGTCACCCCATTCAAAGTGAATGGTGAAGCTTTCAACGCACGCCGCTGTGTGGACGGGCTGTAAGAAACACCCACTAACCCGTTATCCTGACTTTTTTTTCCTCTGTTTTTTCATGTCCCTTTAGGGCACATGTGTCAAACTCAAGGCAAGGGGGCCAAATCAGGCTCGTGGTGGATTTAATTTCAGCCTGCAGGATAATTATTTAATTACTATTAGATCTGGCCCTCCGGTATATTGCACGCACACCTTCACTCAATCCTGAGGGTTTCCTCAGCTCAGAGCCTGAGCCCAAACATTGATGAACTTGCACCCAAGATGAGATGCCAAGTATCTGACTTGAACTAGCATCACAAAGCAGCACACCGAGTTTCAATGGATATTTCCTGTTGCACTTTTTTTCTTGCGACAACAGGGTATGTTTGTTTTTTTCTTTGAGGGGAATAGTTTTTTTGAAGCTGTTGTTGGTCTTTGGAAAAATGTAATCCTAAGAAATGACTCAGGTAGCAGATAGAGCCATAAGAAATGAGTGCAACTGATTATTTAATGTGTAATGTTGTTTTTATAGGCAATAATTTAAGCTTTGTTGATTCCAGGTTTAATATGTGCAATAAGTTCATTCAATAAACATTGAACCAGTCCGGCCCTCGACTAGTACCCATTTTTTTTATTTTGGCCCACTGTGTATTTTAGTTTGACACCCCTGCTTTAGGGGCTCCGTATAAATCAGAAAATCTCCCTGTCAGCCTTTTTTTCAGTGTCCTCTAAAACATATGTTGCATAGATCAGTGTCAGACTGAATACTTGAAGACTTTACAGTTTTGAGTTTCAGCACTGTCACTTTTGGAATTGGAAAACAGTTATCAATTTCCTGAGCTTCAAGCTAACTGATTTTTAATGCACATAACCTTAGGAGTGTAGCTAAGTGAGGATATAAAAGAGCACAGAAACACAGAATAGTCTTTAGCAGAAATAGGAGCCAGGATCTTCTCTTTAAAGAGTCAGGTGTGATTCATTGCAGGGCTAACACCCTGAGAGGTGTGTCATTAGCTCAGCCAACTCGACAGTGAAGAGCAGATACCGCTAAGTATAACACTAAACCGTGAGAGGGTACAAAGTTACTCACATGTAGTATTTAAAAGCCAAATGTGAAGCGTTCTGGTCCTCCAAGTTCAGCCTGCTCTGTTAGCAAAGCAGCTCAAGTTTGGCTTACGAGCCCGACAAGTTACAGTTAGCTAGCTCCTAACAGTTAGCTCACGTCACTGGGAAATGTCCAAATACATTTTTAGTTATAGTGAAAAAGTGAGTGTCACCTGTAATCACGTTTCTGTTAATATCCAACTGCATGGACCATGTATTCGTCTAAAAAGCCGCTATGTTTGTTGTGAGTGAGCCGTAAAGGAAACGCAGAAGAAGCAGAACAGGAGGATAGCAGGGCTGTTTTTAAACAGCGCCACCACATCCCCCAGATGTGAGCTGTGGTACTGCAACCTCAAATAAGATCGATAGATAGATAGATGGATATATAGATAGATAGATAGATAGATAGATAGATAGATAGATAGATAGATAGATAGATAGATAGATAGATAGATGGATGGATGGATGGATGGATGGATAATAAGATAGATAGATGGATAGATAGATGGATAGATGGATAGATAGATAGATAGATGGATGGATGGATGGATGGATGGATGGATGGATAGATAGATAGATGGATAGATAGATTGATAGATGGATAGATAGATAGATAGATAGATAGATGGATGGATGGATGGATGGATTGATGGATAGAAAGATAGATGGATAGATGGATGTATACTTTATTGATCCCAAATTGGTAAAAAAATATTGTGTTACATGAGCAGCAATGTGTTTAGGCATCAACATATACACTTTTTTGAACAAAGTATAATAAAACAAATAAATAAACAGCACATTTTAAAAATATAAACATAATTGCATATATCACAAATAATACACTTACATATAGGCCTACAATATATAAAATAAAAATATAAAATACCTGATCGTATATCAGGTGTATACAAATGTAAACTCATCATTAGATCCACAAAACTTAGAATTTACTTAAAAAAAACGTGTATAAAGAACATTTACAAAGAATCCGACTATTATTAACCAAAAAGTAATCTTTGCAATTGTCCAAGACAGGACCATAAATAATGTGATTCAAAGACAAGTTTTGCAGGCAATGATCCTTTGGGAAATGCCAGTCATGGACTTCAAGCTATAAAGCTTCAGAATAAATATATTAGAAAAAAAGGTGATCAGTTTTTCAGCAAAAACGTTTTAAATAATGGTTTAAGCCCAGTTTAACACAATAAGTGTTCTAGGAAAACTTAAGAGATACATACATATTTTTATTGGTGTGTTGGTTTTAGAAAACAGAAATAACCTCTCCGAAATAAACGATAGGACAAATATAGTGGTGGCGGCAGTAGCTCAGTCTGTGGGACCTGGAAACCGAACAGTCACCGGTTTGGACCAAAACAAATACGGAGGGTGGACTGGTGGCTGGAGAGGTGTCAGTTCACCTCATTACATTACATATCACTTGTAAGACGTTTTTATCCAAAGCGAGAATAGAATATTCGATAATTTCTGCAATAAACCCTAATGGAACTGAAAAGAATATGCTCTAAATGTAATTCTGACGCAAAGTAGCACTGAATACAATGTGAAGTACGGAATTGCAGGTGAAAGGTTACTATTGGTCACATATATGAGTCAAACATACACCTGCTGATTCCACTGAAGCGCCAATTTGCTGATCAGCAGGTGGGTGCAGGTGAGTGCTCCAGCAAACTTGGAGCATGACTGTTATTTCTTTAACTAAATTGGCAGAGAAAAAGCACAGAGCATTAGCCACTGTACCTACAGTGTATGAAACTGTCTTGTTTGTTTAGTCGTTTAATTTATTTGTTTATGACAGCATTTAGCATAAGTAGAGACAAGGTGACCTGCGTTTTTGCTCCACATAATGACGGATAATTAAATTATGATTATCCAATTTCTTATGAGGAACGTATTGAGAAAAGCTTTATGAAAGAAGAAGACAAATGTTCGCAGTTGCATTGGTCTTGGAAGACTGCTAATGGTTCTTTGTGCAATTATCCCTGACCGCGGGGTCTCCATTGAATGTTGTAATTTTCCATAAAAGCACATGCAGTAGGCATAAAAGGCCAGTTTGAAAAGAAAAATGAAGAAATGAATGGACGAAAGGATGTGAAATTATCCACTTTAAAATCTAATGGCATTTTCCTTTTCAACTACCTGATTAAACCTTTGAAATGTTGATGTATGCGTGGAAATGCGTGTGCGTGCAAATGTTCAAGAGGTGCTTGTGTTCTTGTGACGAGCCTGCCTTAAAATGTGTGTGTGCACATACAGGTGTTTGCGCACATACAGGTGTGTGTGCACATACAGGTATTTGTGCGCTGCAAATATAAACCACAAAAGTATTTATTTATTTTTAAATGCACCATCCTATAGTTCTGCTTTTCTAAGAGGCTGATAATAAACTGCTCATCACACAGGACCCTTGCCTCAGCTTTTAGCATCCCCCCATGAAGTAGAGAAGAGAAGGAGAAGACTCCATCTGATTGTTTTTATACCCTTTTTTTAGATATGCCAGAAGACACAGTGCTTATTAGAGATCCCTTTTCCTCCTCCTTGGCTTTTTACAGCCCAAAGTGGACAGTTTCTATTTTCCCCGCTCTTGTTCACATCTCTTTTCTCCAGGTGAAAAAGCACAGAAATGTTGCTCTTAACTGCATGCTTTTGGCACTATCACCCTACCCCAAAATGGAGTTACTTGAAAAACTTCAAATTGCCCCCCTTTCAGCGGTCAGGGGAAATAAGGGGCGGAAAATAATGGCAAGCAGGAAATGCTAACAGTGACTTTCAGTGACAACAGGTCTTACGAAATAAATAAAGAGGAAGAAAAGACACCGTAAGGCTCTCTAACTTTTGGAACAGTAAATAATGGAGTGCAATTGCCATCATTATCCTCATTATAACCGGGGAAATATCTAGAGAAGCATTTGCATTAAAGGACACCTGGAAGAAAAGTATAGAGCAGATTCATTGGCTTGATCAAACTTCTATATAAAAGGCATTTCTAAAAGGTTATACTCAAAGCATGGGAGCAGGTGGAAATACATAGTTTTACCGTTTCTTCCATCTTTTTTGACTCTGACGGTTGTGTTTGGCATTTAACAAAAGCTTTTAACTTTTCGATCCAGCCTCATTTCAGAGCACAATAGGACATTTTAACAGTGTAACTTTGCAATCCTGATGCAGCTGAACTTTCCTGTCTTTTCGTGGGTTTCGTGGATTTCTGCTTTTCTTTTTATCCTTAGAAATTACAGTGATCACAAATGCATTATGGGAGGCCGGTTTGCCGCAGCGTTCAGCTTCGCAATATGTGAACCGCCATACTGTGAAGGGGGTGGGGTGATGTCTGTAGGCTGCACTTTCCTCTGCCTTCTGCATGGATATAAACTAGATGCGGAACAATTACTGTTCTTATCATGGATTATTAATTCTGCATTTTATTGTTTAAGAATGAATCATATTTCACAAGATAATCATATTTTGAAATGTAGAATCTTACGCTCCTTATTGCTGTGAACTCAAACCTTGAGTGTATGTAGGTTTACATTCTGGTATTTCCTTTGTATTTTTTACAATCGGGTCTGTTTCCTTTTACCTTGTTTAATCAAAAATCTGGAATTTGGATTCCTAAAAACCTTACCAAAAAGAATGTAGTGGAGCAAAGAATAATCCTAAAATCATTCTTAAGTAGCTGAGCATAAAGTTATTATTACCCCTTTATGTTTTAGTGCTTAGCTTTTAAAGACAATTCTTTACATGGCATAAACAGTACGATTTGTGTTTTGTAAGCACGACTTGCAAAAATATCTGAGAAAGAAAGTGTGAAACTAAATGAAAAAAAATGGGGGAAAAAAATGTAATACACACTCTCCTTTTACAGCTATAAATAAGACTCAATTAAAAGTATTACAGCACACGCTGATATACGCAGACACATTAGATCCGACCAGCAGCATTTTAAATGTATGTGTTTCCTGCCCAGACCTTCCATGCCATTAGAATATATTCACCCTCAGACAGTGTGTGTGAAGTGAGGGGGCACAGGCCAAGTGGGAGAAGAGCACCAACAAAACACAACTGCTGTTAAGTAGATATTTTATGGAAATGCATCCTGTTTTTCCTTTCCAGTGAGCCAACCCACACAAATTACATCTCATTTAGCCATGCACAAGAGAGGTTCATAGGCTAAATATATGCTGAACACACACCAGGCAAAAAAATGAAGCCTTAAAAGTCATGAGAAGATGCAACTCATTGCTTGAAAAGATTTTTAAAAGTATTTTTTTGATGAAGCGTTATTCATTTTCACAGGGCTCGCAATTAATCACGCACATTTTCTTCAACATCTTGTTATTTATCCTAGCTGGAAATAACTCCTCAGCCTCTGGAATTCGTTTATCTGATTCTTGATTGGTTATAAGGGAACCCTCCTGGTAAACGTTTTCATATTTTCAATTTCAATTTGTGAGGCATCATTTTAGATGTGAGTTACCATGGAGAAGGAAGGATAGTGAAAAGCAACAGCCAGTATATGCAAGTGTTTTTGTACACACTTATGTAATGTGAGTATTTTTTATTATCCATTGTTTTCTTTTGTTCATCGCAAAAAAAGATAGTTGTCATTTCATAATTACAGTTTTCCCTGTAAAACAAACTTGTTTTCCTTAGCGTTTTCTCCGCTCTTCACTTCCTCCTGTCCTGCTTTTCCCATTTACCAAGCTTTAGAGAGGCCCTATTCTGCTCATTTCAGGTTCATATGTGTATTTAGTGTCTCCACTGTAACATGTCTCCATGCTCTAATGTTCAAAAATCTCTTTATTTTTCTCATTCTGCCTCTGCAGCACCTCTTTTCACCCTCTGTCTGAAACCAGAGCCCAGTCTGCTCTGATTGGTTAGCTAGCCGGCTCTGTTGTGATTGGTCAACCGCTTATGGCGCGTTTCCACTGCAGAGCGGAGCTCGCTTTAAGCGTGCCGAGCCGTGCGGGGCCCGTTTTTGGTTGCGTTTCCACTTGGCCTAGCACCGGCTAGCGGGTCCTAATTCACAGTTTTTCTGGCCCCATAAAATCGTGGTTCTAGGGCCAGGAACAACCAGGCTGAGTCGGGCTGAGTATGCTAAACTAGAGAGAGAATCGCTGGCAAGGGGGCTACAACAAGATTAACATATTTGACCGTGATGTAATACACGTCTCAAAATGATGCCGAAGTAACAACATACTGATACCGGTTAGTAAAAACCATGAATTAATGCTTTGACAAGTCTGCAGACAGACGGCAGGCGAAACACCTTTTAAAATGCGTGTTTTCTGAATGGAGATCGGCTAAGCTAACGTTATATATGCTCCGACCGTCCACACTCACAACAACGGCCTAGAGACATAAATAAACCAGCGACTGTACTCGCCATGACACAGACAGTCTGTGGTTTGTGCTTTTTTAACTTTTGCCTAGTTTCTGAACAGATATGAGGAGCTGTGAGCTCTGAGTGCTAACAGCTAACGGCTGTGTTGTTTTTCTGGGGTTCTCATTGAAGATGACGTCACGGCTCCGCCTACACTGCGTTACTATAGATACTAGCCCAGTTCCTAAACTGTAATGGAAATGCGCCATAAAGTGAACCAGTCTTAACAAGGCCTAGCCATACCGAGCGAGGCCGTGTAGTGGAAATGCGCCATTAGAGATATCCTGCCCCTTAGCCTATCCCAAAAAATGTGTTGGAACGCTAGCCAATAATATTAATAATAATAATGTATTTTATTTATATAGCGCTTTTCACAACTCAAAGATGCTTTACAGTATGAGGGAGGGTAGACAAACAAGGACAGGCAAACAAGTAAGTATAGTAAAATTAAAAAAAGGCAGTCAAGAGGAAGTTGATTGGGGGCGGGGGGCTTATGGGTAGACAGAGTTGAAAAGATGTGTTTTGAGGCGGGACTGAAAGACTGTGAGGGACTCAGAGTCACAAAGATATTGGGGGAGGGAATTCCAGAGCCTAGGAGCTGCCACTGAGAAGGCTCTGTCCCCAAAGCTGCAGAGTGTGGATGTGGGAATGGATAGGAGTCCGGCTGCGGTGGATCTGAAGGACCGTGGGGGTTGATAATGAGTGAGAAGGTTTGCGAGATAAGGGGGGGGGGGGGTCAGATGGTGGAGTGCTTTGTAGGTGAGGACCAGAACTTTGTAGTTGATGCGATGGGAGACAGGAAGCCAGTGGAGGTCTTTGAGGACTGGGGTGATGTGATGCCATGATTTGGTATGCGTGAGGAGACGTGCAGCTGCATTTTGAAACCGTTGGAGTCTGTTGAGGGATGTAGTGCTGATGCCGTAAAGAAGTGAGTTGCAGTAGTCAAGGCGGGAGGAAATGAAGGCATGGATAAGTTGTTCGGCTGCAGGGCGGGTGAGAGAGAGAGTGTAGGATTTTTGCAATATTGCGGAGGTGGAAAAATGAGGTTTTGACTGTTGGGTGGATGTGAGGTTCGAGGGAGAGGGTGGGGCCAAAGATTACGCCAAGGTTGCGTGCCTGATTGGAGGGGGAAACAATGGCGTCATCGATGGTGAGTGTTATATGTTAGTGACCTTGCTGAGGGTGGATTTGGAGCCGATTAGGAGGAGTTCTGTTTTGTTGCTGTTCAGTTTGAGGAGGTTATGTTGCATCCAAGTTTTAATAGCTGTCAGACAGGAATTGATGTGGGTAAGGGGCAGGGGCGGATCTAGAAAAATGTTCATGGGGTGGCAAGAGGGTGGCAGGAGATTTTGAGGGGTGGCATCCCTGGCAGAAGTATATTCTGATTTAAACGCAGTCATATCAATCAATGTTGACTTGGAAAGCCACAATATTAATATTTTAACTCAATAACATTTGGTGACATTTTTGTGGCACATCAGTAAAGCCTTAAATATAAATATATAAGGTGGCAGACATAATTGAATGAATTTTAACTCAATGAGTTTGTCTCACTCTTAGACCAGCAGGGGTACCAAATCTATGCAGACTGCTGCAATAAGTACATTAATTAACTGTCTCATCGATGTGTGTCTGTATGAATATGATCATATTAACAATCATATTATTCCTATTAGCTGTCAATCCCTTTTATGATTCACATATTCAGTGTTATTATTGAATAAACTATATTTTTTGGAGGGATTAATGATGAATGTTCCTCAAGATGCTTGCTCACCCTCCTTCAAATTTGAAAGACAAGTAATTACTATCATATATCAAAAGATTCAAAGGAACAGTTCAGCGCCCCACTTCATTGCAAACAGTTACAACCTTGACTTTACATCAGAAAGAACAAACAATTAAAGAAGTGACTAACTGCATCAGTTAGGGTTACAAAACGTGTATTCAGCTAAAACATACACATCGCTGCAGTTATTATCCAGTGGAAAGCCCTTACCTACTGGCCTAGTTAAGTCAAAGTGGTTACTTTTTTTTGGCTGGGCAGTGAATTTTTACGTCTTATTTGACTTTCTCTGGACTTAAAACAGTTTTTTGGGGGCAGACCCCCACAAAGAAAAAATATATATTTACACACGTAAGGTCATCATCTTAAAAGTTTATTATGCTCATCGAGTCATCCGTGAGCAGAGCATCAAGTTGGCATGCCTATAACAGCTGAATGTGGCGATTACCATCTTGTTCTGCAAAACGCCTCAGAAACTTATTAAGATTTAAAGCTATGATGCATTTTGATTCAATGCTGAGTACAGCCTGAAGAACCTATCGAGGATTACAAAACTAATGTCATAACAGGATTTAGAAAAGCTTGTCCATGCTTTTATTTTCAGTAGACTTGACTGCTTCAATAGTGTATTCACAGGGCTGACAACAAAATCCATCAGAAAGCTGCAGCTGATTCAGAACGCTGCTGCACGTGTCCTCAATAACACTAAATGAGTGGATCACATCAGTCCGGTTCTGAAATCTTTACACTGGCTTCCAGTCGGCCAAAGAATTGATTTTAAAATAATATTGCTAGTTTTTAAATCATTACATGGTTTAGGACCAAAGTATATTGTTGAACTCCTGCATAATTACGAGCCATCAAGGTGCCTCAGGTCTTCTGGGACGGGTCTGCTATCGGTTCCGAGAGTAAAAACAAAACATGGAGAGGCAACATTTAGCTATTATGCCCCGACACTCTGGAACAAACTACCCAAATCATGCACGACCGCAGAAACGCTTACTATTTTTAAATGGAGACTAAAAACATATCTCTTTGGCTGCTTTTAATTGAGCTGCTCATATTCGCACAACAGTATGCCTTTTAAACATGTATTGTATACCTGTGGTGTTTATTTGTATTATTTTATTATCTTTGCTTTGTAATGTCTGTTGTAAAATGCCATTATATATGTGTTTTTACTGTATGTATTCCTAACAATTATTTTAATTTGTTTTGTAAAGTACTTTGAATTGTCGCGTACAGAAAAGTGCTATATAAATAAACTTGCCTTGCATCCAAACCTGACATGCTCTTCTCTGTCACTGTAGACCCGCAAATACCTCCTTCCTTCCGTCTACTTGGATCCGAAATGCTTCTCGTTTTGCGCTGTCCCCCCGTTCAAATGAAATCGCCGCCAATCATATTTCCAGGCTCGCGCCAGGGCCGGGTGAGGGGTTACAAGGCTCGCGTCTCGTGCTGCATTCACTTGCACTCGAACATTAGAGATTTTCTCTCATAAATGTCCGATGACCCACAACTTTTCTTTCAAAACAAAGCTGCCAACTGGGGTGGCAGCTGGGGTGGCAAGGCATTTTTCTGAGGTGGCAGCTGCCACCCCGTGCCACCCCTTAGAACCGCCACTGGTAAGGGGTGTTATGGAGGGATTTGGTGCTGAGGTAGATCTGAGTGTCATCAGCATAGCAATGGAAGTCCAGGTTGAAGTGGCGGAGTATCTGACCGAGGGGGAGGATGTAAAGGATGAAGAGGAGGGGGCCAAGTACTGATCCTAGAGGAACGCCTTGGGTGACTGAGGCTGTGGCATTGGAGTGGTTGGGGAGGGAGACGAAGTGGGATCGTTCAGTGAGGTAGGACTGGAGCCATCTGAGCGCAATACCTTCAATACCAATGTCCCTGAGCCGGGTGAGCAAGATGTTGTGGCTCACGGTATCGAAGGCTGCACTCAAGTCGAGGAGGATGAGAATATTGAGGGAACCAGTGAGGAGGTCATTGAGGACTTTGACGAGTGCAGTTTCTGTTCTGTGGTGAGGACGAAATCCAGACTGAAGGGGTTCATAAAGCTGGTTGGTTTGGAGATGGCAGTGAATTTGTTTGGCTACAATGCGTTCAAGAGTTTTTGAGAGGAATGGTAGGTTGGAGATGGGGCGGTAATTAGTGAAGGAGGAGGCATCAAGACCAGGTTTTTTGAGGATTGCAGTAACGGCAACAGTTTTGAAGGCAGAGGGGACGGTTCCATGGGACAGCGAGGAGTTGAAAAGGTTATCAAGATAGGGGCAGAGGACGGGGAGGCAGGACTTCAGGAGAGGAGTGGGTAGAGGGTCAAGGAGCAGGTTGTGGGATTTGAGGAACCGATCAAATGGAGTATTTCAAGTGGGGTAACCAGGTTGAACTGGGAGAGGCGGCGCTGGGGAGGAGGAGTCAGGAGGTCACGGCAGATGGGGGGAGAAATGGTAGAGGTGGAGGTTGGTGGAGATGCTTGTATGTCAGATGGAGCTGAGAAGGAGTTGTTAATGGCGTTAATTTTGTCTGCGAAAAACTGGAGGAATGAGCTGCAAGTAGCGGAAGTAGAAGTAGGGAGGTTATCAGCACGTGGTTTGAAAAGCTTGTTAACTGTGGAGAAGAGGGTCCTGGGGTTACGGGAGGGGTCAGTGAAGATGTTGGAGAGGTAGGCAGATTTAGCGGCAATAAGAGCATCTATGTATGCATTGAGATGGAGTTTGTAGCTTATGTAATGGACTGTGAGGGATGACTTCTTTGAAAGATGTTCAAGTTGGCGGCCTCGCTGCTTCATTTTAAGCAGTGCGGGTGTGAACCAGGGTGAGGAGGTCTTGAAAGTAACAGTTTTATTTTTGAGGGCGGCTAAAGTTTTGAGGGAGGTGAGTAGGGTGGAGTTGAGGTGGTTGAGCAGATCATCAGGTGAGCTGAGGGTTGCGTCCAGGGGGAGATTAAACGATAGCAGTTCGGAGAGATGGTTATGGTCAATGGAGTGTAGATTACGGAAGGTGATGTTTCTGGGTGGGCAGGGGTTTCGGGTGGGGGGGGGGCAATGGTGAATTGTATGAGTTTGTGGTCGGAGAGGGGAAATGGGCAAGGGTGGAGGTCAATCACTGGGAGGTTGGTAGAGCAGACGAGATCAAGGATGTGTCCTTTGTCATGGGTGGGGAAGGGGACATGTTGGGTGATAGAGAATTTTTCCAGTAGGGTTGTGAATTCGGATGCCAGCTTGCAGGTGGGTGAGTCAATGTGAATGTTGAGGTCACCAAGTAGTAACAGACGTTGAGAGAGGGATGAGGCAAGTGTGAGGAATTCAGTGAAATCAGAGAGGAAGGAGGGATGAGGTTTAGGAGGCCGTTAGATGAGGATGACTGTCAGTGAGGGAGGGGCTTTGAAGGCAATGAATTCAAAGGATGATACTGAGGGGAGGGTTAGTTCTGTGATCTGGATGTTCTGATTGTGGATTACAGCAAGGCCGCCACCACGTCGGGAGGGGCGGGGTTTAGTGATGTATTTAAAGCCAGGGGGGGATGTTTGGTTGAGGGAGAAGAAGTCATCGGGCTGTTGCCAGGTTTCGGTGAGCAGAAGGAAATCAAGGGATTTTTCAAAGATTAATTCATGGAGGATGAGGGCTTTCTTGTTGAGTGATCGGATGTTAAGGAGGGCAATGTTAGTTGAGTGGGAGGGGCGTGGTGTGGTCACAGCTTTGGACCAGCTCTGAGAAGAGGGCAGTGGAATCCACTCCAGGTTTCGGTACAGCTGGGATTGTAACGGACCAGTGGTGGGTGTATAGTATGGAGTAATAAGTGTGCTCAGATGACATGACAGTTGTGGAACATAGCGGTTAGTCGACCAGATAGATGTAATGGATGATTGTCCGGACTGGGAGTAAACAAATTTGCGTTTGGAACCTCTATGGACATACCTTGGTCTGCATAGAAGCACGAGGCAATTGATGACAGACAAGTTTAGAGAAAGCGCAGAAAAGTTATTGAGATTAAAAAGTTGGGAGACAGGGTAGACATCGTAACATCGTATTGCCGCGGTAGGATGCTAGCGTTAGCACATCACTGGCTATGGTTGTAGACAGGGCTCGACATTAAGGACTGCCCGATGGCCCGGGGCCATCTAATATTTAGCTCGGGCAATGAAGCCTCACCTGCTGGTTGCCCGATCGGGCAATCTATTATGCCAGTATCATGCAGCTCGCGGATCCAGTAATGAGTGACCCGACAGTAAAACTAAACATATCTATAACTAGTTTAGGTAGTTTGAGGTAATTAAAATAGCTACGTGTGATATTCTAACCTGAAGTGTGTGTTTTGTCCGCTCACCGCTGCATGTGATCATGCAGAGCTGCGTGTCGACTCGTCAGCAGCAGCGGAACTCTCTCTCCCGTTAGATTAGACTTCACTCGCGTTTATGTCCATATTGATCAGATCCAGCTAGTTCTAGCTAATGATAGGACTACCTGCTTATTAAAAGACACCTAAACAATAAGTGTCGCTATGCAACTGGGTGAGGCCACAAAGTATAGCGCAGCATTATGCATTTGTTTACATGCCCACCAGAACCCCGAGGCATTACCAACAGATCAACGCACAATCAACCCATACAGGACATCTCTTTTTCCACATTACGTGTTAGACATTAGAATTGACTATTCTTGTCTGTCACATACTCTTCTTGTCTGTCACATAAGTGGCGCAACTGAAGCGGTATTGTGCTAAAGGGAAATTATTTCGACCGAAGAGATTTAGATTTGCCGGCTAACGGGAACTCTGACGTCGCCATTTTGTGTGCTTCGCGGATGCGCTCGGCTCCTCTCGACTGCTGCTCGGTCAGCTTCCGGATGAGGAGGCATTCGTTCGACCAACTTACAGTAGATAACATTACAATTTTTTTTAACAGGGGCCATAATAGTGTAAATAATGTTTGTTTTGGCAGTTACAACTGAATGTAATGTTTTCTACTTTTTTACATCCGGGAAGGCATTTGCCTTCATCAGATGGAAAGTGTATTGACCAACAACTTAAGTATTTCTTATAGCTATGCAGGGCATGCAAGCGAGCAAACACAAACAAGAACAAACAAACAAGTGAAATGAAGAATAACATTGAAATTGTACAATATAATATTGTGCTGGTTCATCTTATAATTCAGTCTAGAGAATGCACCAGACAGCATCTACAGTAAGAACTGCAAAAATCTAAATTTTCTAGGGGGAGGCCCCCCAAACCCTTCGTGCCATTTCGTCCGCTTGCATTTTTCAGGGCAATCTCTATTGGGCTCAGGGCCATCTGTAAATTAGCTTAGATGGCCCATAGGGCCATCTCCCAAAATCCTTAATGTCATGCACTGGTTGTAGACCAAGCGGCAACCACATCGTGGTTTCAAAACATTTTATTCTCAGTATAGTTAGATTCCCCCTTCCTGTCTATGGATCCTGGAGTGAATTTTTTCTCAACTCATCTGTTTAATTAATATTCAGTCTTAAAGTTATGCATACATTCGGGCTTGGTCACATTGAGTGACGGCTCTGTCAAGTGACTGCTGCTGCTAGCTTCTTGTCTCTCTGCTAGCTGCTCCGTGAAGCTAGCTACAGGGACTATGCTTGGTCAGTTCATCCAGGAAACACAACTTGAAGCCGGCCGCGGTTGTTTCATGCTTATATATCGGACTATTGTGACTCGCTCTGCGGTTAAAACAGACGGTGCATGAATGCGGTTTTGCGGTAAGTGAAATTCGAGTGCTTTATTTATGTGTTAATGATTTTAATCAGCTACGTAATGAATGTTAAGGCTTGGGTTAACGTCTAAGCGAGTGGTAGCTACATCAGTGCTAACGATGCTAATCGTAGCCTCCAAGCTAAAATCATAGACTGTATATATAAAGGTTAAAACTAAATAGACAAGTGTTAAGCGTTAAGTGGGATAATACTGTTGAACAAACAGCTTCTGTTTGAGGTTGATAAAATAAGATCATCCTTGTAACTTAGAGAGATATTTTATTATGTAGGTAGGAACTGTATGCATCGCTAAGGTTAATTTAAATTGGCTATGCTCAAGTATGTAGACAAGCTAATGTCGAAGTAGTAGTGTATGTGAAATCAACCTCACAATAAGATGTGTGTATATTACAATTATTAATGTCATATTTCAAGATGATTACTTAGATATTACAATATGGTTGGTTGAGCTGGAGTTCATTATTGAGCTTACACGTTAACGTCACAGTCATATCTGAAGAACGAACCAAAACCTTGTTGTTTTTATTAATTGTATTACCAAATTGGTATCAAATAAACATTAAGCATTGTTAACACAACTTCCAAAGTTACAGTAAAATAAAAAGGACCCTCACTCGGACAATACACAATCCAACCTGTTCAACAGAAGATAATCAGTTATATTGTTTGTAAACATGGTACTTTACATATATATCTGTTTGTTTAAGGTGTCCAGGTGATGCAGACAGGCTGGACCAGAGAGTGAGAGACAGAACTGGACTCCTCACAGCAGTGAACTTCAGCTCAGGTACAAAGACTCTTTTTTTCATACTGTACAAAGAATCAAGAAAGATATTGGTTTAAATGAATGAAGTATTGGCTTTAATACACTGATATACATTCCTTTAAACAATACTAGATCACCTACACATCAGTGAAGTTGAGGGTTTTTTCCATGCAAAATGATTTTGTCAGCTTTCTAATTTAATGTATTGAAGGCAAAGATATTTAACACATAGTGAGAACTGCTACTATTTATCTCTGAATATTGTCTGTAAAAAAACATGGTAAAAGTTATTCTTTCAGTGAGACAACAGAGCAAGCTTCTACAGTTGCACTACGTTTTGATAACAGTTAAATATTATTTTGATAATAACATATATTTCAATGTTGATGAACTTCATACTGTTCATTCGTAATCTGATTGTCTTTGTAGCTCACTGTTGAAATAAAAAAACAAACATTACAATTACAAAATAATGATATCTACAGCCCCTAAACACACAAACACACCGCTTTCATAAATAACACACTTGTTTTGCAATAATATGTTTTATGTTTCCTGTAGTTTTTGTTAGGAAAGGACATGCCTGAAAGACATAACATGTTCTCCTTCTCTGAGGGTCAAGAAGAACATCCAAGAGGAACATTAAAAGCTGATGCTATGAGATTTTAAGACCAGTACAGGACATTCACTAAGAAGCTACTTTTATTGTTAAAACAGTCAGGTGATCGAATGCACCTATTTCCACATCTACACTCCATCAGCTAATTATTTCTATTTGCCTCGCTTTATGAGCTTCACGTCACTTGTGCCTTGTACCGCAGAGTTTGCAATGCCACAAATAAATGGGGCCAATCTTCAGTCAGATGTGAATGTGTAATCTAACATTTTCAGTAAGAATAATGGACGAAAGGAGTGCAAATACAAATACAATTTATTGAAATGTGAACCAAAAGTTAATCAAATGTTTTAAATAAAAAGCACATATGGACAGAAGGTGTAAACCTATTAAATGTATAAGTAAACACATTTAGTCAAATAAAATGACAGACTAGGCCTGTGCAGTTGGTATCAGCTATTCCCAGCATGGGCTCCTCCATCAGGCCTGGTCCTCCTCGCTGAGGAAAGAACCTCAGTCCTCTCCAAACCAACAGACAGGATGTCCATCACACGGAGGTTTCTCCCTGAAGTCTCTGCAGCTTTCTGGACACCACGCTGTCTCAATCCGTCCACACTGAATATGAGAGGGGGAAAATGAAAATAACAAATGCTTTAGACAATAAGAAACATAAAGTTGACTGTTGAGTTGCTCAGTTTTTTTAGATTGTCAATACTATTACTGTATAACTAATATATCAGGTTAAGAGGCACATTCAAATAAAGATTGGTCTTTAAATACATGTTGTCTTTTGAGTTGTTTGTCTAAAGTCAAGGATCTAGAACGGGTACTTAGTTTTAATGATACAGTCTGGTTATTATGCTGTTGGGAGGAGGCCTCACAGGTAAGAGCACTAACTAACTACCATCACATGTACCTTAGCTTGACTTAAATGTATTAAACGTATAATTAAGTGATATCAAAATATAAATAACTAATGTCATGCAAACATATTAATATTTGCTTGATTCCAGTGTTGAATTTAGCACAATTGCATACAAACGTTAAGAGATTTTAAGATTCTGAAGTATTATGCTAAAAACTCAATAACTTAGATTATTATTTATAGTTTTGCTGAATAGTTTCATGTCCGCTTACCTTAGAAACGTAAAATGCCACGGCAGTGTGCAGATGGGGAGCATGTTAGCTTAGCTTGGTAGCTTCAGCTAGCTTCAGTTTCAGCAGTTGAACTCTGACGTCAGTGTCGAGCCGTTAGTGGCCGACTCCACCTACTAAGGGCTTCTCGGCAACTCTGCAGAATCCATATATACAGTCTATGTTGTAGACCAGCGGCGCTGAAAGTGGAGCTGTTGGCAGCCGTCAGACAGGATGAGAGGTCAGTTGCAGGCTGTCCTTTACAGCAGATGGGGGGACCGGCAGGAGCGGGAGGTTTAAAGAACCAGAGTCAGGGCCCACGGGGAGGGGCAGGACGAAGAATGGGGCTGGTTATTTGATGGATGGAGCAGTGTTAGCAGGTGGGCTACAATGGCAGGTGTAGCAGGATAGAAAACCAAAGCGTCCGTCAAAAATGGCAATCGGGTGTAACAGATATGTCCAGATCAGAACACAAAAGCCACAGAATAGTTAGAAAACTATAGCAGTAGAAAGTGGTCAGAAACTCTTAGATTTACACAAAGAAAGATGAGATTTTCGGACAGAGAAGCGGCGAACAGTCAGCGCCAGCGTCCTCTCACACCGTAGAAAAATTATAGAGGCAACAATAGAGGCTCGAGTGTAACATAGTGATGTCATTATGTTACAGAAGTAAACAAAGGAGTCAAATCGAGAAGTTTCAGGAAGGGGGCGGGGAGGTTGGGGTCTTTTGGGATTGTAGCCTTTGCAGACCATTTACATGCACTAAAACCTATAGAACACACTACAGGAAAGGGAAACCCCCAGAAAGCATAACATAGCCCGTTTAACATAAGCAAATATGGGCATATTGTTCATGAGCAGGTTTATGAAGTAACAGGTTACCTGTTACGGGATTACGTTTTCAGGATACTACAAAAGTTAAGTGTATTCCCTGAGAGATGCTTTAAAAAAATATGTAATCAGATTACTGATACATTTCTAGCAGGATTACAATGTTACTAGAAACTAAAGAGACCATATTGTATTTGATGTAAAGGATCAGATGTTATCTCTTCTCTGTAAACTGCTGTTCTGTAGGCTAATACTTTAACTGTGAATCTATACGCTTACTGCCTGCATCTGCTTTATGGTTTTAACTTGTTCATTTGTTATTTTTTAATTCAGTGTGAGCCTAATTGTATGTATTTAACTACGTAGAGGAAAATACTGTATTTTAAAGCAACCCTCCCAATGTTGATTATGAGTGTGTGTGTGTGTGTGTGTGTGTGTGTGTGTGTGTGTGTGTGTGTGTGTGTGTGTGTGTGTGTGTGTGTGTGTGTGTGTGTGTGTGTGTGTGTGTGTGTGTGTGTGTGTGTGTGTGTGTGTGTGTGTGTGTGTGTGTGTGTGTGTGTGTGTGCTTCAGTTCTTGGGTACAGCAGAACAGAGAACAAGCATTATACATCTATAAAGTATTGATCATAAACAGGATTCGTGCAATTCTCTCCATTGGGTCAAACTTTCTCCTCACCCAGGTTGCCAGCTAAGTAAGGGACACAATTATTTTTGCCATTTTTCCCAAAGAAAAAGAGACCATGCTCAAAGGAAGAGCTTAAAAAGAGGTCACCTGAACTTGCCTCGCTCCCCTCTCACGTTCCCAATTCACCCACAGTAGAATGGCCGAGGTGGGGGACTGAGCGGCTGCACACATTACAGCCCAGTCTCAACAGCTAGCCGCAGCAGGACTGTAATTTCTGCCATACGAGAGTGTGAGCTGAAAAGCAGAGTGATGGCCACTTTTCTGTTATTATTCTCTTGGCAGAGTGCTGGCTGAAGGAAACAACCATGCTTTAAGAACATGTCCATCAGCCACTGGCAGTATTTGTAAAAGTAACTCTGTCATGTTGTACCATTAACTTTTGAAAAGCAAGTATGGTTACAATATATAATACCGTGCATCTGTCCACCCTGCCTCCTGCATTATATTGACACTTAAATCACATTTAAGCACCACGGATTATAGGTCATTTACCTACACTCTACAAATGAAATATGGACTTTAATGAAATGTATTTTGTCAACAGGTTACACATAATTGTATTAGGTTAGTTGAAAGCAATAATATTAAGTTTAAATACTAAATGAACTGTTGTCCATATGTTACAAGCAGAGCCAGCTTGTAACATATGGGGGCTCGTCCAATCAAAGAACCAGGTGATATTTGTTTAGTTGATTTGTCTGCCTTATTAGACCGTTTGTTCCTGGAGTAGGGCATTAAGGAGTAGCTTTGGAATTACTTAAAGGTGACCTATCATGCAAAATGCACTTTTGTACGTCTTTTATACATGAATATGTGTCCCCGGTGTTCCAGGGAACTCACCAAGTGTCAGAAAACACAACCCTCTCTATTTTCCTCCATACCCACATCTCTTAAAAAGGGGCTGCAACGGATCTGATACAGACTGATCCAGATTTGAACACTTCTATGACGTCACAGAAGTGGCGCTCCGGCTATTGGGCCAACTCCACCAATCAGGAGGAAACAGCCACGGACATTGCCGTTCGAAAGCGCTGGAGACGCTGTAGTACATATGCCAGGGCTGTAGATTGTGCTGTTCTCACAGAATCAGCCCATGAAAAGACAATGTTAAATTGAGCGAAATGAGGAATGGCTAAAATGCATGATCTGTTTGGTATTTTGAAAAATAAAAAGTATAAATATGCCTTACTGTATATAGGTATGGTCCTACACTATATTATTCAAATATAGCATGATAGGTCCACTTTAAGCAACATCTCCTTTAGGGGAGATTGTTGGTTTGTTGTTTTTGCTTGTTATTTTTGTGCATAAACATGACTCGAAATGTTTTTGTCATGGGAACACGTCCGTGGCTGACTTGGTGAGTAACAGCTTTGCTGGGGCTTTACCGGGTCATTGGGTAAGTGTTTAAAACACCTGTCGTGGCATGCATGAAGACTAGGGTGGGACAAGATAGTTAGTATTGGGTAGGCAGTTAGCTAGGGGAGAGGTCAACTAAATATCATTGCTTTCAACTAACTTAATAAAATGTTGTTTAATCTATAGACAAAATCATTTATTGAAAGTCATCTTTTTAATGAATATAACACACTACAGAAAAAGGAAACCCCCCCAAAATCACAAAAGGGCCCCTTTAACATTAGGAAATAAGAGCATATTGTTTATGAGCAGGCTTGGGGAGCAACAGATTACATTTAACGGGATTCATGATACAAAAAAAGGTACTGTATTCCCTTACAGTTACATAAAAAAAGACTTAATCAGATTCCTTGTGGCTAAAAAGTGCAAATACAGAGCAGCAATGTTCAGCAGTATTTGCATAATGAATACTTTTTAATAGAAATTCAGCAATGAAGGCCACATTGTCTGTGGGCTAAATGCAAAGTGAAAACGGTTCAGGTCCGCTCCTTTTTCCTAAAGCTACAAAGTCTCCCACTTGGCGACTACAAAGAAATGGCGGAAAATGGCCGACAACCACCACCACTGGCAGTTACATTTTTTATTTTTTATTATTAGGAATATTAAGTTTGCTTTTAAAGTAACTAACATTGCTTGTTTGTTTTGAATCAATTTGTATGCAGTGGGAGTAAGGCTTTTTACAGCTGACATGTTGACCTGTCATAGTAGGGAAAAACAACAGACGACATGAATTGTTGCTCAAACAGGAACAAACATTTAAAAAAACCTTGTCTAGCTCTAACGCTATAGTTTGGTATTTTCTCAAAAGTTTGACTTAAATCTTAAAATGTATCTAGAAATGTTGAACAAAAATTAAAAAAGTGCATCCTGGTTTTAATACTGAGAATTCAACTGAATTGTTTGCAGTTTGACTTAACTGTTATAATTTCTACTCTATTTTCAAAATGCAAAACGATAAAAAAAAAACCTTCCTCTGTAATTATTTGTTCCTTTATGCCTTGCCTTATCCGCAATAATTAAACATCAAGTGGCTCCGTTTACAGATCTGTGTTTTGTACCATGTCAATTATCATTTAAAAGTCTCTCGCTTGGTTACTTTGTTCCCCACACAATACCACAAGTTAAAATGTGTGGCCTCCGGCTCCAATTAAAAGCAATTTGTTAAATAACTATCTCATCAGCAGAGCGTTCTTTTACGACTCCTTTTAGTTTCAGGTGTTATCCTGAGCCATGCTTATGAATAAAGAAATGCAATACAAGTTGTTTGGAAAGGAATAGCCTCTGCATGTCTTTATTATAATCGCACTTGCTGTTTAAGGCGTTACATTGTTTACAGACTGAGAAGACATATTATAAAAGGGAGGTGTGATAGGGCAAGAGTTCATACAATAAAGAGTGACGGACAACATAAATTGACCATTAGTGTTCAAATGTAAATCCAGTATTTGGACTGTTCCTGTTGAGCTGCAACTGCGTGTCATTTCTTCCTCCTCCTCCTCCTCTTCCTCAATCGTCTCTCTTACCTTCAATCCTTTCCGTCTGCTTTCCTCTGTGCTAGCAGGTAAATGAGTTCCTAGTGAGTATTAACTAAGATCAGTTATCTGATCAGCCAGGTCACATGGAACAAAGGCCTCTCCTTTTCCTCCAGCCACCTGCACTGCCCACTACAAGTGAGTACCTGCATTTGGGCATGTGATCGAATTCTCATGTAAGTATGTTTATCCATACATCTATGCATAACTCGTTGTGTATGTGTGTCTGTTCGTCTTTGTGTGCATGTGTGTGTGTGCGTGTGTTTATGTGTGTGTGCGGCTGGGGGTCGACAGATGCTCCTTCTCAGTGAACACAATGAATTACTTATAGGCCGTTAAGCCAAACACGGGTGCCCTGTCCGCTGGTTTACCCAACACTGATAGGGCCATCTGCCGAGGTGACTCTGCCTTCCCTACCGCTCTTTACACAAACGTAACCAGACGCTTATCTGCCAGGGAGGGGCCCCACGGCTGATTAAAACATCACAACCTCTACAATTGTCTGTGTTGGGTTCTGACATGCGTACATGTGCATCTAGGTGGCGGCGGTTTACCTCCGTGCTTGTAGAACAATGAGAGGCGTTAGTGTGTGGGCTGAGGCATGAATTTGAGTTAAGTTTAGGTCCAAGGGAAAGGAGTAAGGTCCAACGAGGGTGACTGAAAACACAATTTGACTTGCATTGTGTGTCTGCACTAGTTTCACCCTTCTCAGATTATTCTATGTGGCTGGAGGAAAAACAAACAGACCTAGAACCTAGAATTTGGGGGAATAAAATAAAGAAAATGTGAAGGTATAATTGTTTTCTGAAGCCAAAGGTCCTCTGTCCTCATAGAGCTGTTTTCTGAGAGCATTTTTTTGCATCCGTTTTCAATGAGAAGAAAGTGCATGTGGTCACATTCAGTCGCCTTGAGAAAAAGTCTTCTTTCTGATCGCTCTGTTATATTTGTGTGTCCCAAGCGCTTTGAGTTCAACCTTTTCTGGCCATTCTGCCAGAAAAATATGCTATATGGCCGCAGAGCCTAACATTAGGGGTAAACAAAGGTCAGGTTGCCATAGAATCACGCACCTTTGAGTGCAACATTATACCAGAAGGTACCTCTTATCCCTCCCCCCTTTATTCTTGTAACATAAAAGCTAAAACTTGCTGATCAACAAACTGATCTTTCATTTTTATTACTACAATGGAAGTTTCTGCCTGTCTTTCAAGTTTTTTGACAAGCATTCATCCGATTGACTGCACACTTGGCAGGTGCATTGCTGAGGACCAGAGGTCTCAAGAGAGAAGAACAAGGGGTTCTCTAGAAATACCGGTGGACAATAAAAGTATGTGAGCATCTGATACGTCCTCTGTAAGTGTTGATATAGAACTAGTTTGAATTGGTACCGTAGACATACCTGCGGAAGCAATTTGGGGTTAAGTAACAGGCCAAGGACACTTCGACATGTGGACTGCAGGAAGGGTCGAACTGCGGACCCTGTTTGCAGATTAGCGCACCGACTTTTTAAAGTACATTTTAGTTTGGGTTTTGTAAGTCTCTTGGTGTGTTTGACTATTTGTGTGTGTGTGTGTGTGTGTGTGTGTGTGTGTGTGTGTGTGTGTGTGTGTGTGTGTGTGTGTGTGTGTGTGTGTGTGTGTGTGTGTGTGTGTGTGTGTGTGTGTGTGTGTGTGTGTGTGTGTGTGTGTGTGTGTGTGTGTGTGATATCTGCAGGGATATCTGGAGTGGTTGTTGCCATGCTTACAGGACCATATAAACTGTGCAGACAGAATGACAGATTTGGAAGGTCTCTGTAATGATGTTTTGGAGCTTATTCAGTGAAACGGTACAATAAGTGCAATCTCTGTCATGTCTATTGTCATCAGTACGTTTTAATTGGCTTTATTCAGATGCAGTGGCGGTTCTACGGGGTGGCACGGGGTGGCAGCTGCCACCTCAGAAAAATGCATTGCCACCCCAGCTGCCACCCCAGTTGACAGCTTTGTTTTGAAAGAAAAGTTGTGGTTCATCGGACATTTATGAGAGAAAATCTCTAATGTCCGAGTGCAAGTGAATGCAGCACAAGACGTGAGCCTTGTAACCCCTCCCCCGGCACTGGCGCGAGCCTGGAAATAGGATTGGCGGCAATTTCATCTGAACGGGGGGAACAGCGCAAAACGAGAAGCATTTCGGATCCAAGTAGACGGAAGGAATGAGGTGTTTGCGGTCTACAATGACAAAGAAGAGTCTGTCAAGTTTGGCTGTAAGGCAAGGCAAGGCAAGGCAAGTTTATTTATATAGCACTTTTCTGTATGCGACAATTCAAAGTGCTTTACAAAACAAATTAAAATACTTTTTAGGATAAATACAGTAAAAACACATATATAATGGCATTTTACAACAGGCATTACAAAGTAAAGATAATAAAATATAAACACCACAGGTATACAATACGTTTAAAAGGCATAGGCATACTGTAGTGTGAATATGAGCATCTCAATTAAAAGCAGCCAAAGAGATATGTTTTTAGTCTCGATTTAAAAATAGTAAGCGTTTCTGCGGACGTGCATGATTTGGGTAGTTTGTTCCAGAGTGTCGGGGCATAATAGCTAAATGCTGTCTCTCCTTTTTTTTGTTTTCACTCTCGGAACCGATAGCAGACCCGTCCCAGAAGAACTGAGGCACCTTGATGGCTCGTAATTATGTAGGAGTTCAACAATATACTTTGGTCTTAAACCATGTAATGATTTAAAAACTAGCAATAGTAGCTACTTTAAAATCAATTATTTGGTCGACTGGAAGCCAATGTAAAGATTTCAGAAATGGACTGATGTGATCAGGGGCGGACTGGGACTACAAATCAGCCCGGGACTCTCGACTGGCACACTTCGGTACCGCCGGCCCACCGCGGTACCGCAAGTAAATACCGCTAGTAAATTGTCGACAGGGGGGGGGGTGACTTACCGCAGAGGTAGACATTAAGGGTAAAATGCCACTGGCCCTCTGGGCCGGTGGACTTGTATTATCACTGGCCCCACCATTGTAACCACTAGCCCGGAGCATTCGTCCAAAAAGAAAATCGACTAATAATGAAGAAAATTAACACATTTGTTGCAATAGTAATTTATGCACTAACTACATTACTACTTGAATCATCAGTTCTTCCTCATTTTCCTCAATTGTTCATATTTGGTTTATTAAAATAATGATATTGTGGTCATTGTTAAAAAATGTCTGCTATTATTATGAGTATTATTATTTGTATAAAGCGCTTTCTGCCTTCCTGTCAGTAGGAGTTAGAAATGTAATGGCTATGTAATTGATTAGATTAGAACCTTCATTATCCCAAACTGCTGGGACATTTCCCTAAAGCCAATACCTTTATATTGTCTACTCTTCACTTACTTGTCAGCATAGGTCGGCATTGATGTACAGAGCCGAAAGAAGACCTTGTTTATATTGGCATCATATTGAGAGGTGCAGTGACGCGTCCTAAAACCAGGAAGTACGCTGCTGGTTCCCTCGACAAAAAGCAATGGGATTTCTCCACAGGGTTTTGGAAAATAGCTGGAAATAAGGTCTCTGGAAAACAAACCTGTTTGATAAATGCACGTTTTGTTCAGCCGGATAATATCCACATGTCTACACTACTTTTATAATTTTCGAATCATAAATCTAATCGATAGATTATTAAAGGGTTTTAGGACGTGTCACTGCACCACTAGAAGCCAACTCCATCGATCAAGCTGGCCGAAACTTTCTCTCCCTCCTCTTCTCATGCTCCCTGTCACTCTCCTTTAACTCCTCCGGTTACTTTCTTTTATTTGATGATTGTTTTTTGCCCGGCGCTTGGCCGGTTACCGCTGGTATTAAAAACATTTTGGGGAATGGTTAGGTGGCGCAATAGTCTGTAGTGAAGGAGCGCGCTCACGGGAGCCTGCTCGCGCTGCGCTCCGCAGCAAACAGCTGTTTGCTTTTCACCCAACACGACAACCGACTCACAAAACACTATGTTGTAGCGTTGATAAACGAAACAATTTAACAAAATTGCTAGTCAAAATACCAATACCACAGGACAATTTTTTTAAAGCAATATTTGTAGTGGCCCGAGCGGGCAAACTACGTTATGCTGGCCCGGGGTGTCTAAATAGTGCTTCCGGGCCAGCGGGCCATTTAATGTCGAGCCCTTCCCGTTACCGGCCGGTGTCGGTACCAGATGTGTTCGGGGTACCATATGTGTTCGGGGGCCGTCTCTTACCAATGACGTCACGCATTGTACGCATTGTGATTGGCTGTACGGTAATTTACCCAGGGGTGCTCGGGGGCAAATCACATTTACAGATCATGACGAACCGAATTGAATTATTCCTATGCTCCTAGCGTGTGAAAATGTTTGTGAAAAACATGTTAAAAAAACATGAAAACGGAGCAATGGCTGTACGCCATTGGCTGTACGGCAACTCAAGAGGACCATCATACACGGTCAAATTCCGAACATTTAAACATAGCCTACACTTCATTCTTTACTTTGTCCGTTATTATATGTAGAAGATGAACTACCTCTCTGAAAGGTCCCAATGTGTTCATTTTGATGGGCTGTCTTCTGAGTGGTTAAACATCACTAAAGATTTTCTGACTTCTGACTGCTTTGGATATATAATTACACCACAATAAGGTTTTACTATCACAGTGCACTGAGATTTGTGACAAACTGTAAAGCACTTACGCATCACTGTACACTGTAAACCAAGGCGGTTTTGCCATCACTTACTGTACTGAGGCTCAGTCACTGGTACATTTTCATTTACAAAGCCATGTTGGATAAAGTACCATCTTATATCTGCTCCCTGATCTCTCGGCAAATTGAAAGTACTTATTGCCTGAGATCTCATGCTGTGGTTTTATTAAATGTGCCAAGTGCTAGGACTGTCTTAGGGAAGAAAGCTTTTAGATGTGCAGCTCCACTAACTTGGAACAGTCTGCAAAAAGAATGTAAAATTACCAAGCTGGTACCACTACATGTTTTTAAAGCTCGGTTGGATGCTCCACAGTCAGATAGTGTTGGTACCTGTACATGTGGATAGATATGTAAATTGTAATCCCTGTATTTTTTGCTGTATGATGTCCTTTTGTTGTTCTGTTGTTTATGTTTTTATGTCTTCATGTGGAACCTACTGCTGCAGGTCTCCCTTGAAAAATAGATCATTGATCTCAATGGGATTTTACCTGGATAAATAAAGGTTTTGAATTGAATGTCGAGCATTAACTGCAAGTCACTCAAATGCATAAACTGGAGAATAATTATGTTACAAGAGTTACAGAAAACATATCCAAGTGTAACAAACATCCAGTATTAACCTTACTGTTTTTTTACTAACAGTAACCAACTAATAATTTTCATGAAGTGCATATTTATTCCAAACTCACAATATATATATATATATATATATATATATATATTGTGAGTTTGGAATTGTGAGTTTGGAAAATATTGTGAGAAATATTGTGAAAATAATATTGTGAGTTTGGGAAAACGTTGCAGAGATCAAATGTTTCCTTGTCTGAAAGGAGAAACCTAATTTTAAAAAAACATTTTCAGTGTGTGACTTGAAAGATAAGTTCTGATCAATAATAAAACCTAGATATGTGTATGTAGTGACCCTTTCAATGTCAATGTCAGTCCCTTGAACAGTACAAATGTTGGAGAGAAAAGAAGTTAACTTTTTGAGATTTGAGAATATCATGAGTTTGGAGTTGTCTGCATTTAATACTAACTTGAGTTGAGATAAATGGGATGGAATAACATCAAAGGCAGACTGGAGGAAATCAAGACTTGCTCTATAGAAGAGGATGAACAATAAATAACAGTATCATCTGCATAGAAATAGAAAGCAGCATTTGAAAGATTATTAGAGATTATTTACATACAGTATATGGTGAAATTATTGGTCCTAATATGGAACCTTGGCGCACACCCTTTCAAATCAAATCAATCAAATCAAGTTTTATTTATATTCCACATTTATAAACGATTTTTGGTCGAGCCAAAGTGCTGTACAAATAATAAAAATACCCTACAGTAAAGACATTTTACAGCTAATACAACAGCAGTTTGTTCAGAATATCAGTATGAGAAGAAAACGACACCCTTTGTCCTTAGACCCTCACATCGTACAAGGAAAAACTTCAAGAGAAAACCCACAGTTTAAAGGGAAAAATGGGAGAAACCTCGGGGAGAGCAACAGAAGAGGGATCCCTCTCCCAGGACGGACAGACGTGCAATAGATGCCGTGGGTAAATCGAAAAGATAATACATTTGCAACATAGGTAGACCGTATGTTAGGAAATGCATGCTTCTATAATAATAGGATGAATCCACGAAGATGTCAACAATCCTGTGGGAGCCTTCAGGGAGGCAGCACGACGAGACCCAGGCAGGACCGCAGAGACAGGTTCAGCCACGACCCGAAGTCCACGACTTAATCCAGAACTCAGGATAGAGGATCCAGGATGCGGGACCACAGCAAGAGGATCAGCCTCGACTCAAGATCACATCAAGACACAAAAGAAGAAAAATTTGTCTGGGTTAATCGGAACATGAGAATACACAGATTCAGACAGACAGAAGGAAGAACAAGCACTCCCTTTGGAGTGATTTTTTTTAAATATTGAAGTTAAATGCATCAAACTGGTGCACTTTGAGAGCAAAATGAAGAGATATATGGATACCTCTCAACATCCATATGAAACAACTGTAAACAGATTTACTTTGTCTTTATGGATTCGATTGTGGACTTGATTGTGATTGCTGCACATTATCCCTTACTTAATAAATACTTTTTTTGATAATTTATTATATAGAAAAGTATATCATATTGATATATAATATATAATTTATTGATAATATATAATATAATCAAATATAACAATCAAAACGAAATAAGTAGTATTAAGTATTAGGGCTAAGAAAATATTGTACATGTGAAATAGTTGTATGTATTGATTTAAATTGACATGCATACGCTAAGAAAAATAGTCCGTTGTTACTGTTTGAACTAACGTACCAACGGCACTGAACATATTACATATTACCTACCATATTACGTTATATACTTCTTACCTTCCATTTCTCTTGTTCTTCTCCTCATTCGTCATTGTTTTTCTTCAAGTTTTATTGTATTTCTTCAAGTTTTTATCTTGTTGGTCGAATGCACTTAAGCGTCAGCTAAATACAATGTAATGTAATGATAAAAAAAACCCTCTATACTAGTCTAGACAGCGTGGGTAAATTACCGTACAGCCAATCACAATGCGTTACGTCATTACGTCGTGACGTCGTGACGTCACTGGTAAGAGACGGACCCCGAACACATATGGTACCCCGAACACATCTGGTACCGACACCGGCCCACATCGTCTGACCGGCCCACTTCAGTACCGGCCCATCGGGATTCGTCCCGAACGTCCCGACGGCCAGTCCGCCCCTGGATGTGATCCACTCTTTTAGTGTTAGTGAGGACACGTGCAGCAGCGTTCTGAATCAGCTGCAGCTTTCTGATGGATTTATTTGTCAGCCCTGTGAATACACTATTGCAGTAGTCGAGTCTACTAAAGATAAAAGCATGGACAAGCTTTTCTAAGTCCTGTTGTGACATTAGTTTTTTAATCCTCGATATGTTCTTCACATTGAATCAAAATTCATTGCTGTACTCAGCATTGAATCAAAATGCACCATAGCTTTTAATCTTAATCAGTTTGTGAGGCGTTTTGCTGAACACATGGTAATCGCCTCATTCAGCTGTAATAGGCATGCCAACTTGATGCTCTGCTCACGGATGACTCGATGAGCATAATAAACTGTTAAGATGATGATCTTACGTGTGAGAATATATTTTTTTCTTTGTGGGGGTCTGCCCCCAAAAAACAGTTTTAAATCCAGAGAAAGTCAAATAAGACTGTGTGTAAAACTACACTGCCCAGCCAAAAAAAAGTAACCACTTTGATTTAACTAGGCGAGTAGGTACGGGCATTCCTCTGGATAATAACTGCAGCGATGTATGTTTTAGCTGAATACACGTCTTTTAACCCTAACTGATGCAGTTAGTCCCTTCTTTAATGTTTGTTCTTTCTGATGTAAAGTCAAGGTTGTAATTGTTTGCAATGAAGTGGGGCGCTGAACTGTTCCTTTGAATCTTTTGATATATGATAGTAATTACTTGTCTTTCAAATTTGAAGGAGGGTGAGCAAGCATCTTGAGGAACATTCATCATTAATTCCTCCAAAAAATAGTTTATTTAATAATAACATATGATTATCATAATATGTGAATCATAACAGTGATTGACAGCTGATAGGAAGTATATGATTGTTAATAATATCATATTCATACAGACACACATCGATGAGACAGTTAATTAACGTACTTATTGCAGCAGTCTTCATAGATTTGGTACCCATGCTGGTCTAAGAGTGAGACAAAATCATTCAGTTATTGTTCAGTTAAAATTCATTAAATTAAGCCTGCCACCTTATATATTTATATTTAAGGCTTTACTGATGTGCCACAATAGTGTCACCAAACATTATTTAGTTAAAATATTAATATTGTGGCTTTCCAACTAACATTAATTGATATGACTGCGATTAAATCAGCATATACTTCTGCCAGGGGATGCCACCCCTGAAATTCTCCTGCCACCCTCTTGCCACCCCATACATATTTTTCTAGATCCGCCCCTGTTCAGATGAATGATTAGGTATATTATTTTCTATTAAACTACACTTCAGTGTTACATAGAAGAGGACTTAAAGGTCACATGTCATGCTTTTCCGGTTATTACCCTAACCCTTGTGTGTTATGAAGGTTTTTCTGCATGTAAACGGTGTGCAGAGTCAAAACCCTCAAAGTACACCCTGTAGCGAGTAAAACTCTAAAACAGAAAATACCTGCCCAAAACGCCTCGTTGGTGATCATGTCATCATCCATTTGATTCTTCCGGGTACGTGCTTACGAAAGCACGTACCCGGAACTAAATGGGCCAATCCGTGGAGCTGTTACGTTACGTCCGCGGAGCCGTTACGTTAAGCCCCCGCTGATTGGTCCAAATTGACCAATCCACACACACACACACACACACACACACACACACACACACACACACACACACACACACACTCAGTGCAGGCAGCCCTGCTGATTTCTGCTCCCTGCTGCAGGCTGATAACAGACAGTTGGGATTGCGCGAAATTCTCTCTGCAGACCCATTCTCACAGCGTTTATCAACCTGTAAACCTTTTTCTTACTCAATATCAAGCCACACTTATTGTTTTTACTTCGGCTGTGACTTTGTGTGTGTTCAGGTTGAGTTTGGCTGTGTTTGGCTGTGTATCGCTAAACAAGGAAATCACGGAGGGGGGGGGGGGAGGAGCTGCAGCGAGCCGTTTAGTGGAGAAAGTGAATGCTGCTGAATACACATACTTTACAGAGATGCTGTATGCGAAACCAATGTGAGTTTGGAAAATTGCACAGTATTTTTCTATTTTAGTATACCTCAACAATTGAATTATGATCAGTGGAAATGGCCATGACATGTGACCTTTAATATATTTAGCTACAAGGCAAACTTTTTTTTTTAAAATCAAGATATTAAAACTGATTACGTTTTACCTGCAAGCTATTGAAATCTAAGTATGGCAATGTCAATGTGTGAGCAATGAGAGACGTGAAGGTGGAGTTGAACAGGCAAAGGAAATCAGAACGCCTGACAATTACTGACAGCTCTGCAGAGTGTATGTATCCACCCATGGAACCACTGAATTACAGGTTTGATTATATTTCATGTTGCCGGAGCACTGTATTGTTTATCAAAATGGAATATAACAGCAGGTCGTGCAAAACATCTGAAAAATCATCATATTACATGAAAACATTACCCAAATGTCCCCATGGGAGAGCATTAATCTATTATTTCATCCAACAAATGTCACATCATTTTTGGATTCCTTGTTGAGTGTGCTGTAAATATTTGTTGAATGCAATAAACATGTTGTTGAATGGATTTAAGAGGACAGTTACATTTAAACCTAAAAGTGTTGATACAGTTGTCTTTTTTGGTCTGTTTGCTTAATAATAGTATATCCAATGAGGAGTGAGAGTTTGACTTCGATTGGTACAAGGGTGTTCATACTGTATACACAGGTCATTTCCAATTGTATTGGAATTGTTATTATTATATACAAAAGCGAATTAGTTAGAAATAGTTAGACATCTTTGAAAAAAAATGCTTCCTTGCTTAAAGGGGACATATCATGCTATATTTGAATAATATATTGTAGGGCCATACCTATATAAGGTATATTTATACGTTTTATTTTTCAAAATACCAAACAGATCATGCATTTTAGCCATGTCTCATTTTGCCTCACTCCAGCTCTGTCTTTGCATTAGCTGGAGCTGACCCCCCACCCCCCTGCAAAGGAGGGGGCGAGGCACAAGCGTCATGTTACTATGCTGTTGCCATGCTGTTGCTATGCTGTTGCCATGCCACAGCAACCTCTCATTCCCCTGATAGGTGGAGAGTTGACCATACAGGCGGAGTGCACCTCTGTGACATCATAGAGGCGCAAATCAGAATCCACATGTATCAAATCCTTTGCAGCCCTGTTTTTAGAGATTTGGGTATTGAGGAAAAGAGAGAGGATTGTATTTTCTGACACTTGGTGAGTTCCCTGGAACACCGGGGACACATATTCATGTATAAAAGACGTATAAAAGTGCATTTTGCATGATAGGTCCCCTTTAACGTTAGATGAGAAGATTATTACCATTCGCATTATGTGTACACTAAATATGAAGTTTCAGCCAGCTCCTGTTAGCTTAGCCTAGCACACGTGCTTGAAACAGATGCAAACAGCTAGCATGGCTCTAGGGTAACAAAATGTACACCTGTAAATCCTGCTAAATAACACGTGCTGTCGTATGTTTAATGTGTAGAAAAACATAAAGTTTTGGTTTTACAGTAAAGCCTAAATACTTTTTGCTAGTTTGGAGGACTGACCTCTGGCAGCTTAACTACTCTGTGACAAGTATGACGCATTAGGTTGTTATACTTTACTCGTTAAGGGGCTCGCAAGTTAGCTAGCTAGTTTGCTAGCTAGCTTGCTAACCTTCAGGCTGCACTGGTTAGCCTATAGGGAATTAGATGAAAAGTGGACTAATGGCCAGTAACTCTAGGTCTTAACGATCCCGAACTTCCCGTGGCTACGAGAATACTGAGCTACAGACCACTCCTCCCCGGTGAATTAGTCTCCTTGCAGCGGAGAGTGAGGTTTCCATGGTAAACTAGCCGCTGATGCTTCGCAAAATCCTACCGATGTAGGCGTAGTTGAATCTAAAATGGGTTGGAAAAAGGATAGGCACAGTAAGGCTATAGCTGTTTTCCGTTATACAAAATCTTTATGCTAAAACAAGCTTAGAGTACATTGTGTTGCGTTCACTTCATTCTGGAAGAGTGGTACAGTGGTCCTCGACACCCCCACTGTTAACTGTCATCACTGCCTTTGTCAAACTACTACAGTCTCGCATGAAAGGGCCCTGACTTGGCCTAGATGTATGAGAAAGGGAACACAGACAAACACAGGTTACAAATAAATTGAAAAAATATGTGTGTGTCAGACTCGTTTCAAAAGCCGGACACAAAAAAAACTGAAAACAAAAAAAGAAACCACACTCGACAACACAATTGCATTTTCCACAATGGATTCTGAGTCTGGGAAATTAGAAAGTACAATGATGCACACTGCACACAATGGCCTTACAAATTGCTCATTTGTGTTAGAAAATACACCTCTTTTCTAGCGATTCTGCCATCACTCCACCAGGGATACGCACTGTGACAGATTATGCGTAGCTGTCATCTGCTGAGCGAGTAGAGTTCATATGAAAAGTAACATGATTTTTCAATTTGTTTTTTGGCTCTAAATACTGTTGAAGCACTGCTGCATACAGCTTGTGAACAACAAGGGGACAGTCAGTGGTAAAGGTTACACATACTGCATGAAACTCCTACATTTAAAGCATGCATTTGAAAAATCACAGCATCAAGAAACATTAACACACTAATTCAATTTGGATACAGCTTTATCCTGGCTATAAATGGAAAAAATGTTTTAGAAAGGTCTCCCTACCTGTGAAAAAGGTACAGGTTGAGGGGTGAATTCTTTATTTTTAAAGAACTTGACATTCAAGGCTTTGTCACAATATGATTTAGCCTTGGAGGTTAATGAAACCTGGTAAAGCTGGGTAAAAATGTGTATGCTTGCTTACCTTGTTTGTCATAAAAATATGTTTTTGAAGAGAGTGGGATGTTGTGGGTTTTCATGACAGACAACACAATGTGTCCTTGTACATTATTCACTGCAGTACCGTAAATTGAAATGTTGCCATGTCACTGGTGTCAAAGGAAAACATGTCAATTCATTGGTTCAGTGGCTACAGTTTTACAGGCTTGTCTGTCTCTTTTCTTTACATTAACGGCACAATAGACTGGTGCAGAAATAAGGGAAAAATTTATTACGGGGAACACAAGTCACCCTTTAGCATAGCGGTGTTGATGTGATGGGAACGTGATCTTAGTTTGTTTATATCCTAACGTTAGCTTTTACTTCTGGTGATTGCATTTCCGCTTAAGAATCTTAAACATGTGTTTGCCACTAAGGTTTTATTGTGAAATATTAAGGAATCCAATTAAAAAATCCCATTGCCTTTTGTGAAGGAAGCCATTGTGATGCTACCTTCCGGGTCGGCCAACAAAAATATGTCATCACTGCACCATGGTAGGTCGAATTTGTGCATTGCGGTTTTGTAAACACATTTGAACCATCCCCAGCTTCTTCATTTTTTGCTTTATATACTTTGTGTTCCACAGTTTTATGCTAGGATCAGAGACTCTTGTTTGATGCCAGCTTACGATCGATAGGTTTTAAGGAGGTTGACGCCCAGGAATGTCCTGAACACATCTAAACAAAAACATATAGCCAGCAATTACTCATTGTGTCTTTTATTTATATCAATTATGAAACATTTGCAAAATAATTAAAGGTAAGAGGTGCTATTTTTTTTCTAAATTCTATCATAGATATGTCTTTGATATACAGCGATTATTTTTCTTTTCTGTGTCTGTATCAACAGGCTTTCCTTCTTTATGTTCATTTCATACTTAGCTTTGTTGTTTGTTTGTAGTTTTACTGCAGGCTTGTTTATGTTGGAATTTCAAGAGATGAAGATATATGTCTGCTCTTTCTACACTAAGCAACTGACACAGCCCTGCCAGAAGAATATGATTGGAAAGGTATAACCGAAAGTAAATATTGTAAATCCCTGTCTATATGAAGTTTCGAAAATAAATAAATAAAAGAAAAGTTGCCACTCAATACAAAAAACTCAATGACAAGCAGTCCATAATCTAGCAGCCATAATGGATCAACAGGTTATTTTCGATGAGAGAAGCAGCAGCCCCTTGCACACTTTAACAGCATTTACTGCAAAATAAGTGTAAAAATGTTTCATATATATATTTGTAATAAAATCACTTACGGATACAAGTTGTACAAACATTTGAATATATGTAAATGTAATAATTATAAGTGAAAATGATTTTCACGTGTACTACGTGTAAAATCTTAACCTGAAAGTGGCTAGTGATTAGAATAAATATTGACTGTGAATGTATGCAACAATGTATGGCATTGTATATAGCTGTCTAACAGAAGTTACATCCATTTCTCACTTATTCTGACAATGTACTTAACTCCAAATAAAAGAACCCAATAAAAAGAGTTATTAAATAATAGTGAAGTCACGTTGTAATAACAATAACTCATCTCTCTCGAGTTTTCTTTTTGTGCTTTGCCAAAAGCCACTGTGTCAAGTGTCCTACCTGGGTTGCCGTACAGAGTTGTCAAATATGGCGGACCATCTCGCACATGCGCACTGCAGATCGGGTAGTGACAGTGACAATAGACAAGTTTACGCGCCAAACCACGGGTAGCGCCATAACCCTACACAAATGCACTTCATTTCCGCCGGAAGTCTTTTGCACAGCGTCTGTCGGTGTAAACCGGTGTAAACAGTCAGACGGGCACTGGTGTAAACACAGCGATTTCGATGCTAACAGTGATGCTAGCTTGGGAACACGATTCTACTTCTTTGACTGGAGATGGCGTTACTCTCCCCCACCCGAATTCAGTGCAAAACTGGGAGGATAACATGACGACGTGGCCCAGCATAACGTACAGCAAAATTTGCTCCTACTTCGTTCAATCCATGGCAATAGATGGAAAAGCAATGGACAGTCTGAAGGCATATCATAAGGCTGCGCACATTCTACTTTGCCCACATGCTCCCGAAAATTGTTGACGATTTTGTTGAGGGAAGGTTACAGTTCTGCAGTAAATATCTCAGCATTTTAAAACCAAAATAAACTGCCTTATTTAGGTCATGCCCACAGGAGCCAACAGTTGTCTGTTGTTTACATAATGCACAATTTACATGATCTCTTTATGCTGTGCAATATATCATATGTGCCTGTACTGTTTGAGTGAAAATAAAGTTTGATGTAATTTAATTTCATTATTGCACTGTTATTGCATTATTGCATTTCATATGTTCCTTAGAGTGCTACAATTTCTTTTAACACAGTTCATCATTCATATTAAGCTCATACTGTACATAAATAACACTGAATTAATTAATTGTTGAGAGGAAACTAAAGAAATGGCTTCAACAAGAAAGATCACATGTTTAATCCTAACAGGTATTACAAATTAAAATATAAAAGCAGCCCACACAATTACATCACTATGAAAATATTCATATATAATATAAAAAAATACAATGCATGCAGTATTTGTTGTGTTTATCTGTATTTAATGAACAACATGGCTGGGTGCTGGTTTGTGGTCGTAGCACTCTATCTAACCACTCGTTCAGGTGCTTTCTCGAGTGATTGCAACCAACTACCGCACACGTAGTTCCCGAACCACTTTTCTTCATGTTGTAATTGTTATATCCTCTTTGTCTCTGCGATATCAGTGCTTTGTCGGCACAACGGAGCTAGCTAGCAAAACAAACCCAGTCCGCCAAAACGGAAGTGCATTGCATCGAAGGGAGGAGTTCAGGATGTAGAGCGGAAACGGCTCAATAACTTGTGTATAGGAAAGGAGGTTTCAAACTTCCTTTATAACCTCCTTTAGCTTAGGGACCACTGGACCTCCCTTGACGAAAGGAGAGGAGAAAATGCTGCCCCACAATGCCTTGCGGCCGCAGCATTTACTATCCCGCAACAGTCGGCCGTTCAAGGAAACAACCGATTATGACCGAGAAATTATATCATGAAAGTTACCGTGCTTATTGAGCTTTTTAAAAAGGCAAGTTGCCAAAGTGCTTTGTTTTGAACGTTCATCAGTATTATAATCAAAAAGAGAAATATCAACGTTGACTGGGAAGGGTGACTGACGAGCATAAGTTTCACTTTCCTTTTTTATTTCAATTCCGACTTTGGTCATGAAGAATATGTTTCTCTGTTGTCCACATTAATAAAGCATAAAGCAACAGCATCAGAGCACGGTGCAGAGTCTCTAGATGAGTTTATAGTGGTCCGTCGTTCTTATTATACATCCATGTTGTAGTCCGCTGTATAGAAAACTGTAGTTTCCATAGTTTCCCCACAGCAGCAGATGCACATTTATGACGTCCGGTGGTGCATCATAAACACGTCGGATAGTGAAAGTGCAGTCGGATTCTCTAAAGTACCGCAGTCTCTTCTCCTAAATCCTTTTGAATTCTCCTATCCACTATCACTTAACCCCGTGACGTTTCACTCAGAGGTCAAGGGATAGACGATAGGGTTAGACGTTAGGAGCTGATTTTTGGATTATCCGGCCGCAACCCTGGTTTCCTTGCGTCTCTTGCAACCTGATCTCACCAGAATGCGTGACTCCAGCATGACTCCTTTAAAGGCCCAGATACACCGGCCCGAAATTGGCAGTAAATGGGAGTCAGGCCGAACATGAGCGTGGGCACGTCCTATTCGGAGTGGTGTGCGCCGCACCGTCGGGTCTTTTCTGCCGACCTGACGCCTTTTCTTCCCGATTCAACATGTTGAATCGGCGTCGAGAACACCACCGGAAGTCGGACAAAGGGATAACACTGATTGGCTGTTCAGCTAGCGAATCAGTGCATGAGAAGCGTTAACGGAAGTGAGGGAGGTAAACAAATTATTTAACACAAGCGTGAGTCCAAGGGCTGCTAGCTCCAGTATCTCCCGTTCGTCCTGCTCCTGTTCGTTCATGTTTCCAATGGACGAGAGTGAAAATGGAAAGAAAAACTCTATTTGTTGTTTGTTTATCTGAGTCTGTTCTTCTTCTCTGTCTTCCGGTTGTTCCGGTTGTTGCCTATTTTGAATGATGAATACACACTACCGCCGCCTGCTGGTAAGGGGAGTTATTGCCACTCACGCATGCACAGTTCATACGTGCTCGGCTTGGATTTGCGGTGTGTTCCAGTGCTCAAAGTCGGCAAATACGCAGGAGAGTTCGGCGACGAAACAGTCGGTGTCAGCGTTGGCGACTTCTCAGGTGACTGGCCGGTGTATCTGGGCCTTTACACCACATTGCGTGGTGGAGTCACGAACTTTGTTACATTTACGTGTCAGCACCACGCAAACAACCCCTATGTAAAGTGAATGAGGCTCCTTTGTCGTGGTGCACACACACATTTCTACAACGTCCCAGAGTGAACTTTTATTCTATAAAACGTTTTTAAAATCTACTTTATAGCTTGTAGTAACTCACGGGAGGCTTCTTTTATTTTATTTGTATTCATAATAATTTTTATTTTTCGTCAGAATGTAAAAATTACATTAGTTACATTAGTCAAAAAACAGTGCATTGTCTGTAATACAACTGTGATTTTTATTAAATTAGTTATTTTTTAAGGAAGGCAAGAGCTTCAGCTGTGTCAAATACATTGTTCCCTTTAGTTAACGTTATTTAAAAGAATATGATCATGTCCACTTTATTGTATTACGAGCGTCCATTCCCATTGGATAACGGAGAATTTTACACCCGGAAGTAAGTATGATCCTTACTGTCAATTTATTTTACAGTGATATCTGCACTACTCAAAAACACCAGATTATCCTTGTTAATTACACAACATTGATTGGTTTGAATTGTGTACAATGCTTTTGTATTTTTCCCCTTCGAGTCGGAGAAACAAATATTTTTTCGGAGGTTTTGGATGGCAGAAGACACTACACTACCCAACAACATCATCTCTAACCCAAACCATGTTCTGAACAGTGAATATGAACTGCTACCATCTAATCGGAGATACAGGGTCCCACGATTCAATAAAGTCAGACTGAAGCACTCCTTCGTGCATCAGTCAATCCTCACAGTAAATACAGAGCTAAATTCCAGATCAAATGCACGCTGAAGGCTCTTTGAGCAGCTTTTCTCTCACTGATTGTGCTGTTATGTTAAATGTTTGTTGTTTGTGTTTCATGTATTGTGTCTGGATACTTGTCTGTTGATGTTGGACATGGAGCTGCTGTGACGCAAGTCAAATTTCAGACTTGATCTGACAAAAAAAGTAATATCGTATCGTATATATACTTACCATATATATATATATATATATACACATTGTAGTGCCGAGGATATGGAGTCAGAGGCGGTGCAAGGAAGGTGCAGAAATAGTAATTTATTAACAAGCTGCAAGGGACATGTTGTCGGGTCGCAGCCCGGGTCGACAAGAGAGAGAGCCAAGAGGGCACACACTATATATAGGTAACCCATAACATGTCCGTGTGGGAACAATAACCGCAACTGTAGTTCCTAGTTTGAATTGTGTCCCAGTGGTTAAATAGGTGGTCACCACACAAGCCCCCCCAGAATTCAAACAGGGCAAAATAAATCCTCGCGCCGGTGGAGGAAGCACCATAGGGGCCTACGAGGGTGTGGTCGCAGGTGAGGACCGGGCCATGAAACGGGCCACGAAAGGGGGCCGCAGGAGCGGGTAGGGGTCCTAACGAGGGCACCCCCACCGGGGGCGGGCCGCAGCAGGAGCTGAGGCGTCCCCGGAAAGCAGGAGAGCAACCCGGCCGCAGGCAGACGTGCCGCGGCAACGGGCATGAAGTCCTCAGCAGGCGCCGAGGCGTCCCCGGGAAGCAGGAGAGCAACCCGGCCGCAGGCAGACGTGCCACGGCGGCGGGCATGAAGTCCTCAGCAGGTGCTGAGGCGTCCCCGGGAAGCAGGAGAGCAACCCGGCCGCAGGCAGACGTGCCGCGGCGGCGGGCATGAAGTCCTCAGCAGGCGCTGAGGCGTCCCCGGGAAGCAGGAGAGCAACCCGGCCGCAGGCAGACGTGCCGCGGCGGCGGGCATGAAGTCCTCAGCAGGCGCTGAGGCGTCCCCGGGAAGCAGGAGAGGAACCCGGCCGCAGGCAGACGTGCCGCGGCGGCGGGCATGAAATCCCCGGGAAGCAGGACAGGCCAGACAGGGTCCCGGAGCGTGCCACCCATGGGTCGATGGAGCATGGGCGACGTCCGGAACTGTTAAGGCGAGACGGGGTCCAGGAGTGCACCACCCAGGCATCGATGAAAACCTGAGTGGCGTCTGGAACCACCGTCGATGTGGTGAAAAAGGTGAGAGTGTCCACATGAGGTCAACCGGCTGGTCGAACCTCCTCTCCGGCACCAGAAAACTTAGAAGGGCCGATAGCCGTTAGCACTAGCCGTTAGCACTAGCCGTTAGCCGCTAGCTAGCAGCCTTGGGTAGCTGCTAGCCGTCGTTAGCCCCACGTGGTTAGCAGCCGGGATGTGCAGTCGCACGCCCCGAAGAACAAACCCACGAGGTAGCAATGGGGTTGCTGGTCGACCCAGCAGGTCGTGCATCGTCCCCCTGTTGTATAGAAAGCCGATGCGGGAACGGCGAGCAACGTCCCCAGCCTTCTGCGGAGCGCGCACCGAGCCTCAGTGCCGGTGGCAGCCATGGACGTCTCCAATCAAACCCCGGCATTTCGAGAAAGGAAAACGGGTTCCTTTTGCCGTGTTCGGCTCCGTCCAGGAAACTTCCCAAGACGTATCGGGGTCACCAGTGTAGTGCCGAGGATATGGAGTCAGAGGCGGTGCAAGGAAGGTGCAGAAATAGTAATTTATTAACAAGCTGCAAGGGACATGTTGTCGGGTCGCAGCCCGGGTCGACAAGAGAGAGAGCCAAGAGGGCACACACTATATATAGGTAACCCATAACATGTCCGTGTGGGAACAATAACCGCAACTGTAGTTCCTAGTTTGAATTGTGTCCCAGTGGTTAAATAGGTGGTCACCACAACATATACATTTATATATACAGTCTATGGTATTTACCCAGTCACAAAAGTAACATATTATATCTTATATTATTAATATATAATTCTGATGTCTGTGGTTATTTAAACATTCCCTGATAAACGTTATTTCAGCGTCAATAAATGAGTGTTAATCCCAGTGTGTTTAGTGTGCAACATCACATGTCATTTCACCTTCAATTCACGGTTTTCAAAACGTTAGCCACATGCTAATGCTAACCGGAAATTTTCAGGATAAAAGTGTTAAGTTAAAGAGCCTGTGACACGAATCCAACAACTGTTGTGCAATGAAATAGTGGGCTACTAGTAATCTCGAACCGTCAGTTTAAAAAAGAAAAAGCGATACCGTTCCGATAAATATCAATAATTTCGAACATCGCGGGAAAATTCCTTCGACTCATTTTGAGGTTTTGGGGGAAGCCGGAAGTGACGTCAATGCGGGAACGCTTCACTGTGCGGCGAGAGAGCCAAACACGGACAAAGTGTGTTGTCATGCGTAGAAATGGTGAATTACTGAGTTTAGGCACGTTAATAACGTTTTAATGAAGTTGACTACAGTATATTCATATTTGTCAGTGCTTTCATGTCAATTCGGCGAACATAAACATAAATGATCGTGGTGAAGATGATGATTAAATTAGGATTAAAAATCGTTAGTGAGAGCTGCTGAATTTCCTCCCGTCGGATGTGATATAAAAACAAATCGATTATTTTTGTAAACTCAAGTGGATGAAACTACATTTATTAGTGCTTTCATGTTAATTCGGCGAACATATGATACATTAAATGATCGTGAGGATGATGATTTAAAAATCTTGTGTTTGAGCCGGTCTGCATTTCTTGATGAGAAAACAAACCTTAGCTTTTTGTAGTTCAGTGGTGTAGTGGGCGTTGGACGCGGGGGTACGCCGTACCCCCACTTATTTGAAGCATGATTTCTTTTTTTAATAGTCTAATACATCTAAAATCATTGCCAGTGTTATCAGTTGCAAGTGTGTGTTTGTTGTAATAATGACGAAAACATAATAGGCAGATTTCACAGTAATTATAATAAAAACGTAGCTCAAGCATTTATGCAACTTGATTTGAAGCGTGTGTGTGTGAGGGGCAGAACTGTGTGTTTAGGGTGACCAGGTGTCCCGCACTGTGCCGGACTGCACACACAGCATTTTTATTATTTGTCCCGCGTCCCACACATTGAGACTGTGTCCCGCATTTGAGTGATAGTCGCGCAGAAAGGCCGGATCGGTTCGCTGACAGCCGGCACCGCCCTTTATTATTGTCTAAACGGCATCATGTAAGTTGCGCTGACAGGCGACACAGAGGTCCCCAAGCCCCCCCCCCGTTGACAGTTCACGAGCGCGTCCATAGTGTCTCCCGTCCACCCACCACCCCGTCCATCCAGTTAAACATCCCCACTACACCACTGGTTGTAGTAGTACACCAACATGGATTAAACGTGTGTTTTTTTTTACCACAATGTTGGGGAAATTAATGGATAAAATGCACGGATTATTATTATTATTATTATTATTATTATTATTGTTATTATTATTATTATTATTATTCCCACTCCGATCGGGACACTAGGTCCACCGTTTCCCCGCAGCGAGGCTCCCCCCGTTGACAGTTTACGTGGGCTGGGCTGGGCGCAGTGGCGGACTGGCGTCCCGATGGGCCGGTACCGAAGTGGGCCGGTCGGATAAGTCACTAGCACATCCCCCACTCCCCCCGTTGACAATTTACTAGTTGTACCGAAGTGGGCCGGTCGAGAGTCCCGGGCTGATTTGTAGTCCCAGTCCACCACTGGCTACATGACCGTATGATCGCCCAAAAAGGAATTAGGTGCGTCAATATGGATATTGACGCACCTAATTCCTAAACTTCTAACAGATACAAAATAAACCGATCCTTCAGCCTCATATTAGCTCTCAGACACGTTCAAAATTAAACTGTCATCGCTGTCTGAGCTTGCTGCTGTGTGCGCCATCGTGCGTTTACATTAAGATGCTGGGATCCTGTAAGGTGCAGCTGGAGCGCTGTGCCCGCATTGACGTCACCCATAATTTGGCGGGACTTGAAGAATCCCCGAGAAGATCCAGGAAATGGTCAACATTGAAGGGCAGATTAATGGTTATCAAAGTACAAATATCCAAAATCAGTTCAGTAACGGTTTCAAGGGGACAATATTTACTCAAATTGATGGGTTTGGCTGATGGGGGGAAATCGTGTCACAGGCTCTTTAATAGTTATGTGAACTTCCGTTTTTTTCAGAATAAAACTGCTTTATATTAAAACCCTGTATTTAATTTAAATTACGTCATATCAACATTGATTTTAATTTCTTGCAGTAGGAGAGGTTTTGGGGTTTAGGTTTGGGAGGGAGGAAGGAAGATTAGGATTAGGTAAAAAGGTAGGGAGTGGTTAGGATTAGGATGGGGGGAAGGGAAGGGTTAGATTGAAGGGAGGGAAGAGAACTGCTACCCCGGAAACAGGATGCAACGCATCATCAGTGAAGCTCGTCACGTGCCTCAAAGGTTGAGAAGGAGGGGCCGTCCCGTCACGTGCCTCAAAGGTTGAGAAGGAGGGGCGTTGAGGCTCCGCCCATGTTGAGCTCCCGCCCATTTTGAGGTACTGCGCAATGCAGTGAGGGGCTTCTGTGTGCACCACGACAAAGGAGCCTCATTCACTTTACATAGGGGTTGTTTGCGTGGTACCCCAACGTAAATGTAACAAAGTTCGTGACTGACTCCACCACGCAATGTGGTGTTAAGGAGTCGTGGTGGAGTCACGCATTCTGGTCAAGCGTCTCTCCATGCTTCCCTGGTGGGAGGAACTAAACGCAGGGAAACGACACAAGTGAGGGTTGCAAGGAATCCATTTAACCGACGTGAGATGCACCTCATGTTTCCGTCAAAAGGTGCTATGGTCCCAGCTGTGTGCATGGGTTATTGTATCGTGTTTGCACTTGTCGGCCACCGTACAAAGTCATCATGGAATGTTTTATAAGGAAGCATACAAATAGAAATGCTGAAGTAAAGCACACGTTCCTTTCAAATAGTAGAATTATTGTTAAAAGATCAAATACAAAATATGAAAACAAATCATATAAATTAATCCACACTTAATGAAATTATTCAGATGTTGAGCTGCAGCCTGTTTTGTAGTTGGACTCACCTGCCTCCCTGTGTCTCTTTGTATGTCTACATAAAAGTGGGTATACAAATGTGTTTTTTTCACCTGGAGTCACTTCGTCAGTGAACATCACGCAGATATGAAGGGCTGCTATTCCGTAATGTGTGTTTTCCAGCTTACGTTTTTGCAATTTATATTCTCAAATATGAGAATCACGCAACACTTTTTGTCTTTAATATGAAAATTCTCCCCCAAAAATGAAGAAGCTCACAGAAAGACTCACAGTAAGATCTTCACCAAAATGTTGCTTTTCTTCTATGTCGAGCACATCATGCTGATATAATTTCTCCGATAGTTCAATCAAATTGAGTGGGGTGGGGGGGTGACGTCAGGCCCCATCGGGCTGACAGACCTCCTATTGGTCCAGTGGAGGCTTTTTAAAGGAGCAGGCAGCAGAGCACCGGAGACTTCTTCTCCGCTCCAGACGCGCCGCACCTCTCCATCTCTCTCCACCCCGACAGCAGCACGCAGCAGCAGCGGAGGTACCGGCGGCACCAGGTGAGCGCGGAAACAGTCCAATAAACCCTGAAACACTTGAGGTGAGGACGGGATGTGTTGTAGGAGAACAGCTGTTAAAATAGAGATATTTCAAGGGAAATAGAAACAACCCGAAACCGAGAATTTAAGCACGAGAATAACGGATGGTGCTCATTTTCCTGCCTAATCCTCTGCTTTTCTTCCTAATTTAGGTGAAATAATGAAGATGAGGCAGTATGTACGGTGGGACATCAACAGGTATGTGAACCTACCGATCTTATTTAAAGTATCGAACAGGTGACCGCCCATTTCGAAAACACCTAAAAAAGTAGTCCGAGTTGTATCGATCTAAAGGCAAAAGTGCCCCAATTGACAATAATGTTTAATCACATTAAAGAAAAGTGCTTTTTCTCGGGTCCACTGCATACAGAACAATGTCGTTACCTCCCGATGGATTATCAGCCCCGCCCCCCTCCTGGGGTCAAATGACAACAGCTCAATGTTGAAACCCTGCGACTGAATCAATAGCCGGCCTCCTGTAGGTTGGACACATGAAAGAGAAAAATATAGAGACGCTTCTTTTTGAAAGGTATGAACATGAAGGGCAGAAAAAAATTACCCAGGGGCATCCTTACAAGACACGTAAAGGATTTTTAATAGGTTTTTTTCCAGTGCGCAGCCTTGTCCTTGAAAATACAATTTGTTTCCCTTAATGCTGTGGTGAAATTACAGTCTTTAAAAGCGTGAAAAGGGAAGCGAATGTGAGGCAGAATTGAAATTTCAGCACCAGAGCGGCGGACAGCTACACACATCTGGTCTGTGGCCCCCAGCGAGGACATGACAGGGAGAGGAAGAACTTTCAGTAACACTGGCTGAATTTCAAATACTTTGTCTAATCTTCGCAAACCACCTGAAATCTGGCTTTATTTCAGGATGCTAGTGAAATGAGTTGGTTCCAGGAGTACAGAGATGACAGCATGACAAGTGTGAAGGCCGAGATGTATCATGCATATTATTCACTTTTGGTCGGAGTCCCAAATTATTCCGGGTGAATCGCTTTGGGATGTGTCAGCGACAGGCAGCCTCCTTCTGGCAGGGTCCGAGGTGTCAAAATGGGAACTGGGGCACAGCCAGGATTTACCATTTACATAACCCCCCCTTTTACATGAGCCGGTATGGGGCAAACTTAGGCTCCCACAGAGATACATACATACACCCACATGCGCACACACTCACCAAATGGTGTGACACAGCACATACAATCTGTAGCCATGAGATAAATTCAGTGCTAACAGGTGTTCAAACAGGCCGCTCGGTACATTCTTCCAATTATTGCAATTAGATGCTGCCTGGTTACCACTCCATAATGTACAACTGCTGTGGAGGAGAGTGTGTGTGTGTGTGTGTGTGTGTGTGTGTGTGTGTGTGTGTGTGTGTGTGTGTGTGTGTGTGTGTGTGTGTGTGTGTGTGTGTGTGTGTGTGTGTGTGTGTGTGTGTGTGTGTGTGTGTGTGTGTGTGTGTGTGTGTGTGTGTGTGTGTGTGTGTGTGTGTGTGTGTGTGTGTGTGTGTGTGTGTGTGTATAGAGAGGGGGAGAGACAGAGAGTGCATTTGTGGTGATGTTGCAATTGTTGCTATCTGTGGAGAAAAAGCACGGGGAAAACAATCAGAGTGAATGATATACTATTGAGTGAACGTGCTGTGAATGCATAACTAATCTCTTTCTGCCCATTATCAGCTTTGGCAGATTGTCTAGAAACTGCAGGCTTTTCGCCTCCGGTGAAAACAACAGTGTTTGATTTCACGTTTTTTTAAAAGCACACTCCCTCAGTACAGTCGAGTGATCGGTGCATTTTAGATAAACTCAGGCTTATTACTGGTTGTCTGTTGTGGGCCTCGGCTGGAAAGAGAAGCAGTTGTGAGGAAGCAGAGCTTGCTTTGGTAAAATAGGAGTTCCGACCAATAATCAGAAACCCAAAGAGATGCAGTTTCAATTCAATGAAACCCAGAAAATCAGAACATTCTCATATTTAAAAAAGAAAGATGACTTAATCAAACATATTTGTAATTGTTGTACCTCTATTAGTGACAAATAGGTGTCTGTTGTTTTCACATTAAAGCCATAATTTTGGGGAAAACATTTCTCTTTGGAGAAACAGAAAATAGCAGTGTTCAGATTGTGATTTAGATAAGATTGAGATTTTACGCGTTTATATAAAGGTGATAATGGTTCAAGCTGTAACGATTATTTGCCTTATCGATTAGATGATACAATAAAATCTATTGAAAAATCGTTTGGTAATGAAAAAATGGCAAACGTTTAAGTTTTTTACCTTTTCAATCAGGAGATGTTCTGCCCTTCTGTTTGATATCATATTAAAGCTCATATATTTGACTGGTTGAAAAAGACATTTAGAGAAATCACCTTGGTTTGTAAAAAAAACTGATGATCATATAAAAGATGATAAATGACCTTCACGCAGAAATGGGATAAGAAATCTGGTTTTAGCCTCTCAAATCTGGTGATTTCCTGCTTTTCTCTTTTTATATCATTAAAAAGAAAATATCTTTGTGTAGACTTAAAAACAAGACACACACACCCTTCTCTCACCCAGCACCAGTCACTTTTCTACCCATCTCCGCTGCTACTGCACTGAAACTGTACTTTGAACATTTTTCTATTTTGCACAAAAAATACTTTCATTAATGTCAATTTATGTTCTGTGCGTTGTGTTTTTAAGTATATTATTAACCAGCACTTATTAAAACTATTACTTAGTTGTATACCCCGTTTATCTAGGCCCTTTTTTGTTTTATGTATATATGTCACACTGTGGGACTGAGGGAAACGGTATCTTGAGATTTCTGGATGTATAACACATGTAGACATTTTGATAATAAAGCTGACTTTGACTTTAAAGTCATCACGTTGTAGGAAATAAGCTTTTATGATGTTCAACCCATTCATGTAGTAATTTCATTATGCAAAAAGAGGAAAAAAAGCCGTTTTTAGCCTTGCTTTTTTTCTTTGATATCATAATACAGTAAATATCTTTGCGCAGACTGACAAAGCAACCTTGGAATGATTCAACAATCATGAAATAATTCATGATAATAATCAACTTTTTGCTAAGATATTATAGTCATGTAAAAAAGAAAGGCCATAGCCTCCTAAACCTTTAGAATTGCTCAGTTTTATTTCATGGTAATGTTAATGTCTGTGGGTGACTAGCAACAACAACAACAACAAATAGACATTTAAATACATCACCTTACATATCAAAAACACCCATGATGATAAACGAGCTGTTGTACAGTATAGTCATTGTGTCATGAAAGAATGGCACAAAATGCAGTTTTCAACATTTTAAAGCAAGTTTTTCTCTGTTTTATTTTATAATAAAGTTAATATATTTGGGTAGACATCACATCAGGGATAAACATTTTCAAAAGAACCTGCGGCTCAATCGATCAAATGTTTTAGTCGCAGCCCCAGATCTGATTATGTTATTCTTTAGTTGAGGGGGAAAACATATAAAGATCCTCCATACTGCAGACAATGAGGTGGGGGAAAAGTGTGATGGAGGATTCAGGTATTCCATCATGACGAGAGAACATTGTGATTTGACGAGTGATTGAGCTGTCATGCTTTACAGAGAGCAGAGGGCAATCACTGTCTTATCACGGAGCCAGGACAAGAAGGAAAGATAACAGGGTGCCATAAAGAGTGACATCTGAGCAATATCAACTCGCACGCGCGCGCTTGTGTGTGTGTGTGTGTGTGTGTGTGTGTGTGTGTGTGTGTGTGTGTGTGTGTGTGTGTGTGTGTGTGTCCATAGGTGAGCGTGTCATATTAAGCAGGAGATGTTTGTGGCAGCTGTCGGCCTTGTTTGAACAGCAATCACAATCAGCAGCAGCAGCAGCAGCAGCCGAGCGTGTGCTAGTGACAGCGCTGTCGCCCCAATCTCCACCCTGCACCTTCTGCCCCTCCTCCCACTCCTGCTAAAACCTCCCCTCACTTCCTGTCTGCCTCCTTCTTCACTTACCATTAGGAAAAGTCACCAACGTTTAGCCACAGTCGAGTCATGATAGATTATTCTCTCAGCGTCAGATCTCTTTCAATTCCAACTTGAAAAAGCCTGTTTAGAGCCGTGAACACAAGGTGTTTGTCGTGGGGTCTTGTATAGCAACTCCTTTAAATATGGCGTGGAGGAAAATGTCTGTACTGCTTTGCTATTTGGTATTGCAGTGACATGATGTGCAAATCATTTGACTGTATTTCAATTAGGGAAAATTGACGGTTTCTGCAACCAAAAATGAGATACGGAAAATAACATTAGGGAAGAATACGCCCAGTGTGGTCGAAAAACCACCAAAATTGTCTCTCATGTTTACTGCAGGTTTTTAAATTTATATTTAAATATTTCTTTCCAATAATTGTTCTTAATTCTATAATGAAACTTTTAAACCTATTTTCCACACCCCAACTCATTTAAAAACATAAACTAAATTAGTAAATGAAGGTGTGCACAACATAGTGTGATTAAGATAAAAAGATGAATAATTAATTCAAACTTAATTATAATAAATGGCCAACGGTAATAATGTTATCAGTTCAGACAAGCAACACAATTAGCATTTGTTATATATAGATTGGATTTGTATTGATTTAGTTTAATTGGTTTGTTACAACAGCATGTTTTCTTGATATTGCAGGAGTTACAAATATAATCAAATAAAACATATCATAGCAGTTAATCTTTACATGTATATTAAAAAATACAAAATATATATATATACCGAGTAGTCAGAATACACTGTTATAGACCAAGCAACTATTACAAATGTGTACAATTTTAAGGAAAATGTAAAATGATATAAAATGTTATGAAATGACACGATGGCAAAGTAAATGTAGTTATATCTATATATGAAACGGTACATCTTAAGTAATCAGGATGTTGTCAAATATAGAAATCTGAAGCTTAAAAACATAATTTTCCTGCCGTTCTTAAATGTCAAATGTTCTCAATGTAGTTTGGTGTCAAATATCTTATGTCAGATTTTCTATATGGCACCGCTCTTTCCATATTGCACCACCCTGTGTTTCTACACCTGGTCCTCATGTCCCCTCCTCCAATCTTTCACCTTCTCCTACACCCCCCACTCACACCCCACCCCCCACCCTCTGGTATCCCAGCCTCCTCTTCTTCTGTTGTTTCCCTTCCCTTCATCTACTTAGGGAGCCGGCTAAATCCATTGTTTGATGTGGCCTCATTCGATGGAGTAGAGTAGAGGGGGCAGGGATAGAGAGGTGAGGGGGGGGGGGGGGGGGGGTTGTTCACTTGAGGATGGGAGAGAAAGGAGAAGGTGGGTGGGAGTCCTGGAGCAACAGGCTTGCCAATGTTTGTGGAGCTGCCTCACAGTGATTAACTGACGCAGTCAAAGCAAGGTCAGATCGTATCTTTTTTAGTTAGTTTTGAAGAGGAAGTCAAATCGCAAATATTGACAAAACTGATGTTTCCTGCAGATTCCCATTACTGTCTTTTTATTTGTATTTCATTTTGAAGCATACTGTAATTGCATGTTTTATTTAGCCACACCATAGTATCACCTGCTCCATGAACTCAATGCCTTGTACTCAAAAGGGAGAATTCATATTTCGATATAAAAGTATGTTTTCTGTCTTTGTATTCGCAGTAGAAATGCTGTTAGTACATCTTTTTGATCTGGGCAATATCAGTGCAGATAAACACTAAGACAAAGATCACTAATCCACTCCCTTTGATCATAAAAAACGATTAACTATCAATTAACTATTTTGTGTGATTGCAGTTGGATTTCAACTTTTTAAGGGCAATTTTCTTACTTTTTATTTGTTTACATCATGGTGGCTCCATAGCTTAAGTTAGCTTGATTGAAAAGAATCTTCTAGTGCACAAACTATGAGAAACAAAGCAGAAGAAGTTTAAATTAGTGACCACAGGTGTCGAAAAGAAAGAGAAGAAATAAAGAACACATTCATAACCTAACAAATATTTTTTTTTTGAACAATGACATAGGTTTTTATTAGGTTACATTATATAGCCAATTAGAGAGAGAACAGAACTTGTCCATAACCAAAAAACCTATTGTGTGGCCGCAATCTGTAAATGATTGATGACTACATTGTACATTGTTGTTTCTCAAATTGAACACAGGCAAATTGGCAGTTTATTTTTCAGGTTATATTTTTTTAGAAATCTGGTTTCCACTGAACTTATCGGAAAGGTGAATATATTAAACACATCCCTGCACTGCCAGATGGTAGTATATATTAATTATGATTAGTGGAGAAGAAAACAGCAGTGAAAACAAGACTAACGAGAATAACGAGCAGAAAACTTGATTGAATTCGGGGTAAATGCATGGAAGACTCTCCTTATTTTCTCTGACATTTGATCCCAGCTGTGGCATATGTTCTGTTCATCTCCTTTTCGTAAATGAAACACTGGTGTTGACTGAGTATAAACCTTCTTGATGTTTCCTTGTGCTGGGAAAAAATTTCTTATGAAAGGCAATTTTGACAGGAGATAAAAATACATACCCATTAAGCAGGAGGCCTACGAATTGGTCCACATGCATCTTTATTACAATCCAGAGCAGGTTCATGAGTGCAGATGGATGATGTCGATTTAAACACGAACAACACCGATTGTTGCTTCACTTACATTTCAATGTGTCAGACCTGGCACACTGCACGTGAGCACGTACAGAACAGCACTTACAATTTCACACGTCTTAATTGGTAACTATTCACATAGCCATCCATCCTACAGCGAGTAGCATTGTTCTCTCATTTCTATCAGGCCTTTCAGTCTATAGAAAAACCCACAAGCGCAGACAATTATGTATTTCTGTGTGCAGATTTGTGCGTCTATTTTTGTGTCAATGACTGCTGCGGTTAACGACTCACATTTTTTCTCTCCAAGGTCGAGGCAGAGTTCTTCAGCGAGAGGCAAAGCGCTTCCTCGTCCACCTGCACGCTGTGAGTAGTTGTCAGCGGATCGGCCATCTGCCGCCTCGTTCCTTCTCTACACACTTCATTGTGCTGCTTTCTCTGATTTTCATTGCATGTTTGTTTCGCTTTTATTTGTGTCTTCAACCTTTTTTTGCACGTTCCTCCACGTGTGAACTCTGTTACGATTCTGCATTCAGGTGTGAGAGCGGAAGTGCTCCGAAGTCATCTACTTCTGTTTGTGTGATTTCTTAATTTACAGTTCTCGCAGAGCATTCATTTTTGTCTATATTTGTGTGTGTGTGTGTGTGTGTGTGTGTGTGTGTGTGTGTGTGTGTGTGTGTGTGTGTCTTACTTTGTCAAGCATGACTACTTGCATTTCCCAAGTTCTTGTGTGAGAGTGTGTGTGTGTCCTTGTGTGTCTCCGTTGATAATCCAAGGCCATTCAATAGCTCCACATGGATCCATCCCATATCCCGGTCGCCATGGTTACCGGGGCTACTTATCTCAGAGGGTCCCTGGCAGATCAAACAGGTGTGCATCCTGACGATGTCTCTCCCGGACAACTGTTGCTAGGAGCCTTTGTTGTACACAACGCACAGGTGTTTGTTGCCGCCAGTGAAAACCAGCAGGAGCGCATACACACCACGTCCCAATCTGAACTGGTGTGTGTGTTCTGAAAATATGAGAGAGGATGTTCTTTCACTATTTCCCTCCACTTCATCAAGGTGTTACTTGGACCTGGAGCTACAGTTTGGTTTCAGAATGGATTTGGGGTTAAAGTGTAAAGCCCCCGAGAGGGCTATTCAAATATCTAGGTTTATTTATAACATTAAATGGGCATTAAAGCTTGTAAATATTGCAGTTCCATAAAGTTGGAGGACTTGCATGAGGAAGAGTTAAAAAAAAGAAATCAGTTAAAATGCCTTTAATTCAGAATCAGAAATCCTTTATTTGTCCCACAGCGTTACAACAGCAAAGGTAAAGTAGAGATAAAAGGCAAAACAGAAAGAGTAGACGAACGTTAAAAAAAGAACAGAAAAAAAAGTAAATAAAAACGATTAAAGTCTTTGAGTAAGCTACTTAAAGGTGGGGTATGTAATTTATTGATATTCCATGGAATGCTCTTAACATCCCGATAGAAATGAATACATTAAATGCTTTGACAATAAATACATAAAAAATGTCATCTGTGGAAGCCGTAATACTGTAAAAAGCACGACCAATCATTTTAGCCAAACCGGCTAAAATAACTGGATGGCCTACCTGCCTGTCAGCCTTCCATCCGTGCACAAACTTATCTCGTGCCCTCATTGGTCATGTGCGCTTTCGTGTGTGTTGGAGGAGGGGCTCTGTAAGGAAGTGGCAGATTTCTTCCGGTTGTGTATTTTCTAATTCTAGCTTATAATAGGTCGGTTCCTACAATTCCCATAATGCAACTCATTAGCAATTCAATCCTTATATCATAGAAATATGTCAAATGACCCAACCTCTTAACACCGCATAATGTTTTAGCACCATGGGAAACACTTCCGATTCTTGTTTCCTATATGAAAAAAATATTATTTTAGCCCAAACCATGATCCTTTGTTTGCTCAACCTATTCAAGTAATTTAGCTGCCTTAACCTAAACTGTAACACATTATTTGCCACCATCATGACGTGATACTGTGTTAACATCTCATTTAACTTATTTATGTAAGAATTCAATGCCCTTTCATTAGAACATAAGGGTTATTATTTCAGACATTTGAGCTCTTATCTCTATTACCACAAAAATATTTTATAGCTTTTACAAAACTTATTTGAACCCAAACTATCCTTTCTTTACTAAACATAGTAGCTCATTGCCTTGACTGAAATTTGGTACAGAAAAGCATCATATTATTTCAACACATTGTGTGGTACCAACACAACGTGATACTGTGTAATTGTAAATTGTAACACTTTTCTTCGTCATCACGTTGTATATATATATATTCACTGTATATATTATTACCTCAGGGTCTTGATAAAAAATCGTGAGTCAGTTTGATTTTGCTGAACAACTTGTCCAATCCAAATGTATCAGTATAATGAAAAGCTTCCGGTCTGGTGAAGGATGGACTCTACTACGCAGGGCTATTTTCTCACCTCTGCCCCACTTGATACAAATTCCTCGTGAAGCTGCATTTTCCCCAGCTTTAAAGATGTGGGTTCAGGGTTAGGGCAAAGGAGGTAATCAATAGGAAGAGAAAAAAGGAAATGAAAGGACAGGGAACATTTGAGAAAAGTACTTGAGGCCTGGCCAGAGTGCCAGAAAAGAAATCAAATTGTGAACCTAGTGAGGGTCCTTTGACTTTCCCTCCCTCCCTCCTGCAACTGTGTGCTCACCCCCCAAGGCCCCTTCCCAGCTCCTTCCCTCTCCACCACCCTCCCCCGGCACTAACGGTTCTCCTCCTGCACATCTCTGTTGATGAAGCTCCCTCTCCTCCACCATATCTAATAAACCAGAAAGGACAAACATAAGCTCCCCCAAAAAATGCCCTTACGTCTTAAACCCTCCTCGGAAAAAAGAGCTACATCTGACATTAAAACAGCTGTGCAAAATGAGGCCCTTCCCCCCTCTTTGCACATCACTTAAGATAATAATATTTACAGGATGATTAATATTGACAAGGAGGTCTTGTTCAGTCATGCCACACGTATCCTGGTAAATCCATATTGACAATTGGGCTGCCTTCCACCTGTTTGCCAGTTTATTTCTGGGTACGCGATTACTACACGGAGTCTGGACACATTTGCACCTGTGGTTGATCTGATTGTGTTCCTTCTTATTGGGATTGAATTAGTGCGGGGCCAGGTGCCCACGGGGGTCGTAAGAGAAAGTGAGGTACGAAATGTTTTTCATATCCGTCTAGATTTCAGCTTCTCCATTTTTCGCTCGTTTCAGCTCCATAGCACCTTCCCTTTCTCTCGCTCTCACTCCCCTCCACCTCGCACCTCTCTCACACCATTTCCCTCACCTCTCCTCCCGCAACAAGTCCCTGCCCCCCCCCTCCCCCCTTGCTTCTCCTATGTTCTTTCCACTCGCGCTCTTTCCCCCCTAACCTAATAACCCTGGCTCTCCAGAGCTCCACCATCGCCTCTCCACCTCACCTTCCCTGCTGGCTACAGCGCCCCCCCCCCCCTCTTACCCGCCACCCCCCGTCTCGGGCTCGTCTCCCCCCGACGGCGAGGCCTCGTCGAAGACCGCCGTGTACAGGCGTGTACCCCCTGTGAGAGGTCAGTGGCCTGGCTGATTCTCTCTGTTCCCCCCATAGCGATTCTCCAACCATGACTGGAGATCACAGAGTCTTTGATTCATTCTAGAACAACCTGCCAAAGGGTTAAATATGTATTTATATGTCCCACTATTGTTTATCAGATACGTTTTAACCCTCGGATTATGTTAGACAGTTTCGCTCTGGCTCCGTCTTTGATCCCTCTCGAGGTTTTAAAGACAACCTCACATGGATAGCATTTTTTAAACACAGGCTTTTCATGTTAACTGTGAACCCGGGAAATTGCCGACTACACAACGACTATGCCACTGTTAGTTTGGTTATTCCTCATAAAAAGGACATTTTTTCCACTGAATGTGGTGCCGTTACCGAAACGATCAGGTTCAGTTTATTAATCCCTACCCGAGGTAGATTTGGTTTGCAGTAAAAAGACAAGGTGTCCATCGGGTTTCAAACGACACAGACAACAGGCAAATATTTAAAAAGTAGTGCAGGCTCCAGCACATTAAATACATTTATAAAAAGTTACTTCCACAGAATCTGTGCGACCCTGCAAGTGTTCCTATCTTTGTGTCTCTTATTTTCTCCGTAATAATAACTTTTAAAATAGTTATTATTGTATCAAATTGAAAAAAAAACTAGTAATCTCTGCATGTTTGGAGGAAATATGACACGATATATGCCCTTTAAATATTAACTATTTGATTTTTTTTTATACATACAGAGCTCTCACGCATTTCACTCCATTCACACGCTCACACGCCACACCTTGTATTTCTCACGCAGAGATTTCTTTCAAGTTGCGCCGCAATTTTGTAAACAAACTAGGCTTCTTTGAGACGCGTGCACCACTAGCACCCCCCACCCCGTTGACATTCGCGAAACAGAGGGCTTCATACTCCACTAGCACCCCCCCTCCCGTTGACATACGCGGTACAGAGGGCTTCATGGGAACTTGAGGGGAGCCAGAAGTTGGAGTACCAAACACCGCTGCCAAAATCTCACTCTGAACTCTGTTCAAAACTTGAGAGCCCTGTATATAAATGTACATGTCAATGATGTTAAATCCGCCAAGGGATCAAATTATGATTTCTATAAGACTCAATTTTTTTTGGAATACTTAATTGTTTCCGAAGTGAATGCTTTTTTGTAAGGCACTATTAACCAAGTTATCGATGAATAGAGTCATCATTTCAGCAGCACATTTCGTGTTATAAGGCGGTGTAGGTTATGGTATGTTAAGGTTAATTAATTTATGTAGCACATTTCAGACACAAATGCATTTGTAAGTGCTTTACAAAAGCATTTACGCACAAAACAAGTGAGACAGAAAAGACGCTTCATAAAACGGAAGGTTATCACACATTAGTTGACTTTAATGTACCTTTTTTGCATTACACATTAGCAAAAAGCTTTAAAATAATTGTTACGAATATTGTCACCATGTGATTTGGTTTACATTGGGATTTAATGTAACAGTGAAGAGGCATCAATTGATGACACTTCAGGCGAACATATTATTTTTTGTTCATCCTATAGAGCTAATTAATTTGCGAACCAATTTGAACACTGTTTCCGTTGCGAAGAGACGTTATCATTTATATATTTTTTAAATGCCAGTTGAGAAAGACCTGTGGCAAAAAAAATGACCTAATTGCAGAACCATTTAATTTAACACCCATTTGTTTAAACGCACTTTTGCGAAATTAATCACAATGGAAATTATTTTTTTCCGAATGGCAAATCATAATGTATGCCGGTGGCCGGAGGACGGAGAAATCTGTTCTGTCACACAGCGAATAATGAAAATGTGTCATCTTGGACAAGGGAGGCAGATGCACGCTGCTCTTCAGAGAATTCCATTTTCTAATTCTCTGACAGACGCAGAGGGGGAGCAGAACACATGTACCTCCCCCTCACATACACCAATTACCGCAATGAGCAAATGAAAGGTTGTGTCCCATCAGGGCCACCGTAGGGGGTAGAGAGAGAGGAGAATGTAGCGAGAGAAGGGGGAGTTGTACATAATTGCCCCCCCCCCTTCACACACACACACACACACACACACACACACACACACACACACACACACACACACACACACACACACACACACACACACACACACACACACACACACACACACACACACACACACACACACACACACACACACACACACTACCAACAATCATGTTCTGCTGTCACCGTTGTTGATAACCCGAGAGTTGTCTGTTCAGTTTTGCAGCAGATTGTCTCTCCGTTCTCGCATTCGCTCTTTTTTTTTTGTCTCGCCCTCCATTTCTTGTCTCCATTTCTCCATCGTGCCATTTGATCCACTCCAAAGATTTTCCCTCCTCCTCCTCCTCCTCCTCCTCCTCCTCCTCCTCCTCCTCCTCATCAACTGTCACCATGCTCAGTGACATTTTCACTGACTTCGTTGTTACAATAATAGCAGTCAAAATATGTAGAAAGAGTCTGTCGGGTCAATCAGGATTGTTTGCAGCCTCTCAACATCCAAAAGAAAGACAATGACTGACTGCCTCTTAGAAGTGGAATTTGCCAGCTTTTAATGTGATTAAATGAATGTTGCTATTATATTAAATCATAACTATTATCATATCTGGGAATTGCACCAGTTTTATAAAGCTTAATGAAATCTTGAAAGAGAAAATCCTTCTATAGGGTGGTGCATTAAGGACATATTCTTTAGGCTGATGCTAACTTCCTGCTCGCTGATGTTAACTTACAAAAGCATGTGATTTTTCCATTGGATATTGGAAAATTGCTGAAAATATGCTCAGATACTTACACGTTTTGTTAACAGGACAATCTCTAGATACTAACGCCACTTTTATGATGTTTTAAGCATAAAAACGTACGACAGTGGCTCAGTCAGTAGGGGCTGGGACTTTGAGCCGTAGGGTCGCTGGTTCAAGTCCCAGACCAGACCTAAATATGGAGTGTAGACTGCTACTTGGAGAGGTCCCAGTTCACCTCCTGCCCTGCCGTGATGCCCTTGAGCAAGGCACCGAACCCACAAGTGACAGGGGGAAGAAACCTTGGGGAAACCGACAGGGTAATAGATGTCATATTAACAGACAATCTTACAGAAGCCGACAAAAAATATCCATAATAATTCCTTTAAAGTCAGCAGTATAAAAGTTTGAATCTCCTGTAGGATTAATATCCACTCTGTGTGAATCTTAAGTGTGGCAGAGCTTGATTCTAGCTGTAAATGTGAGAGCTGTGAAGCCCACCTGACTGAGCTCTGGCTGCAGCACAGCTTCTCTGCAGGCTAATTGAAGTCAACCACAGGGCACTGCTAATGATCAGCCTACTGCGACCCTTGATGGTCTGTCATCTCTCTGTCTGCTGCGCTGTGTGGTATTTACACAGCGCCTGAGAGAAAATGAGGGGAGGTAGAAAAAATAAAAAAAATAAAGAGGTAGGGGAAAGGAGGTGGGGAGGAGTGGTGGGGGTGTTAGACAAATGACCCAGGTGATGAAATGACCGCCATGCTGTGCAGGAAGTAGCCACGTCCGGCTCTGCTCACTTCCGCTCAGTGGTCATTATGCCCCCCCGCCTAGAGCTTCCCGCGGCTCCAAATTCACTTACAGAGAATCGATACGAGCAGGTGGAGCAAAAGGTGGGAGGACAGGAACTGTGGATGAGGTGAGAGGGGAGGGGGAGGAGAGGGAAGGGGGGTTATAGTGAGGGGAGGAGTGTGAAGGGGAAGGAGGCGAGAGGAGGAAACAGAGTGGAAGGAAATAGGAGAGAAATGAAAGGATAGAAGAAGAGTGGAAAGGTTAGAAAATGAACAATTGACCAGAGGATAGAAACCAGAGAAAGAGATTCAAAAGTGGAAAAAGGGAGGGTAATTAAATGATAGGAGAGATGAAGGAAAGAAAAGGGAGTACAATTAAATGGCAGTGAAGGAACAAAGAGTAGCAAATCAAAGGACAGAAAACAAAACAAAGAAAAGAGGAGGAATATTGAAACATAGTAAAAAGAGGCAATGGAACATTAACAAGAAGAGATATGAGCTCATGGAGGAAGAAAAGCAGAGTATGGAATCCAATGGTTATAAAATCCAGGTAATAGGGTAAACATCTATTTTCCATATTATTTATATAATTATAACATTTAAAAAATCAAATGAAGTTGTATTTATAGAGCCCACTATCTCAAACACATGTTCTCATCGGACTTTACACTTTGTAAAGATCTCAAAATGAATGACAGTATAAAAAAAGGAATCAAATCAACACAGAAATAATAATATGATGTTCAAAGTAAGCTTGAGCCAGCGCTAATTATAAGCTTTATAAAAAGAAAAGCCTTAAGCCTAAACAAGCTTTAGGCAAAGAGACACTCAGGAATTGGTTTGTTCGCCAGTCAATGGTTTGGTCCAGTCGCTGTGTTGTTTTACTTCTCCAGCCCACCTTCATGACCCCTCGTATTCTGAGCCTGTCATGTTTGCCCTCGTGGCATTTTGGTTTACGAGTCCCAGGAGACAGCGGTCAGGGGGGAGATATCACGTAAAAACCAGCATCAAAGCTCTGCAAGGCAGACATAATACTGTGTTAAAGCAACAATCCATCCTTTTAAATGTTTAGGTCGCACAATCAAATGTCAAACCCCAAAACACAGTTGAATTTTTGAATCAGAGCACCATTGTTAAAGAATCACCAGCTGTTCACACTACATGCTTCAATATGAACATTGACAAAAAGACTTATACAAATTATGATTTTCATAAGGCTGCTGTCAGATTTTTCTTTTATAACAAAATTAAATGTTTTGCGTGCTATTTTTCTATTGTATTTGTATTTGTATTTTTGTATTGAGCTTATAAAATGTCAATCCCAGTTTCTCAAAGTCCAAGGTTATGTCTCTAAATGTTATTTTTTGTCTGTCCAAAAACTGTCGCTATTTGAGAGGCAAAACATTTCATTTTCTGACATTTCTGCATGGAAATGATTTATCGATTATCAAATTTGTCTGCCATTATGGTTCCATCCATCAACTAAATGTCTGTATTGCATAATTTTAAAACCCAATACAGGGCCCTTCTGCATCATCACCACATTAAGAGCTCTATCATATGAAGTACAGAATGAATTTTCATCTTCACGAACCAACGTCTAATGAGTTGATTAGCTTTCCATACAGGAAAATTATTCATGTTGGATATGATGGAATATGATAAAAAAAAAGTGATTTCTCTCTCCCTTGTATAAAAATTACATTTCGATAACTGGCCTTGACAACCTAATTGAACATTATTTTTATATAGAACATTACCAGAAGCAAATTGAAAGCCTGCTGTCCCTGAACACTCAGTCAGCTTCATTGTGAAGACTACTGCCTTCTGCCAGTTATTTTTCTCTTCGGCTCCGAGTAAAAGGACCTTCATCCCAAAGTGAAGAGCATCATTTAGCCTGCTCTAATGACATAGAACTATCCAGCAGGCTGCCCATAATTGTTAGAGCCGGGATGGGAGAATAATAGTCTAAAACTCTCACCCTCCAAGCTTTTTCTTCCGCTCAAGTCTGAGTGCATGCATTGACCTAAGTCCTCCAGAGAGACTGAGATAACTAGATCCAGTAAGTTATGCGAACTATGGGGAGCCCATTATTTCTTAATATGCTTTTTATAATGTGAGAATTAGAAGCTGGCTGGACGTGGAGCTCATTTCTAATGTGTCATTCTCTGTGTGGGGGTTCATGGGTGGTTTAACCAGGCAGCATGTCCTTATGTGGCGATCTCCAATGTTCCTCAGCTAATACCTGTAACTCAGTGGCTCAAACTGGACGTTAATGAGTACTGAGAAGGGCACTCTTTGCCAAGAGAGAGAAGGAGAGAGACAGAAAGGCAGTGGAGGTCTAATGAACTCATAGCTTGCCGTACGCTGTCACTCTCCTGCTCAGCGCTGTGACCTGAACAATACAGCCGCATTGTTGCCGCGGCATTGTTGCCGCGGCATTGTGTTCTAACCCTATGGTTCTAACCCAGGCAGCCAGCAATAGATAGAGAATCAATGGCTCCTGTAACTTACACTTTGTGGCGGCGCGGGGCCAGCGAAGGCAGCTGTCATTCTGAGTATTGTTGCCTCTGACAGCAGCTTCTGATGAGGGCATTGTGGAGAGAAAAACTCAGAGACACGACAACGTGGAGGCTGTTCAAGTTCAACACCCGATGATAGGGATTTTTACATTTGAAGCTGCGGCAGCTAAAAGAACAGTTCAGTTAGGGACTGTACACAAATTATTTGAGGAAGGGAGGAGCAGAACGTTTTCTTTTGGGGGGTAGTTTGGGGTTTCTATGTGGTGGCCTTTAACCTATTAAGTCTTGAGCCTGTTTTTCAGGTCTCAGGCTCTAAAATGACATTCCCAGAACAAATGACCATATGTTCCCTTCTAAAAGGGGTACATTAATAATCTTTTTTCTCAAAGCAATGATAAACCTGTGAGTTGGATGTAGAAAAGTCAGAATCAATATAGAATTTGAAGTTCAGATTGAACATAGTAAAACATTTTTAAATTATAGTGTCCGTCCAAAAAAAAAACATGACTTATAGTGAAAACCACCCTTGAATGATGGGATGGTAGACTAAAAGCTTTAGGAATCCAAACTATAACATATAATAAGTACCCTGTATCAAGATTGATGCAAAACAAGTGAAATGTGACCTTTTTAGAGAGATTTAGAAGAAGAAAAAACCCACTTCTGGGGTCATTTGGGTGGATTTTCAGTATCTCTGGCCCCCCTTGTTCGATGTTGATGATTGACATCTCTTTTTAACCGTTAGAGCCAATAGAATTGAGGGGAAGTTCCTAAAATCCATCCAAACATTACCCATTGGTGATGAGTGATGCGTAGCCCCGGAACCGGAAGCTGCGATACACTGGTGGCTATCGTAGCAGCTAATAAGAAAACTCCGTTATTGACATAAAAATGGAAGGATGGATTATCAGTAATCATTTCAAAGTGACACAGACACATTGGATTAACCTTCAGCAGCGTATTTATCGTTTTAATGCCATTGAACACAACTTTTGATCAGAACAACAGCTAAGGTAAGACGATTTCACGTGAATGCTCCGTAATGCTACGTAGTGTGATGTCTGTTTTCGCATCCCCTGTCGCGAGTTCTGATCGCTCAACGATGATACTTATATTTCTGTTCTTGGTTTATTTATGTCTGTAGGCCGTTGTTGTGAGTGTGGACGGTCGGAGCATATACAACGTTAGTTTAGCCGATCTCCATTCAGAAAACACGCATTTTAAAAGGTTTTTCGCCTGCCGTCTGTCTGCAGACTTGTCAAAGCATTAATTCATGGTTTTTACTAACCGGTATCAGTATGTTGTTACTTCGGCATCATTTTGAAACCTGTATTACAATTAAATCACGGTATAATATGTTCATTTTGTTGTAGTTGCCAGCGATTCTCTCACTAGTTTAGCATACTCAGCCCGGTTGTTGGCCCGGAAAGAACCTGGATTTTAGAGAGCCAGAAAAACTGTGAAAAAGTACCCACCAGCCGGAACTACGCCTAGTGGAAACGCAACCAAAAACGGGCCGGGAACTGCACGGCACGCTTAAACCGCGCTATAGTGGAAATGCGCCATTAGATGCTTCTTGTGAGACTTGTGTTTTGTTTAGGTAAAAATGGTTCGTATCGTCAGTTAGCTGAGTTGCTTCCCGTAAGTGGGTATGGAACATTAATGGTTTCATAAATGTTAGAAGCCCTGAGACATAGTTTTGTGGAAAAAAACCCCGGGCTTAACAGGTTAATTTGATCCTTTTATACCTTTCCGTAAAATAGTTTAAAATGGCATGCTGCTCTATACCATTGTTTCCAGACAAAGATTCACTGTTTACTTCTAATATAGTAGTAATAATAAAGTTTTCTTATATTATATCGCGTTAATGGGCTTCAGTTTGAGATGTGATTGGGTCCCGTAGTGTCTCGACCCCTCACCAATGGCTGAAAGGCTCCGCAAAGCACCCACAGAGCAGGGATATGAAAGGAAAGTTATTGAAGCAGGTATTGAGGTCCCAAATCTCTGTGTGTCTGTGTGTTTCTGTGTGTGTCTGTGTGTGTGTGTTCCTTTCCTGTTAAGCCCGGCGGGGACCCTGTTTTTTTTTTTCAGGACGCTGTGTCTCAGGGGATCTTAATATTTAAGAACCTATTAATGTGTTATACCAGATTAACGGAAATAATCTCAGCTAACTGACAATATAAACCATTCGTACCAAAACAAAACACAAGTCAAATAAGAAGCATCTAAATTACCCCTTAGCGAAAAATGCTAACGGACATTTGCACAGAACTCAAAATAAAATTACCCTTATTACTTATCGTAGCAGCACATACAAGATATCCGATTAAAGCTGAGGTTGCACAGATTATTTAGGTATATAGTATCATCACTGAGTGATCCGAACTTGCGACAGGGGAAGCAAAGACAGACATCACAACATGTACCTTTACGTAGCTTCTAGGGAGATCGTCTCACCGTAGCTGTTAATCTGATCAAAAGACGTGTTCAATGGCATTAAAACGAGAAAAAACGCGGCTGAATCGGTTAATCCATAGGTTGATAAAGTTCCTGAGCAATAATTGGAATTATTTATAATCCATAATTCCATTTTTATGTAAAAATTGCAGAGCAAAAGTTAGCTGCTAATGGTAGCCACCAGAGTGGCTGCTGCTTTCGGTCTTGGCTATGCGGCAGTATAATACACACACATGACCAAATAAGGACTATGTGGGAGTTCCCCTCGATTCCATTGGCTCTGACGGTTAGAAAGAGATGGCACATGTCAAAATCCAGCAGGGGGAGCCGGAGATATTAAAAATCCACCCAAATGGCCCCAGAAGAGGTTTTCTTTTGCTAAATCTGTCTAAAAATGTCAAATATCACTTGTTTTGCATCAATCTTAATACAGGGTACTTATTATATGTTGTACTTTGGATTCCTAAAGCTTTTAGTGTACTAACCCATCATCCAAGGTTAGTTTTCACTATAAGTACAAAATATATTTTGGACGGACACTATAATTTACAGTTTTTTACCATGTTCAATCTGAATTTTCTTTAAAATAGAAAACATCTATATTGAATCTGACTTTTCTACATCCAACTGACAGGTTTATCATTACTTTGAGAAAAAAGATTATTAATTTAACCCTTTTAGAAGGGAAGATATGGTCATTTGTTCAGGGAATGTCATTTTCGAGCCTGAAACCTGAAAAACAGGCTCAGGGTTTAACAGGTTAAGAGCTCTTGTCGCATGCAGTAAAACATGTAGCAGCACTCCGTGACCCTGCCGGTCATTTAATCTACTTCCAAATGTCACCATGTCAAAGACCTTTGTTGAGATCAGCAAGCAGGGCAGTGTGTGTGTGTGTGTGTGTGTGTGTGTGTGTGTGTGTGTGTGTGTGTGTGTGTGTGTGTGTGTGTGTGTGTGTGTGTGTGTGTGTGTGTGTGTGTGTGTGTGTGTGTGTGTGTGTGTGTGTGTGTGTGTATGTGTGTGTGTGTGTGTGTGGATACAGCAGAATGTGTTTCTCTAATTGAGATCCTATTGGAGTACTGCAGGAGGCACCTGTTGTTATGTAGAACATACTGTATGTTGATTTAAAGGGGCCCTATTCTGCTCATTTCCAGGCTCTTATTTGTATGTAGTGCCTCTACTGTGACATGTTTACATACTTTAATGTTCAAAAGCTCTTTATCTTTCTCATACTGCCTGTGCTGCAGCACCTCTTTTCACCCTCTGTCTGAAACCAGAGCCCAGTCTGCTCTGATTGGTTAGCTGACTGGCTCTGTTATAATAGGTCAACTACTTAGTGATGTCCCGCCCCATAGGCTATCAAGTATAATGTGTTGGAGCACTAGCCAATAGAAGCCTGAGTTTTACTTAGTGATGTCACCATGTCCCAGAATTAGACAAAGGTGTGTGGGAGAGAAACTTAATCTGAAGGGAACTTTGGGATTTTAGCCTGTAGTTTAGGCAAAAAAAAGGGGAAAAGGAAGCCCATGTTTCTCATAAATTTTTTAAAAACAACTCTAAAAAGATTACAATGTTGTCTCAGGGTCAGTGCATGTTGAAGACAAATTGGTCCACAGTGAATGCAGTGAAACATTTTAAATGTAGCATTTACGGGTTTTCTGTTACAAGGTTGTACCTTTTTTATCTCCCAAAAATGTTTTCAATGGTGTTCTTTATTGAAATTTCTTTGAGAGCCAATGCTTAAGGCTACACATGATTGACCTGACAAACAAGGTAAATAGAGGAGATAAAAAGACCCCAAAAATGTTAAATAGGTAACTGAATTGGTGCGCTGGCTTTGATCAAAACAATCAGTAAAACCATCAGACGGGGGAAAAATGCCGCCATTAGAAAAGAAGTAGCACAATTAAAAAGCGTGAATTCATCCAGGTTTGAAACAACATGGCGCAGACAAAACAAATGATAGAGAAATGTTATAAACATCATACAAAGTAAACATCCTCAATACATTTTAGGCAAATAAGTGTTTTTGTCGTTGTGCCTTTTCCTCCCGCAGGACAGTAATGAGGTGGGAAACCTATGTGGGTCAGTGTGTGGCGCGGGGCCGTTTACCCGCCATTAAACATTAATAGAAATAGAAGAACGGCGGAGAGGTCAGCGAGGCTGAAGCCAGCGATATTAACAGGAAATAGGATGGAGCAGAGACGCTGTAGGCGGGCTACAGCTAAACAAGCCATTATCATTCATTTACAGGAAATTTGTCATTCACAACACAACCTGCAGCCCACAAATGGTGTTGTGATGTTTGACTTAAATAACAGACAACAGTTCCCCCGCTGCTTCATTCTCAATCATTTGCACTCTGCTTTCTTTATTCTCTGCTTCTCTCATCTCTTTATTTTCCTCTCCACCTGTTTCCTTCTTCCTTCCCTTTATCTCCCTTTCTTTCTTTTGCTATCTTCCTTCCTATAATCCTTTTTTTCCCTTCCTTTTTGGTTTCCTTTTCCTTCCCCACTTATTTGTTTTTGCTTTCCTATTGTATTGTCTTCGGTTCCTTCCTTTTTCCCTTCCTTTTTTTAATTTCCTTTTCTTCTAAAAAAAATGTCTTCTTCCTTCCTGTTCCTATTCCTTCCTAACCTTTTTTTCCTTTCCTATGGTCTCATATTTATCCCTATTCCTCTTTCCCCTTTCATTTGCTTTCCTTTCCTTTCCTTTCCTATCTTGCCTTTTTTTACATATATTTTCTCTTCTGTCCCTTGCTTTCATTAATTTACTTTCCCTTTATTGCCTCTTATTTCCTTTCTCTCCTTTTTTTCTTAGCCTTTCTTTCCCACTTATTTTTCTTCGTATTTCTTTTCCCCTTCCATTTCGTTTCTACTTTTGCCACTCCTTTAACTTTCTTACCTTTCCTTTTTCTCTTCTCTTTCCCTCTCACTTTACCTTTCTTTTCCTCTACTCTGCTCTCCTCATCCAACTTTATTGGCAATGCTTTACAGAACCAATACCAGGCGATTAAACAAGTGTCTTTTTACTCTTCTGTTATTAAAACAGATGCTCTGTAGCAACATACTGCTTAGTCGTGTGTGTGTGTGTGTGTGTGTGTGTGTGTGTGTGTGTGTGTGTGTGTGTGTGTGTGTGTGTGTGTGTGTGTGTGTGTGTGTGTGTGTACACACATTGAAGTAGGTATGGTGAGAGTTGTAGTTATCAGAGCATTATTACAGCCCTGGAAAATTAATTTATAATGGTTGCTCCGTGTCTACCACTTTATGTTATTTCCTAACACATGACAGCCTTAATGTCCCCCGACATTTACATAATATATGATAAATAAAGAAGGTAATGATTCACCATCCCATTTACATTGGTCATTATCGAGCGTTGAGTGTGTTGTCAATATTTTTGGGGGACTATTTGTTTTTAGCATGGATTAATATATCAAAAGGAATTAGATATATCCCTTTCACTATAACTTTCTCAAAACTACTTGCTGATATTGGCCTTTTCAGTGGATTTGTGGATTTTAAGACGAACATTTAGAGGTAAAGCCAGATGAAAACATTGACTTACCGAAACGCCATGATGCAAGGAAATGCTGTGAAGTTTATGCGATAAGCCTTTAGACATATGATGCTTGAAGTTTATTGAGGATATGTATTTAAATTCAATTTGACGCTAATAATTCCCCTTTTTCGCAGGTAGTTTCGTCTTCTGACTTTCCCGCACTGAAGACCAGGTAATACACTTTTTTTCCCAGGAAAATCACATCTCATGTGTTTACATGGCTGTTTCAGAGAATCAGGCAGCAGCACTTTAAGTCTGTTGAAACGGCGTGACGCGTTGTGGAAGACTAGTGATTTTGTTGTTGTACATTCTTGTTCTTGACAACAAGTCCCAGTCTCCCTCAGCGAGTCGCGCCACCACGTCTTCTTCAGCCTTCCTCTTTGTTTCTTCTGAGTTTTTTCACCTCAAGTGTCCACATGGCTGTGACTTACAATTATAATCAGTTCCTGTGGATATCGTTTTGCTCCTGGAGACTGAATATTATCACAAACCAAGCAAAATGAATACATTGAATGGGTATAGCAGAACAAATCTAGCCAACAAAATCGTAAAATGTTAAGGATTATCCTGAACAACTGGCTTACGGCCCTGCAACAGTTTCTTGTAAAGCTAATTCCTTTAAACCATATACCACTTACTGTTATTGTGAAAGAGAATATTTATGAGAAAAAGAAGCAAATACCCTAGTAACACTTGAGCTACCAGGTGCCAGATGAACAAATAGTTTCAAATGGATCCAACAGGACTGCGAGTCAACACTGTCAAATCAAACGGAGAAAGAAAGAAAAATAAATATTGTCTGTTTTATTGCTGTCCTTGCTTGCATATGACTTGTACTGTATACATTTCCAACTGTACCTGCAATAAAATTGAGAGCATGTAGCTGGTCCGTGTGAGCTGATTAATGTTCCGCGCTCTGCATATTCACCCCATTGTACATCTCAGCCAGACTCCAACTGTGGCAATCAATTCAATCAGCAGTGCTTATGAACCCATTACAATCTAGCTGAGAGCAGGCGGGGGCCGCATCCTTCAACTGGCCTCAGAGTAATTACTATTTAGTCAAGCTAAAAAGCGTAGATGGATAAATGGATGGATGGACTAATAAAACATATCCCTAATGACTCGCATGTGACTATGAATATGCATTACAGCAATTGGGCAATAGGAGTGGGTGTTGTGTTATTTACTCCTTACCCCCACTCATCCGAGAACGCTGTAGCAAGTTGCCATGGGGACTAACGTGTGTCATAGCAACCAAGGTGAATGTTCAATCCCTATCCCAGTTCCGAAGGCCAGAGGTCTCGCGGCGCTTCGAGGACTTATACGGGGCCTCGAGAGCATAAAATACGATAAAGGAAAGTTGTTGGCATCAACCTCGGCAGAGTTGGTCCTCCACCCTCACCTCGAGCAGAATTATAGGCTTCGTCTGCAGAAGAAAGGGATTTTAACAATGCTCATGTGAAACCTTCATGCATTGTTGGACCACTGACGCCTGGCGTATAGGCCTACTGGCGCTGTAAGGTTGTGTGTGTGCTTGTTTGTAGGAAAGGTACACGTCTTGTCAAATAATCCAAATGATCCTAGGCCTTAATATCGATGATAAATACTTATTCATAAACCACACAAAATCAATTTTTTTGCATTTTATTTCCGTTTTTGTTGCTTTAAGGTTGGAAAATATCATTCACCATATGACAGGGCTATCACTATAATACATATATACATATTGGATGATATTGTTCTAAGTCATTAGATGTCATTGTCATTGTATCTTTTACATGAATTTCCACAAAATTCTGAATCTCAAACCAGCAGCCAAATTGTTTGTCTTGGCCTCATTCAATATCTTCCTTATTCTTACATTTGTTCTTGAGAAAGGTCTTAAGAAAAGACTACGTCGGGTTCTGGACATGGCATTTGTTTTTCATACCTGTGATCTTATAATGATTATAACAATTGTTCTTACTGTATAGCTCACATGGTAGAAATGGCGGCTCAGTCCCCATTCAGAGGACCAGGGTTTCAAACTCGGCCTGGGACCATTGGCTGCATTTCATCCCCTATTTCTCCGCCAATCTACATAAAAGGGTATAAGATTGCAGGGATGTGTAGACCGAAATTTAAAAATTAAAATGTAGGGAATTAAAAAAAGAATGCCCTAACAAACGGAGGTGGAGCACCAGACTCAAAACAAAAACAAAATCTGAAGTGCAGGTACTATTATTAACATTAAAAGGTTTGATATCTGTAGCGTCAGTGTGCTTATAAATGATCCATCATGAATTATTGTATGGCATGGTTCCCATTGAAGTGTTAATGACATCCTATTAAAAGATAATAATGCTTTGTAACATTTTGAAAATATATTATAGATGTATTATTGTAAATCAAACCCTATATTATAGAAATGTAGAATTGAAGAAAAAGCAATATCCAATTTTAGGGCACACACATGGCAGCCCTCAAATGAATCATAGATTCTGCTCTTAACTCATAATAGAATCCCAAATGACAAGAAATGTGTAAAAAAAAAAACATACAGTAAGTTGATTTTATAATAATATTTTTTGCCTTAAGAAGGGTTGGTGATTGAGGCACATTGTTGTGTTTGGCTGCAGGTCGGTGAGGGTCAAAGAGGTTGAATGAACCAGAGCAGATTGTACTTGTTTACACATTTCTATTCCATTCTTTTTGCAAGGGCTACAAGGACACAGCCCTGTACTCCATCAAGCACCCACTCTCCTCGTTAACTGGTTTTGATCACAAATAGCCTGAGGTCCAGCGACAAACACATTTAATTGCTGTATGAAATTATTGCATATTTGTTAGCCTCTACACCCCTAGCATGTGTTTTTGTATTGAATAAATGCCCATTGATTTGACTCATGATGAAAGGTTCTACTGTAAATGAATAACATTGTCTTATGGCATGTTTTGGGAATAAAGAAAGCTTTTGTTATCAAATGCCACTTGAATTATTTGACGATGACAACATTTTATTTTTCACTCTGTCACTGTCAGTTTGGTTTTCAAGCTCATTTAAATATTTGAAGACTGGCATGTGTTATAATAAACATGGAGTAAGTTGTCCAAGATTGCTGGAACAACACATCAGTTTAAGGATAGAAAGCCAAATCTCTTGATCGGGATGTCAATAGAAGTTTTTTTGGAAAACAGTCAGCCTAAGAATCAGTGACAATTGCTATAAAATGTAAATACTGCTTGACATGGATATCATTTTTCTATGGCGCATTTATTGCAAAGCAATAGACATATTAGCAATTATGGTTTAAGTTATAAGCATGTATTAAGATATGGTTTCAGATATATAATGTTCTATCAACAACTTAGTGTTAAAATCAATTTTTATGGAAGATTTCTCTATAATTTGTTTGTTTTCTTCTGTGAACTACTCTGCTATACCACAATTACAACACACACTTGATACACAACAAAAGGTCACTGGAAATACATTGACACCGGATCAACCAAAAGTCAGATAAATTCAACGACAAATTCTTGCCATGCCCTATAAAATGAATAATTTCTAAATGAATAATTAGAATCTGGCATCCCTATTCGTATACAGGGCAACATTCTTTGTCTGTGCTCTACAAAACAGTAACCAATCAGTGTGGCAAAAAAAATGGATCATATTATTTCATTATAAGGGTTGCCTAGGTTTAAGCACTCTAGGGAAAAATCACAGTTGGGGTTTTGGGTCTTTACATCTAAGTCCTTAGGTGCTTTTTAAAAAATGTATTTAATTACTTCAAGGAAAACATTTGGGACGTTCTTCCTGGCGGGAACAACTTTAATGAATATCATTTGGCGTCTCGCAGGGCTCCATTCCTGGTCCTCTATTATAACTCCTGCAAACGCGATTTTGTTTTAGCCTTAGATTGTCTGTTTGTCTGTGCAAAATTACAAACTCAATTTTCATAAAAACTTAGTAGTGGAAGGGATGTTTCTTGGGTGAAGGAAGAACCGATTACATTTCAGACCTGATCCAAAACACGGGGCAAATACAAAGATGAGGTTTTACTTAAAGGTGACCTATCATGCAAGATGCACTTTTGTACGTCTTTTATACATGAATATGTGTCCCCGGTGTTCCAGGGAACTCACCAAGTGTCAGAAAACACAACCCTCTCTATTTCCCTCCATACCCAAATCTCTTAAAAAGGGGCTGCAACGGATCTGATACAGACTGATCCAGATTTGAACACTTCTATGACATCACAGAAGTGGCGCTACGGCTATTGGGTCAACTCCACCAATCAGGAGGAGACAGCCAAGGACATTGACGTTCGAAAGCGCTGGAGACGCTGTAGTACATATGCCAGGGCTGTAGATGGGACGGTTCTCGCAGAAACAGCCCATGCAAAGACAGTGTTAAATTGAGCGAAATGAGGAATGGCTAAAATGCATGATCTGTTTGGTATTTTGAAAAATTAAAAAAGTATAAATATGGCTTATATAGGTATAGTCCTACGCTATATTATTCAAATATAGCATGATAGGTCCATTTTAAAGTCACATTTTCAAAATGTGGGCATTTGTTGTGCATAATTTGGTGTTGGGATAGTTTAAAAAATGAGATCCCAAATAGAAAAATGTAAAGCACCTTCAAGAGGGAGCAACTAATAAACATATATTAATATGTTATTTAACGTTCTGAACCACTGAATACAAGAACACATGTTCTTTGTAACCTACATGTGGTCTTCATTAAAAGCTCATGAACACATAGAAGTCCAAACAATACACCATCCGCCTTGGTGGAGGTTTGTGCACTCTTCTCACCAATGTCCAAGTCACGCTTACACATGTATAATTTTTAACTGAGGGAGATGAGTAACAGCTTGTCAAAATGTTAAATGTTAGAAAATGCAATTATAGGGAATTACATTTTTAAGAGAAAATAAGAGTATATTACAAGATCAAGTATATCACAATATGCTTTGATGACAGGAAGAGACTTAACAGATTGGTTAAAACCCTTAGATGCAGAAGTGGGTCTTTTTTGACCCGGTGAAGTGATTTTCTTGAAGTATCTTTGTAATGACATTTTTTTATCATTTCATATTCCATCTATTCTTCAAAAAACATGTTTTGGATATCATGCCATTCAAATTTTTTATTTACATTTTAAGAAATTGTAGTTTTTGTATTACTACCCCAAGCTTCCATAAGTGGGTCAAAAATGACCCGCATGCATTTTCTATGGGAACCTTTGATTCTTATCACCTGTGGCTGTCAGGAACACATTCACTGTAGACCACACAGACTACATCACAAGTGACACTTCTCAGGAAGATTATTTCACACAGCACGATCTGATACATGTCAGTATAATAATAATAATAATAATAATAATAATAATAATTAAAACTGCGGTCGCACTTGTGCGCGCAGTGATGAGCGGGCCCTCGCGTCCGTGCGCCTGTCGGGGAGGGCGGCTGGTCGTCCCGGCGTCAAGTAGACGCGCGCGAGTCCTCGGAAATGAGCCGTTTGTCATTTCTCTAATTTCGCGTCCCAGACTCCCAGGTCCTCCGGCAGCAACCCGGAAACGGATGTTGGCGCGCCGTCTGGAAGGAAAACTAATTTCTCTAAAGGCTCGTCGAGGATCGATTGTCGAGGAGGCTGTCTGGAGGAACCGTGACCGAGGATACACTGATTTAGAGGAGAGAAGAGTGTCTCTGGAGGAGCTATAACCGAGGGTACACTGAAGTATTCTCCGGAGACGATTTCAGCCAACAGTGATGTTTAAAAGAGGCGTGACGCATGGCTGGATGTCAACGAAGCACAGCTCTGCAAACTGTTCCCGTTGTGATTATAAGTTATTCAAGATGATCAAATGTGCATCAGACTTATGTGAAGCACTATTGCTTCACATAATAAAAATATACAAGGGCAGTAGCCTGATATTTAGTTATGCTTTTGGAGCTGTTTATGTTTGTTGTACAATGTGTAGGTGTGTGTGTGTGTGTGTGTGTGTGTGTGTGTGTGTGTGTGTGTGTGTGTGTGTGTGTCTGTGTGTGTGTGTGTGTGTGTGAGTGTGTGAGTGAGAGTTGATGGTGCAGGCAGACAGGGGGGTCTCAGTAGCTTAATGTAGTATGTGACATAAATGGTCAAAAATGGTACATTCTCCATTAGCTTACGAGCTCCATGTTCAAGCGATCGACTATTCCTTCGCAATGTAGCATCACATTGGATATGCGCTTAAGTTGCTCTAGATTGGAATTTTTCCGATCATTTCCCTATGACGAATTAGCACAAATGTGCTTAAAATGGCTGAAAAACGCACATTTTTCAAAATGGCCGACTTCCTGGGGGGCAGGGCTTATGGAAGGCAATTTGAAATATGTGTGCAATCATAATAGTAATGTGTATACAGCGTTTCGTGAATATCGGAAAAACTATATGCGAGCAGTTTGGAGCAATTTGCGCCATGTAAATCGTCAAAAACTGTGTATTCGCTGTTAGCGTACGACCTCCAAGAGTGATTTTTCAAAAATGTGCTCCACAATTAAGTATCATATTGGATAGGGGCTGAACTTGTCCTGCATTGGAATTTTTCCGATTATTCCCCGAGGAGGATTTGCAAGAATGTGCTGAAAATGGCTGAAAAACGCCCATCTTTCAAAATGCCAACTTTCTGGGGGCCGGGCTAATGGAAGGCAATTTGAAATATGTGTGCAATTATAATAGCAATGTGTATACAGCGTTTCGTAAATATCGGAAAAAATATATGCGAGCAGTTTGTAGTAATTTGTGACATGTAAATCGTCAAAAATGGAACATTCTCCGTTCGTTTTCGAGCTCATCGTTTGAGCGATCAATTATTCCTTCGCAATTTAGCATCACATTGGAAATAGGCTGAACTTGTCCTGGACTGGAATTTTTCCGATCATTCCCCTAGGAGGAGTCCGCAGAAATGTCCTTAAAATGCACGAAAAACGCACATCTTTCAAAATGGCCAACTTTCTCGGGGGCAGGGCTAATGGAAGGCAATTTGAAATATGTCCGCAATCATAAGACCAATGTGTATACAGCTTTTCGTGAATATCGGAAAAACTATATACGAGTAATTTGGAGTAATTTGCGACATGTAAATCGTCAAAAATGGAACATTCTCCGTTCGCTTACGACCTCCACGATTGAGCTTTCAAAAATGTTTTTCTCAATTTAGCATGATATTGGATAGGGGCTGAACGTGTCCTGGGTTGGAATTTTTCCGATCATTCCCCTAGGAGGAGTTCGCAAGAATGTGCTTAAAATGCATGAAAAACGCACATATTTAAAAATGGCCAACTTCCTGGGGTGCGGGGCTAATGGAATCTATATACAAATATGTCCGCAATTCCATGAGGAATGTCTGTGCCAAAATTCGTGAAGTTCTGAGAAACTATATGTGACTACCACACAATAGGGGGCGCTAGTGAGTACTTTTTTTGAAAAATTACGTTTTTTTTTTACATTCTCGAAAAGGTCGTGGGCTCTGACGTGTGTCCCAAGTTTCGCGTCCGAAGCTCATTTTATGCTATTGCAATTTAAAAAAAAATTATAGGCCACGCCCACATTCTGAATTTGTTGTGACACTTTAAATCTGAGTTCATAGTCACCCCAAGAGTATGTGTAAAAAAAATAAAAAAAAGATTAGTCTATCCGCTCTTGAGTTATAAATTGGTGGTGTTTTTGGCGCCCCCTATGGTCCAAAATAAAAATTATTTGGTGTGCCTATTCCCCAAGACAGATTGAACCTATCTACCAAAATCTGTGATGTTTGGATACATTGTTGATGAGTTATGAGCCTTTTCTTTCTAAGGCCCGCCTTTTTGCGAGTACGTTTTGATTGACGCCGGCAATATTTATCGTCCTAACATACTCATTTTCTACGTTAATGTGTCTGACCCTCCACCGATGCTGTATACGAAGTTTGGTGTTGAAAAACTGAAAATTGAAATTTAAGTGAATATTTAACTGTTTTGAACATTATGCTATGCTAATTATGTTTTGAACATTATGCTAATTTAAATTAAAGTCTAAAACTAAACTAAATTAAACTAAAATATAGGCGGAGCTTAGGGTTCCAAGAGGATTATTTGTAGAGTAGGTCCACCCGGATATGTGTGCAAAATTCCAGGTCATTTGGAGTTACGCTGCTACTTTCTAAATTTATTTCCGAAATGGGTTTTTCATAGGTGGCGCTAGCGAGCAAGTTGGACAATTTGAACCCATTGACTCCAGAATGATGTAGTTTTCACCAGTCCTGGCATCCGTGCAAAATTATACAACTTTGTCAGCGTCCTAAAGGCCTCAAAAACAGGAAACACCAGCAGAAAAATAATAATACCACAGAGAACAATAGGTTTCCTCGCACTTCGTGCTAGGACGCCGTCGGGTCCTAGCACATTGTGCTCGGGCCCTAATAATAATACATTATATTTGTATAGGGCTTTCCAAGGACTCAAAATCGCTTTGCAATATAAGGGAAGGTTAGGATGGGGTGTATAGGACTATAAAACTTGATCAACCGGCATGGATTGATGGGGGGGGGGGGGGGCTATGGGTAGACAAGAGGAGAAGAGATGAGTTTTGAAAAGGAACTGGAATACTGTGAGGGTCTCAGAATAGCGGAGATCTTTGGGACAATATGTTCAAAACGTTTTTTTTCAAAATGTAAAAAAAAAATCTAAAATTATAAATTGTGAAAAATTAAATATAAAATATTTCTACTATGAACCAAATTATAATACTAAATATTATTCCAGTGATTTTTCTTAACCAAAATGACAAAAATGGCATAAAAACACATTTTTCTAATACGGGACCTTTTGACCAACTTATGGAAGAGTTTAGGGTTAGAAGGCAAGCTCTGTCCTGGGGAGTCCTCTGGACACTGAAGAGGTGTTGGGGGACATGGGGGTGATGGCAAAGCTGTAATCACTATTGGACCATTTATCCCACCCCCTCCAGGACACCATGTACGCACTGTGCAGCTCCTTCAGCGGTCAGGCTGTACAACCACCCTAGTAGACCCCCCCACACATTTCACGTCTGAACATATTAAACTTTGTGCAATAGAAATACGAGTGCAATATAACCCCCTGCAATTTCATGTTTATTACCATATGTGTACATATACCTGCAATTTCGTTTTTTACTTAGTGTTATTAATAACCTTTACATACTTAGCAATTTGTTTTGGTTCTCCTCTAAGGATTTCTCTTACATTACATGTTACTTGTTAGACGCTTTCATCCAAAGCGACTTACATACTCAATACTGTGGGCAATCCCCACAGGAGCAATTTGGGGTGAAGTGTCCCAGGGACACAACGACATGCTGACTGCAGTGGGGTTTGAACCTGTGACCCCCTGATCCGAACACCAACGCACAACACGCCTCTTAGTGATGGTTATGTATTCCCAATCTCATTCTGCCCTCTGCTGTTCAATTACTATAATACAGAAACATATTGAACACTAGAAATAATAGATGACATATAGTATAAAGCAGGATGCGCAAATAAGTACAGTCGTTGAAGTGATTCAAAATCGTGGTTGTAATGTACAGTAAACACACACAGAAGCTTGTCCCGGTGGCAATTGTTTCAGTTTGTTGGGAAAATGTTTCCACAGTTTCAATTTGTGAAGAGGAAATTTAACAGGTAATAGAAACATTATCACACGAATGCTATTCCACAGTACGAGTTATCAACACTGCCAAAGTGTGTGTTAATTACATCATGAACAGCATACGTCTTACACCCAGTGGTGTGTGACGGGGGCAAGGTTAGTGTTTTATTTAACAACCTGAACATTTAGACATACGTCTAATTAAAGAAGCCTGATCATAGCGCTTCAATGGGTGTCTTTAAAAGCTCAAACATCGTCTTATCATAGCACTTACATTATTATGATACCTTTGAAGCTTTGATAAGTTTGTTATAGCCGTCATTCATCAACTCCTTCCTCAGGTCACCAATTGTGCCATAGCTTTTACATTTGAGGTCACATTTTGTGGCAAACTGGCCAATGTTTTGAGCTTGCTTTTATAAAGTCAGTGTTGTTTTGTTATAGAGCCATTGATCCTTGATTATGTATCTGTAAAGGTGATGTATCTGAGATGCATAATACAATACAAATTAGGAAGCATGGGAAAAAAAACACACGAGATCAATCATATGCTTATGGATGTATTTTAATAAAAATAATTCTGTCAAAATTAAACAGAATACAATATTTCTTTTTTAAGATGTTTCCAGTACATAGGTTTTTTTTCAAATTATCATTTTTCCTTTTTTTATATCATTTTAAAAGTCATGCTAAGTAGAGGGTAACTCATTTCACAATTGTTTTTTTTGTTTTTTTTTGTTGCTAAAACTCAAAGTCAAAATATGTAATTTAAATCTTGATAGAAGTCAATTGTGCACAGCTCGCCTGCAATGCCTAAATCCATTTCTCCGGCCTCTCCTGAAGAAGTCCATGTGGCTTCAGAGGCCTCAGGCCCGTTTCCAAAACTGTTCACATTCCTCCATTTCTTAAAAACAATCACTGATCACATCAGTGGCTATGTCTATGCAGGGATAAGAGGAAGGGTGCATGGTAACAGTGCTGAGACGCAGCCCAGGCTCAAACACAAAGGACAACTGGGAGACTTGTTCCCTACAGGTATGCAACAGAGGTTTGTCTTTCACGTGTGTGTGTGTGTGTGTGTGTGTGTGTGTGTGTGTGTGTGTGTGTGTGTGTGTGTGTGTGTGTGTGTGTGTGTGTGTGTGTGTGTGTGTGTGTGTGTGTGTGTGTGTGTGTGTGTGTGTGTGTGTGTGTGTGTGTGTGTGTGTGTGTGTGTGTGTGTGTGTGTGTGTGTGTGTGTGTGTGTGTGTGTGTGTGTGTGTGTGTGTGTGTAACATAAGTCCTTTACAGCTGTAGATATTGTGAGTACTGCATGTGAGGCTATTAGAATAGTTCCTATTATATCTGAAGGTCTTAATAAAAACCAGCTCGGAAAAAAGATAACCACATACCCTGTTGTAAACCCCACATTGCATACACACATCTCCAGTATTATATTATTCCATATTTCTCTATTCTCTTATAAATGGAAATATACACTTCAGGGTGGACCCACAAGCCATTTGGGAGGTCACAACAAAGCAGCCAAAGTGACAGTTTGCCACTAGTCAGACAAAACATTAAATAATTTCTATTTGGTAGAAAATAGTCTGATGTAAAAACAATAGAATGAAAATGTTTCAAATAAAGCTGAGGGGTGAAACAAAAGCTTTGTTATCAAAGCCCAGTTATTGGACTGGAATTAAGGTGTAGTTGAGTCAAATTTGTTTCATTGTGCAATACACAATCATCTTTTCGGATACAGAGACAGAAACTGATGATAATGATAACATTTGAAAATGAATAATATTAAACTTCAATATTGGATAAGTAAACAAGACACAGTGAAATAAACAATCTTGTGACCAAATATACAAGAGCCGATAAGCTGGGAGATCATTAAAAAGGTTTACACTTGTAATTTGGGTTACTACTTAAACAAGTTTACCTGCTTTTATTTTCACAAAAATGCTCAAAATATGTGTGTATGTATCTCTTACTGTCAGTCTGAATGTACCCGTTTTCAGCTTCCTTCTGAATTGATGCATTTAAGCGCCTTCCACTCCCGAAAAAGCCCAATCTCAGGCCCAACAGGAGCTAGCTAGCAACAGCAAATAATGTGTGTTTTTGCACATAACAGTGGTGCTCCTTTCTCAGAGAAACATTTCCAGAATCAATTAACTACTTAAGTCAGAATTAGCTGCTGTCGCTAATATTTGCTTTTATAAATAATCATACGAGGTCATTCAAAGCCCAAAAACCAGCCCAGCTAGGTAGCTTAAGTTGCCCTGTTGAAGCTCAAAAGAAAGAAAGGCAGCTGTGTTACTGTGGATTGTGTTCATAAGCAGTAACAAAGAGTTGGTTGAACCAAAAAGAGTTTCTGGCTTTGGAGTTAGCAAACAGCCACATAGTTTTACAGTAGCTAATTGGAGCTAGCTGGCTACATTTTGGAAACTTGAGGGGGACTCTTAAAAGAGGGCATTTTTTATGGAAAAGCATGAAAAACTAAATTATTTCACAATTTATTGTTTCAATTACAGTTGACTCAGTTATTTCACAATGTCTTGTATCATATAATATCAAAAACGTTTGGGCACTAAACACATTTGCTGAAAGCTGTTGTTGGGGGCTAAATCAAAAGGTTTTTTTTTTTTTTTTTTTATAACTGAACTGACTCCAAAACAGGAGGATATTGTAACAATCTGGATCTTTCTTCATCATCTTTTTATCAAGTTAATGTACTGGGAGGCACTCTTGGACACACCTTTGGGCTTCATAAATGAACTTACCGCCTGTCCAGTAATAGGCAAGACATAATCACTTTAAGTTTATGGTTGATAGAGAAATGGAGGTTTCTGTGTGAAAAAAACGATTGGTTCAACACATTAAACAACCTTTCAGAGGTTTCCACTCCATCACCCTAATTAAATAAATGAAATTACTTAATTATCCCAATTATCCCCCTAAAATGAATTTGGCAAATTATTTTTCCTCTTCGTTTTAAACTATAATTGCTACAGCACATGTACAGAACAGGTCAGGTGGAGGCCAACCAAATAAAATAGAAAGAAAATAAGAATATTGTAATGAAAATCCTTGGGGGGGGGCTTGACTTTTAGCCGTCCACACCCTGTGCTTGTTAGTCTACTTTTGAACCTGATTTTCTTTCTGCTGGCATGAAGGCGACCCTGATAATAGTGTTACATTGGATCTTGAGCAGGTGTTGTAGCTGCAGCTGATGCTGAGCTCTGCCACCTTCAACCACATCACTGATTGGTCAATGCTCTGGTCGTTACAGTAAAATTAAGGCTTCAACACCTCTAATATTCCAATGTAATCCCGTCCTTAAAATGGTCCCCCTTGATACTGGCAGTGTTCTTCTCTACAGAGGTCCTTCAATTCAGTTTTTTTACACAGGATGCAAGCCATTCTTTTTGAACCTCTGGAATAATTGAGGGGCCCACGTGTGTCTTGCATCAGTCTATTTTTTTTTTCTTTCAGCATCTCCACACAATCAAATGTGTTTTCATGCTGGCCACTGCTGGATGTAATACAAGACATAATTACTTCAAGTATTTTGGAAGGATAAAGGGTTCAGCATCTGTCTTCTGTATCAAAGATGAGGTTAATATGCCTCAGGAACTGTTGACCTACAATTATGGGGGTTACCGCAGTAACGAGATGTGTGTATTGTGGTTTGTGATATGGTGAACAACACAAAATTGAATAAAATACTGACCGTAGGAAATCAAAATCCACGCGATAAAACAGAAGAAAAATTAAAAAGGGGATTAACAATTTGTTTTGTCGAGGATGAGCACAACAATCTGACAAAAAAGAACTATAAAAATGGCTAGATAAACAGAATAATAATGAATTATCTTTAAATAGTGTCACACATTTCTTTATTTGATAATACTAAATTAAAAGGAAGCCTTCTTCTCTCCCGTTCGCCTCTCCTCTGTTGGTGCCGCTGGCTTGGTCTGATGGACAGCCAAACAAACCAATCACACGCATGCTCTCTCCTCCGTCGCCATGACAACTACCTGCAGGACATGCCTTCTCTCAGTGCTACTTAACATTAACCTGTGGAGAGACGGGCAATCATCTAAGCAGGGTAATGAATGATGTAACATGATTAAAACAGCTTGAGTTCATTTTCATGCTCAGCATAGATGTGGGGTTTTGGTATTTGTATTTCATTTTGAAGATATTGACATATGATATGACCAATGTTTAAGTTATTTAAATGTTTTCAATTCTTGCATTGACAAATGTTTCCGTAGAAAAATAATAAACGGGGACTGTTACACCCTGTACCTTCACATCATTTGAATACTTTTCCAAATGCTTCGATACAGGATGCTCAAAATGCCAAAGGTCATACAGTATGTCCCTCAGAAAATACAACACAAAAGTACGATATCTTTTAATTGGATCTTATTATCTTAATTTTGGCAACCCTTTCTATGGATCATGTTAACTTTGCACTTGCCACCTCTCTTGCAGAGATACAGGAAATGTAATCCTGGGAGTAAAAAGGTGTACCAGAGAATGGATAACAAACCATGGATTAGCTATGATGGCTATCCATTTCCAGATCCACTTCAGGGCTAACCAAGCTAGCTAACCAAGCTATCTGTTCTGTACCGGTTTACAATTTGCGAGGCAGTGTCGCTGTGATTCAGCAAATGAATTAGGATTATTAGCAAAGCCTCTTATCACCAGAATAGAATTATACTTCCACTGTATTAGTGGAAGTGTAAGTATAAACACAACATTTGTATTTAATGTTACACCATCTTAACAGTGGCATGTGGACACAGTTATTCAGTCATTTAACTTCCATAAAGCCATTGAGCTAAGGTTAGCTTAAACTATGGGCAAACACTAGCTGTTTAAATTAGCATTAGCCAGCTGACTTTCCTGTAAAAGAATAACTAGTTTGGTAAGCTGGTTAGTTTCAGGGGGTTAATCGCTCAGCAGTTAGCTACAATAGCTAATCGAGGAGCTTATTTATGAGTTTACTTTCAGTTGGACTGTTTAGTGTTTGGAACGTTTTTTTGTCAAATGTAGGTCCAACTCGAAGGTTTTAGGTTTCTTGTGCCTCTTTACAAAAAACTGGTTGTCTTGGGGATGGGGAATGCAAAGCTAGCATGACCCATCAGAAAAACTCCAACTTTGAGAAAATAAGGTATTGTGTCAGAAATATGTATTGTCTGTGGTCTTATCTCACATAAACTTGCTCACCTGGACCTGGGCTAGTGCAAAAAGTTGTCTACTCTGGCGAATGAGCAGGAGCCAGAGCGGACTCGGGCCATGAGCTGAACACACTCTGTAGCCTGGCCGAGCGCTAACATCAGTGGAGGCTGCTTAGGCAGGTTTTGGGACTCTAGAGCAGAAAAACACAGTCAGGCAGAAAAAGGTGCAGCACATAAGTCACAATAATGCATCAATTGTGTGGGCTGGGTATTAGAAACTCCATATTAAAAGGCAGAGATAATGTCAAGGGGTTGCTCTCTTTTTGCCACATGGCTATAACAATGTCACAGTGTAAGAGGCAATCCACAAGAAGAAGAATAACTTTAAAGATAACAATATAGTGATGTGAGCATCCACAAGTATGTACAATAACATTCTTTCAAGAGTGGCAACAAGCAAATGATGCATGCACCAGCTGTTTTTTCAGCACTGTCACCTTGAGAAGCTAAACATTGGTTCATGTAAGCATGTTGGTGATACTAATAGATATTTGAATGACCCTCATATACAGCTACAGTATTTACATCATAATCACAGGATGATAATAATTGATTAATGATTTAACCTCAGATGATAATAACTCATGTTTGTAACTAAATAATTCTATGAAGGCGCATTGTTGTTATTTTTGATTAATCAAGAAAGTGTTCTTCAGCAGCATCTCTCTCTCCTTGAGTTATTTTAAACTGTTTCCTTATTCTTATTAATAACGATAAGATTCAAAATCAAGTTCTTCATAAATGTTGTATCTGTAGTGTATTCAAATGGACGTTTTTAATTGTTCTCAAGTTGGTTAGTACATCTTTTAAACAATATATGTATAGTTATTGTTGTTGGTTTGGATGTCCATTTACAGTGAACAAACCCTACATTATGCATCAGTGTTGGCTTTTTACCCAGTATGGCGCTGTTGAGTGCGGAGCAGAGGGTCTCTCTCTGGGTGGGGTCTAACTGCTGGCCCACCGGGCAGCTCCAGGGGTCCGAGTACGCTAGCAGGCTGAATGCATCCTACAGACAGACATCATTATTATAATTATAATTATAAACGTTATTTATATAGCACGCAAGTTGCAGCCCAAAATGTTTTATAGATACAAAATAAAGATGGGGGAACATAAGGAAAAACTTTATAAACAAGCAAATATTTATATCACAGAACCATAAAACAATAAAACATGAACAGTGATAAAACTGAAATGGCCCCAAATTAAAAAGATAGGTCTTGGAGTTTGCTGTTCTAAGATCCAATGGGATGCTGTTCCACAGTTTGGGGCCATAAAAACAAAAAGCAGCCTCCCCAGATTTCTTGTGTAATACTTTCGGTACTTCTAAAATAAATTCATTGGAAGAAGAAGCAGCATATTTGAGCCTCTTTAAGCTCACTGTTTTGGTTTTCTAGAATCCCAAATGTGCCATCTATAATATATCTCCTGAAGTTCAACACATTCATTTGCCAGTGAGAAACCCCGATCTTGTAAATGATTGGGGGAATGCAAAAGAGGCAGCAAACAGATATCTGCTTAAATTAAAGGCAGGAATCTTGTGTCCTAAATTGTACTTCATTTCTAGATTATTAGACATAGATTTGAAATGTGGAGACGGAGCAGATGACAATGGTCCCGAGCTGGATTCAAACCCAAATCCGCTTGGGGGCCATGCCCAGTACATGCGCCGCTACCTCTACCAAGTGAGCTATATGGCGGCCCGAAATTTCAATTTTTCAAAAGGTTTAACCTGGCTTTATTTGAAGCATCGCTGCCACCCAGTGGGCGTGACAGCAGCTTATATCACTTATATCAACGGAAATGTATTCCGTTTCAATAACAAATGAGCTGTAAAGCAAATGTAATCACTAACTTATCCAAGCATGTAACATGATTACTTTCCATTACTTTAGGATTATCGATATTTTAAATATCAAGAAAAACAAAAGAAGAAAAATATCCACCAAAGAAAGTGAAAAACATTAAGCAAATTCATTCGGTGGGTGTAAGTATGGGACAACAAAACAATATGGCTCACAAAGCTGAATGAAAATCTGCAAATTTGTACAAGAAACATAACATGCTCTTTCTACATTGTATGGATTAAGAGAAGCCACAGTGATACAAATATTGTTTTTAACCCTCCTGTTGTGTTTGGGTCAAATCTGACCGATTTACTACTTTCATCAATCATAACTTTTTTGTTTTACATTCGATTGCATTAAGGCTTTATGATATCATTCACAGTAGACATTTGAACATAAAATGGCTGATCACCACTTTCATTGCGTTTTGGATGATTTAGTAAACTTTGTAACAACCATGGTGTTCCCGGTCAAAAATGACCGCCATAAAGAAAAGGAACTCGTAACCATTAATCTAATTACAAAATCCAGTTTCATGTATTTTCTTAATTCGTCACTTGGTATGAAGTCTTTCTAAATTGGGGTTCAGCAGCTGGAATTAAATCAACAGTAGCAGAAACAAGAACAGGGCCATGTTTGTTGTGATAGATTTTTTGCTATAATGCAATAACTACAACATTTCTCTATCACGTCTGTGTTTAACAAATAACTACAGACTGTCCCCTTGGCAGAACCTTTATCATTCCCCTGCAGTTTTTGTGTTTTCCAGAGGCTCTATTGTTCTCAGGGTGGCTGCTTATGAATCAGAGGACACATCCTGCAGTCCAAAGTCATCCGAGCCCTCTCCTCCACCTCCAGAGAACCGACCCACGGGATGCTACAGATGGACTCTATCTGCTTTACGACAGCACATCCTAAATCAAACATCTCTCAAATTCCTGCAGCGTGTACAGAATGCTGCACTGACGATTTTAGCTGGGGCCAACAGAGGAAATCTCTTCTGTGAAAGTGTGAGCATGTGCAGTTTGTGTGTGTGTGTGTGTGTGTGTGTGTGTGTGTGTGTGTGTGTGTGTGTGTGTGTGTGTGTGTGTGTGTGTGTACCTGTAACATCTTCTTGTGTGTGGTGTTCTTGCCATACTCGCGACACAGCTGTTCGTTGAGCGACTGTAGCTCCCGTCCAAACTGGATCATCCTCTCTGTGGCGGCCTGGTTCCCTCCACAGAGCTGTCGGCCATTACTGCAACCATCATCTGCTGGCAACAGACACACAAGTACACACAGGGTTAAATAAAAACACATCCTGATGGAAGGTGAATTTAAACATGATATGAGGTGGGGTAAACGACAAAGCACATGAAGATGATTTAAACAAGGGAAGAAAGCTGTATATGAAACACGAGGTGTGTGTGTGTGTGTGTGTGTGTGTGTGTGTGTGTGTGTGTGTGTGTGTGTGTGTGTGTGTGTGTGTGTGTGTGTGTGTGTGTGTTTTTACCTGTGACCCCATTGCCAATGCTGTTGTCGTCTGGCTGAAGGATCTCTTCGTGTTTGTATGTGCCATTCATGATCCGCGCTGAGGAGCCCTCAACAACTCCGTTGGTATAGTGCTCTGCTTCAATCTCCATCTCGCTGTCACTTCACAAACACACACACAGACACACACACAACAGGCACACAGACACACAAATACAGAGACACAAAAGATGGCACACAGAAGCGTTAAGAGGATGAAAGTTCATGAACAATAATATTTAAATGATATGTTATGCACCAAGATGCCTCATCAAAACATGTCTAAATGAAGCCCCTGTTAAGAAGTTTCAGAACTTGTACTTGTAATGTATTTCCCTATAGGGTATGCTAACAATGTATTAATCAATCACATTGCTAAAACCTGAAGAAAGGTCCCCTTTCCAACAGTAGTCCACTAAGGCAACAAATACAGAGATTTGAGACATTTTAACAATTTCATCTAAACCATTGATCAAGTCTCTAATGAACTGAGTGTGTTAATCAAAAGTCAACTAAGTGGGTAAAATGACATCAGACCTTGAAATGATGACCAGAAATACAAAAGAATGAGTGCTCAGGTCCCAGCTCACTTCTTAATGTGTGTTTGCAGCGTTTCGTTTATTCTACACTTATCATTCGCTGCGCATGTCTCGTCAAGTCTTGAAGATCATTCTTTATTTGCATGTGTATGTTTTTTGTATTTTGCGTCATTTCTTAAGGTGCAGCGTGTTTGACCTAATGGAAGAGTTTGGGCTGAGGCAGTGCGTTTGCACCTTTCGGCCGCCATACAGCTACTTCCTAATACACCGGTGGCAGTGCCTTGACAAGGCATAAACAACGTTTATTGGCTTAATGTATGATCGACTACACCAACCATGATAACGGGAACCTCACGGAAAAGGTGTCAATTAAAATAAATAAAGCCCACAAGAAGCCTTTACAATGGATCATTTCATGTATGAAATCTGGTAGACAAACTGATTGAAATACAAAATAATTGAGATTAGTATATATAATGAAACAGGGCCATCTCACAGCTGTGGCTACTTTTCCCCATCAGTTTGGAAAGCCCTGAGTGAGTGTCATAGATGGTGCCAATGTTCCTGAGTGCCAACGTTTTTATTAGCTTGCAGTGATTACATATTAATGTCTTAAGATGAGTGCGGTAATGATTTATTGATGATAAACTGTCCTGTAACCTACATCTGAATTTATTTGTAAGCATAAACTGAGTAATGATGCCATCAGTAATGCTCTAAATCAAGAGTGGGGAACCTCCGGCCCCCGGCCGTATACGGCCCGCGAGACCATTTGGTACGGCCCTCGAGGTAATTTATAAACACACGCAAAAAAGAAAAAAAATGAAGAAGCCTAGACCGCAAAATAATTAAACAAACGAGTGCCTGTTTTTCCTGGCCAACGTCAGGGTCCTTGAACACAACAAGAGCCTAACGTGTCATCACGTGGTATATGTCTCGTCTGACGAGTGTAGTTCTGACGGAGAGCACCAGAACGCGGCTCCAGCACTTCAGAAATTGCAGCACCCATAAGGAGCCGTACACATGCCGTAGTTTCTGCGTGGCTGTATCTTTATTTGAAAGCCCAGTGGTGATCTGGTCATCTGTCATACTGATCATAATAACTTTGTTGTTATTAGCATCTGGTTAGCTAGCTATGCTAACGAATATAAGAACCAGTGAGGTAAAGGCACATCTTTATAGGATCATTATAGTTATAAAAAAAATAAGAGAATAAAGTAAACAGGTATAAAATACTGTATGACAGTAAAAAAAAGTTGTTATTAATAAAGAAGCATACAATTTGAAAGGGGAGTGATTTGCAAAATATCCATAAAGAAAAAAAAATCTGCTTACAGGTCTGTTTCATATGGATGTTGAGAGATGTATCCATAGATCTCCTAATGTTGCTCTCAAAGTGCACCAGATTGATGCTTTTAACTTCAACATTTAAAAAAATATCTTCCCGGGGGAGCATACCCCCGGACCCCCATAGAGGATGTAAGGCCCCCCTCCCCCCCCACTTAAATCATGTTCACATGGATAGGAAACTAAATACATTTGCACATGTCTTGTGTCCAATATCTTTCTGTTTTGGTGGCCATGTCACAACCGTGCACGTGCATGCATGCGCGAGTCATGGTCAAATATCTGGATTAAGAGGTTGCTTTTTCTTTGCACGGCATGAAAGAAAGGCGAAATGAATGGACTGTGATTTTAGTATTTTTAAGCAGAGGTCAATAATTTGTACGGCCCTCGGAGGACGTTGAAAAAATTGAAATGGCCCTTGAGAGGAAAAAGGTTCCCCACCCCTGCTCTGAATGCTTCCTACCTGGTTTCCTGGGTGCTGTTGGCGCTGTGCGGCTGGCTCTTGGTGGAGTCGGAGGAGTTGGACTCGGAGTAGTTGACGGAGGAAGGGGAGGAGGAGGAGGAAGAGGAGTTGGAGGAGGACACGCTAGGGTATTTGACGCTGCTGTTGCCGGTGCCACTGTGGCTCTTTGACTTGTTGGGGGGGGTCACTCCGTTACTGCAGGTTGGGCTGTCTGATCCTGTGTGTTGTAGGGGACAGTCAAATGAAGACATACATCTCATTTCCTTCAGCTACTGGGATTTGGGACTGGCATTTCCATCTATCTAACACTTATGTGCAATATAATACTATTGATGATCAATAGTATTACTGGCTGCTACACTTTAGTGAAATAATACTGTGCAAGATCTCCTTTTTTATATTTAAAAAGCAACTTACTTTTATACAGTTTTACTTATCTTTTGTACCCTGCATGTGTACTTCTTCGATTGGAATTATCTTCTTAAGATATTATGTATATTATTTGTATGTATTTTATTATAATTTAATTTAAAGATGGGTTTGTTTCTACTTTCTTTACTATTTTCATTACATGCATAGACAAAAAACTGCTATTGAAATGTAAGAAATAATAAGGCATGTTTTTGTTGTTGTCAAAAAAGAAACCCGCCTTAAAGAATGAGTTTGTTTTTGTACAAAATGACATGTATGGTCAAACCTAGTCAATAAAAGCCTTTCTTATCTATTTATCTAAAAAGTTATCTACTCTTCTTATTTTGTCTTTATATCTAAACGTAAAGTTTCTATGTGTTGCTCTGAGAGGACAGCGGTTAAGAATAAAAAGTGTGTGTACCTCCTGTGTTTAGGTGTGTGTTGCTGGCTCCGTGGCGGGGGCTGAGGCTGGGGGAGCTGGGGTAACTGTCCTGGGACTTTGGGGAGCGGCTGGGCAAGCAGCGGACCTCGCCGTCTGTACCGTTCACCATCTCCACAAACTGGCGACACCTAAAAAGGAAGGTGGACCGGTGTTAATTGTATTTACTGGGAATGCTTCTTTATCAACAGCGTTTAACAGAAATATACATCCACAGCAGCATAGAGTGGTGCAGGACGGAGTCTCAAAACCTGGAAGGGAGTTAGCATTTTATCATGCAATTTCCCTTGTCTGTAAGTCAAGTTGTTCTTTAGACACTTGAAAAAGATCCATGGTTACCACTGGCTTAGAGATTTTTTTTCTATGATATAAACAAGGGCCAATAAATACCCCACTGGTGAGTGTCTTCAACTTCTATGTGTCATAAAAATAGCGGTTGCTAACAAGTGATTCATTGAGACGACTAAACGTCTCAGACTTTCGCCGCCTTTAGCTTAGAGGTGGTGATGCGCAGCCATGTGACCATGGTGTGGTTTGTTTATGGTTGTAAAAGTAAGGTTTTCTACTTTTGCATTTAAGCTTCAAAAATCATAAAAGTGGTTTTAATATGTTCCTGCTGAACAAAATATGTAAGTATGATAATTGTCCGTTTACCATAGCTCTTTTTTTGCAATATTGTGAATTCCAATGGAAAACTCCCATTTCTTTCTGTCTACTGATCACTTGCGATGCTAACTTTGCGTGTTGGCCAACAAAAATACATCATCACTGCACCACTCTATCGGTGAAGGTAGACAATCAGTGTTCACCTATACAGATTAGTCATGACGCAGCATCTTTGACCTACATTGGATGTTTATCTTTTAACAGCTCTGACTTACTTCAACATGAAGAGTAGGTTAGGGTTGTGTTCTAACAGGCCTGGATAAAGTTGCTGAGTAGCCTCTATGGCTTCGCCCACCCGTCCTGCCAGCACCAGCTTCTGTATTCCTATGAGATAAAAGAAACAGGGCTCTATTTACAGTATATTGATCAAGCAAACATTTTGAAAGAGGTCAGTGTGTCATTCATAGAGGTCATAAGTGGACAATCAATACACAGTGTCTAATTCTGGACGTTGTTTGTTTCAAAATGATGAGTGACTTAGCATTTTAGTCTACTCTTTGTAATGTTAGGTGCTGTAATAAATACTGTATGTGATCACTAGAAGTATAAAAATGTAAATATAAAATATGTGCGTATTTGGTTTGTTAACTCACTCTGCCTGTTCTTTATAGATGTCTGGTCCTCTTGTATCAGGGTCTCTGTGGCCCTGGCAAAGGCTGTTGCGGTGGCACAGTACCCATGATGCACCAGGTAACTAGACACCATACTGGAGGCAAGTCAGGGGAAAATCATTTAAAGGTTGCCTTTTTTAAAGGATAATTGAGGACACATCTCTAAGAACAGGTACAAATATGGTTTATTCATTAAAAAAAAAGCACTTATTTCCAACAGCTGGGTGCTGAAGTTTTTAACAAACCTTACTCAAACATCAGTAATGCATTTGTTGGTGCCTTTTTCATGTTTATGTTAATAAAAGGAACATTTCACCCAATAAAACCGCAATGTGATTTGATTAGTGTTTGGAAAACAATTTAGCTCTACGGCACAGAGGAATAAGATTTAAGGCTTAAGTAAAGAAAAATGTTGGAATGTTTCAGAAGTATTTTGTGTAAAATGAACCCTTTTCAGATGCAACAATGTTAACTTTTACTGCTTTTTATTGAAATAACAATTATTGCTTTCAAATGTATTACTGTAGCATCACTCAAAACAGTGTGTCCTTAATAAAACAAATGTTTCTTTAATGTTGATAACAAATAATCAGCAATGCAGATTTTCTAAAAGAAATATTTGAAACGTTAAAATTCAAGTCTGATCCACATGTTTTGATGTTGGATTACAGACACAATTAATAACATAGATTTGTACTCCGAACGTAGCAGAAATAGGAACAAAAGTCAATAGAAGCTTGTATTTGTGGAGGTGTGTAATCTCACTTCTGCAGGACAGCCTGCCACTCCCCAAGCCTCTCTCCTATGGGGAAGCGAGCGATCATGCCATGGATCTTCGCCCGCCATTCACTCATGTAGTCCTCGATGTCGTAGACAAACGGCTGCTGGCCAAAGTTTGCGTCTACGATCTCACCCGGAGTTTGGAGCCCCACAGTGGGGTACAGGTTGGGCTAGGGGATATTAAAGATAAACACAAATTCAGGTTATAAAGTTTAAAACTTCCAATGTTGTAATTTCAAGGGAATGACCTTAAAGCACCACCTGGTGGCCAAAACAAAGCCCTAAACACACCGCCAACTAAATACAACTTAAATCTGACTTATTTTTGGGGAGCCCATTGAACATTTCTTTGCAGTGCTCCATAACGGCTACGGCACACCACATATCTAGGTGAATGTACCAATGTCTAAGTGATAAAGCCGGATTTTTAAGCTGCCAAATACGTGTTTAGTCATCAGTTCATGGTGGCAGCAGAGTTGTTTGTTTACCTACAGCTCCAACTGGGATACTAGACAATACAGTAGGTCCACTGTCACCTTTTTATTGATTTTGGAAACATCCTGGTTTGTAAAATATACTTCATGCCTATTGTTAGAGCCACAATTAAGTCAGGGTTATTATTTCGAGTCATAATTTGATAAATGATTTAATGATGGAAAATGATTTATATTGCCATGGTGAATATGTTTTGATGAAGTGATTGTTTAATTTTATATCGTAAATATTATCTGTTTCCGTGTACCTTCCGGTGTGTATTTAAGTGAGGTAATTGAGGACAGCCGGCGTGCTCGGAGACCTGATGAGACAGGGAGCGGAACAGTTTTTCGACCGAAAATTGCAGACAGAAATTAGTGTTGCAAATTGGACTGCAAACAAAGTATAGTTTAGTTTATATAGGAAAGCATACCGCTGAAATATTGTTTAAAGATTTGTTATTTTGAGACTATTTAAGTCAATACTTTTTTGTTAATAAATTACATATTTTTGACTGAAAACCTTCGGCTGCTTATTGTTTTGGATTGCGTGTCGTCAACCCCACTCTATAGTGGCAAGAGGAAACCCTTGATGCCATTACACCTATGCCTCACAAGTGTAAGCATTGATTGTGTTAAGCCTTAGGTCACGGCTTGTTCCTGTAATGGAAAACTCTCATTGGGTAAACTGACCAACAACGCTGTCTTTATATCAGGCTATCATTAGGTCATAGGGTTCAGTTGGACTTTGTCTTTTTGGCATATCAAAAAACCACCAAATGATATGAACACCATCATCTGTTTGAATGCTGTTTAGTTCTGACAGCGGTTGCTAACTCCATCTGCTCTAGCAACATGTGGCCAGGAGCCAACTGTGATTTTGAGTTATTTTCTTAAAACTTATTTGGCTGGTAAAACAGTTCAAGTGGTTGTGGGTTGTTGTTTTTTTTCAGAGGAATGTTCCAGTTAGTGCGGCCACTGGACAAAAAAAGGTTGTTTTCCAACCCAACTGCCAATATACAGTAGGCTGCATTTACAGACAAACCTGGCTGAAACTATATATTTTACAGTTTGTAAGTCACTACAGTAACAGGAGTGGTATGACAAGGATCATATAGGTTTGGCATCATCATATACTGTAAGTGTAATGTGTTGAATGAAAATCAAAGACTGCATATTTTTCTAAAACATTTTCTCCAAAAACAAAACAAAATAGAGTATCTTAATGGCTCCCAAGGCAATGGCGGAGCTTACTGATATAATATGTCAATAAAAGTAAAGCAAAAGGAAGTTTGATAGTAAAAGAGAGCCCTAGTAGATTTAAGAAGGCATTTAAAAATGATGCACATTTAGGGATACTTACAGGGAGGTCTGTGAAGGCTACACCTAAGGGACAAAAAGGACAAAAGGTTAAAGAATATTCAATGATTTCCAGTTATAAATTATGCGGTAAATAACAAACAATGCATTACTGTATCACACAATTGAAATCCAAGTTCACAAACCTAAACTGATGCCGTTTTTGGTGTAAAAGCATGTGTTGTTGATGAGGTTAACGCAGCAGCCAATCACGTCCCCTGTGGTGAAAGTCGGGCCGTACGGTTGGCCGGTCCCGGAGGAGCAAAAGGAGTGGCCGTCATCTCCGTGGTAACCGTATGAATGCTTGTCCCATCCTAAAATAGGAAAAGGATTAGGATTAGTTACGAGAAAAAAGTTGGGAAACAAGGTTAAATGAGTCTGCTTCCTAGTCAGTGTCATACTGCAGTGCTCAGGTTCCTGAATACAACGGAGCATCTGAGGTGAAGTGAATTGCTCGAGGTCAATCTTACGTCGCACTGAAGCAGGAGAGACAGTTAGTCATTGACTTTTGCTGCTCAGATTTTCCCATCAGACTACCACTGCCTGCCGGGCATTTCATGAGAATGCACACTGTTCACAAACAGACACACTTTCTGAGTCTTTGGCATGGCGTGCAGTGCTGAGGGCGGCCAGCAGGAGGATCTCTGCTATGAAACTGGTGAGTCCCTGACAACAGGAACAGCAGCTCCTTAATGTTTTGTCCCTGCTGGTAATGATGCATGTGTAGGTTAAGGTGTGTTAGTTATGCAGCTGTAGAGTTTTTTCAGTATACCACTCAGTAAGCGCATTTGCAAACGCTTTATTTTGCAAGTCTATATTTTCCGTATAACTTCCAATGAGATTTTTCTAGAACGCAGTCGGTTCAATAGGAAAACATGTCAATATACTTCTTTCACAACAGATGTTTTGACCAGTCCTTGAAATGATACAAAAAACCGAATAAAAATGGGTCCATTTTTAAACTGCAACAATTATTACCAACTATTTCGTCAATGGTTAATTGACAAAGTAATTTTTCATGCAAAACTGTCAGAACATTTAGTTTACAACCCCTTAAATGTGTACATATCCTGCTTTCCTCTGTTTATTATCACTTAATAGTAAGTATTTGGGGGGTTTGGACTGACCAAACAAGACAGTAGAGAGAGCAGTATTCTCATCAAACCCTCAACAGGAAAGCAAATAAAATACATTTCCAAAAGTATAAAAACATTCCTTTCGTTAAGTTATGATCCCTCAAAACAATGTGCACAGAAAAGCACATAATTTTCAACACATATATGGATAATTAAGTTTCCACTTATAAATGAATGTTGCAAAAATATGTACTTGGTTGCCTATAATTTCATTACACAATTATTTTGAGGAAACTGGCTTTAAAATGATAAATGGTAAATGTATTTATATAGCACTTTATCCAGTCTTTACAACTCGCTCAGAGCACTTTTACATAAACAAGTCAGGGTTCATCCATTCACACACATTCATACAGAGGCAGGGGCTGCCAAGGACCCTACATGGACACATATTCACTCTGGCCATTTGGGGCCTCATAGGGTTAAGTGTCTTGTTGACTATAGGGGCCCACAACCCACAACCTCACAAATTAAAGACAACCGCACTACCTCACAACCACAGTCACCATTGAACCATTCATTTGAACAATTATCTGGAATTTCCCAATAGAAGCCATCAATCCCACCAAATCATTGTAAAAGATTACTGCATGAAGCTTAAATGTGAAAATGACGTGGGGTTCCCAATGGAGTGGTGCACAGATGAAGGACCGATCCCAAACCACGCCCTACACCCTACACCCTCCGTGACGGAGTGAGTGACAATCGCAGCTCCACGAGGCTCCCTCCTGTCAGATGGAGGGAGTAAATACAGCGGCAAGCTTTGGGACGGACTCCCCTCTCTCCGGCAGAAACAGGAAGTGCCGTAACTGTATGTAACAACGGTTTCAAATCAGCATCTCTTTGACAAAAAATGTAAATTAATAACTCAAATAAAACTCCAAACATCTTTAATTGTGATACTTTTTTGTAAAGCTCTTTTAGTTTTAAAGCTGATGTTTATAAGCTTCTTAGTTTTTGCAACAGTCTGTAAATATACACAACTTTAAAATAAAATGCACACATTTACCTTTTTCTAGACTAAACACAGGTATGATCCTAAGTTAAAACATATGAGGTTATCATGAGGTTGTTAACATCGCAATTTATCAGTGGATGTTTGCTGGAACTACTTGTAAACAGCGTGTTTCCTGACGGACACACACAGCGTTGAGTCCGGTCAGGTAGAGACCGGTCTCAAGTCAACACCGATGCAGACTCGCTGTTTGAGGGCTTGATAACCCACTCCCCCTCCACACCGCTCCACACTCGTTGCTTTGGAACAGCACTTAATGTGGCGGACCCTCCGCACGAACGCGCAAACGGAGGGGTAGGGTTTAGGGCGTGGTTTGGGATTGGGCCGAAGTCTTTTTTGTAGGCCAAACTGGAAGTTAGCATGGTAACAGGGACGTTGACAAAAACCATTGGGATTTCGGGAATATTTCAGTAAAATAAATCTTTGCCATACATTAATAAGTATGGTTATGTAAAAAGAGCTAAGGTTAGACTATAAATTAACTACATCACGCTACATGGCGCTGCATCAACACCGCTAAGCTAAAGGTGGCTAATGTTCTCTTGTTTGCAATACGACATTTAGTAGTCTCTATTAGTAATTTGTTAGCAACGGCCATTTTTATTTCCAATAGAAGCTTCGGACATTCACCAGTGGGGTATTTACTGACATATAAAATGTAATAGAACAAAACATAAAAATGTATTAAAGGTCCCATGTCATCCTTTTCTGGTTATTACCTGTCCCCTTCTGTGTTATGAAGGTTTTTATGCATGTAAACGGTGTGCAGAGTCAAAACCCTCAAAGTAAACCCTGTAGCGAGTAAAACTCTAACACTCGTTGGAGATACGTCATTGTCCATTTGATTCTTCCGGGTGCGCATGATGTCAACCGTACCCGGAACCAAATGGACCAATCCGTGGAGCCGTTACGTTAAGCCCCCGCTGATTGGTCCAAATTGACCAATGCACGGACTCCCTCACACACACACTCAGTGCATGCAGCTCTGCTGATCTCTCCTCCCTGGCTGCAGGCTGGTAACAGACAGTTGGGATCGCGGCGAAATTCTCTCTGCAGACCCATTCTCACAGCATTTATCAACCTTTTTCTTACTCAATATCAAGCCACACTTATTGTTTTTACTTCGGCTGTGACTTTGAGTGTGCTCAGGGTGAGTTTGGCTGTGTTTCGCTGTGTATCGCTAACAAGGAAACAACACCTCCACGGAGCTTAGCGCGATTCACAACGTCCCGACCAATCAGAGCACACTGTGCTCACATGGAGGGTGGGGGCTGGAGCTACTGGAGCTACAACGAGCCGTTAAAGGCAGAGAGTGAATTTCAGTGAATACACGTAGTTTACAGAGATGCTGTATGAGAAACCAATGTGAGTTTGGAAAATTGCACAATATAAATCTATTCTAGTAGACCTCAACAATGGAATTATGATTATGGGTTATGATTATGAGGACCTTTAAGCTTGTGTTAACAACAGATCTTATTTCAGACATCTACCCAAGAAAACTTTTTAAAATATTGACTCAAGAAGACGGAACCGGAAGTGGTACCATGCTAATTCATTTCAGGGTTTTTGGACTGGTTCCTACACTAGTCTTTTCCTTCAAAGATGAGTAGGCTCTCAAATGTATGTTCTCAGTTTGAATTTTATACTGATGTGATTTAACCATTTTCAATCAACCTTGGAAGATATTAAGAAGTGCAAGTAACTACAACATGAACAAGTAGTATAGCCACTCAGTAGTCTGACCTCGAAAAACCTTAATGTATAGTCCTATATATACACACCCTGCACTCTAAGCGGCTGTAAAGCAATCTCTACAGGGTGACATGTGTCCAGCATTTAAAAAAGAAAATACTGACATTAGAATGTTCCTCCTGTCTGCTTCCCAAAGCTGAAATACAACCACAAAATGAACATGTATAAGAGGAGCAGAAGATACTCTGTCTTTCTTTGAATGTCTAACCTCTTTAGATCTAATACACATTGGTCCTGTGAATCTAAACCAGCACCCTAATGCCAAGTCAAACACACAGAATGGATCTACAAAGACAATATCGGTTTCAGTACGACAAAGAACTGACAACAAGGCAGGATCCTCTTCGGCAAAGGGAAACAACTACATTTGGGAACATCAGACATTCACTTGCAGTCATTTAGATGACCAGCTTATTACGCTTCTAGTTTAACACTAGTCCAGTTTGGGTGGAGTTGTCTTCCTGAATGAGATCTGACCCACCGGCGCTCTGCTTCAGCTCATTGCTTTGACAGTGTCGCTCCTCAATCACAGCTTGTGTGTCGTTGCCAAAAAGCAAAGCGGGGTTAGTGAAAGTAGGTCGTGGGTGAGATACCAGATGCGTACTTGTATATGTGAGCATGTAATAAAGTATTAACCTAAGCCAAATGTGTGAAATTTGTATACGCCCTGTGCACTGGTGTGTTTCTTTTAACTTGAGTGCATACTGGGCCAGCTCTCTCTCTCTGTATGTATGTATGTATGTATGTATGTATGTATGTATGTATGTATGTATGTATGTATGTATGTATGTATGTATGTATGTATGTATGTATGTATGTATGTATGTATGTATGTATGTATGTGTGTGTGTGTGTGTGTGTGTGTGTGGTGAGGTATTAGATTAATCTGCTGACAGGGATATTGCCTCTAAAGCCAGGCTCACTGCTCCAACATGCTAATGAAATGGGCACAGCAGGATCAGACACAGAGGTCAGCAGTGGAGAGCATTGTACTATAAAAAGGGACACACACACAAACTCACAAATATATATACAGTATATATATAAAAACACGAACTACCGCAAGAGTACACCAAAACATATGTGCAGATGGACAGAAAAGTGTGCACAAACACAGACAATTGGCGGCAAACATAAACAAGTACACTCGAGAGACGCGATCCAGGACACACACAGATAAGTCCACAGAGTTGGGACAACACTGGTGGCACACGAACACTTTGAGTCGCTCAGAGCTAAGGCAATCAACAGTAATCTGTCGGCCAGGGCATAGAGCATCTGTAGAGGAAACTTAGCAACCACAAATATTTTCATAACTAAAGTGTGAACAGATTTGGAAAACATGTGCATCCATCGCAACGCCGTTCCACCCTTTGTGTGACTTTTGACTTGTGAATCAAGAAGAGAGGAGAATGAGGGATGTGTGTGTGTGTGTGTGTGTGTGTGTGTGTGTGTGTGTGTGTGTGTGTGTGTGTGTGTGTGTGTGTGTGTGTGTGTGTGTGTGTGTGTGTGTGTGTGTGTATCTAGAGGCTGCTGAACTGCCCGCCCTAGCCTGCTGTCGACAGCATTCCACGGGCCTCAGCCACCGGACACATCTTGACTAGTCAATAAGCAGGTCAAATGGCCACAGCCGCACAATGTGATTGGTCCAGAGCAGAGGAGTTGTTGTGATTGGTCGGAGAAAAAGTGATTCTGATTGGGTGGGATAGGCTAGGGACCATATTCAGGTTCTAAGCTACTATGTGACCATTGTGCTACCTCCCATTTCACCAGAGATCAGTGAGCCAGTTTGTCATTGTATGTGTGTGTGAGTCCCTGCGTGTGAGAGTCCCTGCGTGTGAGAGTCCCTGCGTGTGAGAGTCCCTGCGTGTGAGAGTCCCTGCGTGTGAGAGTCTCTGCGTGTGTGTCTCTGCGCGCGCGCGCGTGTGTGTGTGTGTGTGTGTGTGTGTGTGTGTCTCTGTGTGTGTATGAGTCTCTGTGTGTGTGTGAGTCTCTGTGTGTGTGTGTGTCTCTGTGTGTGTATGAGTCTCTGTGTGTGTGTGTGAGTCTCTGTGTGTGTGTGTGTGTGTGTGTGTGTGTGTGTGTGTGTGTGTGTGTGTGTGTGAGTCTCTGTGTGTGTGTGTGTGTGTGTGTGTGTGTGTGTGTGTGTGTGTGTGTGTGTGTGTGTGTGTGTGTGTGTGTGTGTGTGTGTGTGTGTGTGTGTGTGTGTGTGTGTGTGTGTGTGTGTGTGTGTGTGTGTGTGCAGAGGACATAGGAATATTGGGGGTAGGGTGTTTAGGGCACAAGCATAAACGTTCCACTAGGATTTCACAATAGGAACTATTAAGTCAATCAACACACATGTATTATAGCTGTTTTACTTGTGGTAATTGGATATATGCTTTAAAAGCACAAAGTGGTGGTAATATGTGATATCCTGCTGAACAAAGCATATAGCTAAGGTTAGGCTATAAACAAACTACGTCACAGTAGTGGTATGTTATGTCCTAGAACAAAACAAGAACATCTCTTTAGCTTGTGTTAGTCACAGATGTTCATATAGACTCAAACACAAAAAGAAAGATAATGTCGTAACAGAAGAAAATAAGAATATTCACAGCTGGAAAGTAAAAGCCTCTTTATTCAAATCTATGTTCAACTCACAGAAATGCATCATGTGAAAGTCTGCATTGACAATATGTGCACTGCAAACAATATATTTGTTGCCCTACATTTTTATAGTTAGGGCACCCTTAGATAGGTTAGAAACAGATTCACACAAATATCCTATAGCCAAACATGCATTTGAAATCCTTATAATTGGATGTTTAGGCCCAACATTTATATTTTTTGATGTAAAATATAATTTGAATATTCTATCATTACAAAGCGAGAAGCAAGCTTTTTCTTCAGTCGGATTAGTCTGGGGTCAGATTTCAAGCCTGAGTCAACATCATCCGTCACTGATCTATATGACTGTATGGCGACATGTCCGGACATGTTCTTTCTGCAGCTGTCGGGCTGAATCCACAAGCCACATCCAATTACTCTAGCAAGGCCACACATCCTCATTTCCGTCTGCTTTCATCCTCAAATCTCATAAATGTTGGCACTACTCTGGCTACTTTCACATATCCACAAAATCTATTTCTTGTCACTTTCTTCATTTCTTTCATCTAAATTCATATCTTTCCTCCACACAATCCTTCCCCACTACTCCAGCACCAAAAACATCTACACCCTGAATGAAAACAATGACTGGGTGCTAATAATCAGCCCTTTTCCAGTGTTTACATCGTTGAATAGACTGCTGCAGGGATGACGTGTCTGTGTAGGCTGACCCCAAGTCAGCATCCCATTGTTTCCCTTGACAAAAAGTCAAAAGGATTTTTCCATTGGATTTCTGGTTATTGTAGCAAATAAGCTCAATGGCAAACAAGCGTTTAGGAAATGTACATGTTTTGCTAAGTAGATAGTATCCACAAAATAAAACATTTTTATCACTTTGAAGCCTGAATGCAATCACCAGTAGTAAAGAAAACGTATGCTAGGCTATCAACAAAATACAACTCAGTGGCATTACTGACGCCATCACTGCTTAGTTAAAAGGGGACAGGTGTTCAGTGTGAGGACATTTAGATGTTCCACTAGCAACCTTCGTTAGGGACACAGCTTTAGACATTTACATGTGTGTAATTTATTTTATGTTGCAGATAATAATGTGATATAAAACGTGCAACTTGTATTAACTTCAGACATTATTTTGGGAATCTAACTAAAAACTCATTAATAAAAACATTGACTTCGAGGGAGTCGCGAGTGTTGAATTGCTAAAATGTTAACTCATTTCCCAGTTTAGGACTCATACCTGCACCGCTCAAAACACATAAAACCTGCTATATATTATATTGTATATATTGTAGTTCAAAACTTTAAAATCTGTCAGGCTTGCGAATAGACCTTATTTCAGAACTTATTACCTCTTTCCAACACAAAAACAAAGACACTTACACATTTCCAGGCTCAGGTTCTGCTCTATAAGACATCTGTATTCAGTAAAAGCTAAAGTAAACCATCAACACCGCACTGTCAATGCTAGATTGTAATCTGAGTTAGGGCTGAACGATTAATTGATTTTAAATCGAAATCGCAATTTGAAATGATGCGATTATTAAATCGCAAAGCCTGCGATTTTTTTATAACATTTTTTTTTTTACACATTTTTTTTTTTGTTCTTCTTGTGTGTCAGTCATCCACACCAATCAGAAGTGCTGTGCTCCACATGTACCAGCCATTGTTAACCAATCAGAAGTGGCCCATGATAGAACGTGATTGGGAGTGATCTTGGATGCCAATTTGACTTTTGAAAGCCATATTAGAAGCATGACTAGAAAGCTGAAATATAAAATGTTCAAATGTAAACATATTAGGAACTCATTAACCATAGAAGCAACGAAAAACTTTTTGCATGCCATGATACTATCACATTTTCACTACTGTATAACCTGCTGCTCCCAAGCAATTAAGACTGCTATGAGACCACTTGAGGTTCTTTATAAACAAGCCTTAAAAGTTATGGATAGAAAGTCATTAAAACACCATCATTGCAATATGCTGTCCAAATACAAACTTTTCCGTTTTGATAGTCTTGTTCTACTTTCCCGAGTTCGATTGGTATTTAGAATCATTCACAATTCTACAACACCACCGTTGAGGGGCTTTTTTCAGCTTCGCCGTGAGCAGAGTTGCAGAAACTCCAGATCTGCATTAAATGCAGATCTAACCATCCCTCTGAGGCGCACTGCCTTTGGACAATCAGCATTTTCATTTACGACCATCAAGCACTGGAATACTCTTCCAGTTGAACTTAAAAACCTGTACTGATTTTAACTCATTTTCTTATGCATGTTGATGTGACCTTCCTAGCCGGAAATATGGCCGCATTTTACAATAAACTTCTGTTGGGTCGCTTAAAAACAACAATATCGCAAATCAAATTGCAATCGCAATATCTGTCAGAAAAATCGCAATTAGATTTTTTCCCCAAATCGTGCAGCCCTAATCTGAGTCAATCAGGCTAGATGGCTGAAAAGGTGTTCCCATAAGTCATTGGAAAAGTTCAATGTCAAGGTTATAGCCAGACCCTAAAGAACTGCAAAGTCCATTGTGTAACCAAAATTAAACATGAAATAGAACATTGTTTTTCTTCTAATCCTGCCAAAGAACTTATCTGATCACACTTTAAAGCTATGCAGACCAATGTTATCGTTTGGCCTGATTATATACTCGCCACACACTCTGTTCGTATTGAGTATCCTTTGGGATATTTACTTCGCCCTATCTTGTGATTGCTCTAGCAATAGATATCGACTTGTTATTTGACCGACCTGTCATCAATTCATTCTGAGAACCATCTTTCCATTGTAACACCCTTTAATGAATATCAGTATTGATTGAAAATGTTTATCTGCCCTGTTATGTTTTGCTTGGGGTTTTTTGTTGTTGTGTTTTACTTGTTGTTTGCTCCTTTTACCCCTCACTACTCTGTCTTTCCGTCTCTGCAGGGCTGGTGTGTGACAGGGGGGCGTGGCTGGTTTACTCCTGGCTGCAGATGAGGCACACCTGTCCTCACTCACATGATCAACCTGCTCTTTAAGAGCCTGGCCCTCCCCTCACTTCTCTGCCAGAGAATTTCATGCTGTTCCGCGGTCCAGAGTGCCTTTCTGCAGCCTGGAGTCTGTTTTTGTTTCACTACGCAGTTTGTTTAGGAGCTCTTTGTTTTTGAGTTCTTGTCGGGAACGTTTTTCCCGCAGCTTCGTTTTTGGATTTACTACGGCCAGCCAGCTCCCTGTCGTCCGTACCTGCCTTGGACTACCTTTGTTTATTAAACACTTTGAAACTTTATTTTTGTCAGTCTCTGCTTTGGGGTCCAACTACCGGTAGTATCCAAACGTCACATGCCCATTGCCATACAGGTTATTTTATGGAGGCATCATTCACATGTTACTCACCAGGCAGTCTGTTCATGTTGACTCCCTGTGCCGACAGGCCGATGCCCATATACCTGCACGAACAAAAATCAAACAATTACTTAGCATGAACTTACATTTAAATATACTGGCAATCATTCCAGAGTATCAATGATTTAGGTGTTTTATCAGACAACTTAGAATATTCAGATCCCTCCTTTTATGGATGTCAGGCAGAGGTAACTTTGAACATGCTGTCTTTGATCTGGCAGAGCGAGAGGCCTCAAAGTGAGAGTCGTAACATCAAACGTGACAACGAGAGATGAAGCTCAGGGGTCAGCGTGACATCATAAGTCTGTCACACTTGGATAAGCACTTGGCCTGCACCCTTTTCATGTTAGGAAGCTCAAGAAAGCACAGCAAAAACCCTTTTTACTCAATAGAAGAGTCATCAATATCGTCAGTTGAATGAGTTTGGCAGAGACTCAGCATCGCTTTGGCACATGCTTATGTCATCACTCAAATCCCAGCATTAAACTACTTCTTGTGTTAGCCAAATGGATGGACCTACTCACAAGTTTCCTGCTTTTTCCTCAATGACATGTAGGATGTAAAAGGGGGAAAAAGACACTGGTGTCACATGAGTAAACTGGAAGAAGTTTTTTAAGGAAGTTGTCCGACAAGTTGAACTAAGAGTAGAAGAAACATGACGCAGAGACTGTTTCATTATTCATTCATCCAGTATAAAACAAGACGCAGATTTAAGTTAAGGGACCACCAGAGTTATTGCAATCCATTCACCCTCTGATTGGTTAGCTGGCCGGCTCTGTTGTGATTGGTCAACTTCTTAGAGATGTCCCACCCCTTAGTCCATCACATACAATTGTATTTTGGTTTAGTTTGTATATGCACGTTCTTTACCTGGAAATACATGTTATTGTAGTGGTGTGTTATGACATTACTCATGCAGTTATTCCTGACACACTGCTTATATCTGCACTTTAAGAATGAAAGGAATGTTCATACAGAAGTCTTTGTGCTGCACTATATTATTATTGCTCATTATTTTTTGTTGCAACTCAAACATGGTCTGCTTCTGGTCCAGTGAACCTGACTATTCCTTCAAATAATCTGGTGCTGTCTGTTATACAATACAGCTTTATTTATAAAGCACTTTAAAACCTCCAGACCAAAGTGCTGTACAGTCAAATAACAAACAACACACAAGTACAAGTAAAGTACAAGTAAAAACAATAGACAATTTAAAAGCAATAAAAGCAACAATCTAAAAGATGTCAATACGCTAAGGAGAAGAGGTGGGTTATAAAGTTATAACTCAAGCTGCAACATTGTTTTGGAAGGCTTTCCTATGTACAGTAGTAGTAGGTACACACAGACACTCCTACACTGTAGTTGTCTTTCACACCACTGTTTGGCTTTGTTATGTTTGCCCTGAGCTGCTCAACTAGAACCAGGGAGTGTCAACAGTTCATTATGCAACCTGAGGCTTGTGTTGGGGAGGATGGACAAGTGTTCCAGTTCCAATGGAGATTACAGGTCAAAAGTTGAGTTTTAAAAACCAGTATTCTGAAAACTTGCCAGAGTTATTGCAGTATCGCTGGTACTGATAAACAACCACAACAATCCGCACTGATGCAAGAAGCCACCTGACTAATAGAGGCTTAATGTAAAATAATTAAATAAATACATTTAGTTGATTCAGTTACTACTAGTATAAGTGTATGACTTCTCCTATTCTGGCTGCTATTTTGGCGCAAACCAAGCCTAGATTGGTTTAATCATTGGGGAAACATTTGGTTAGCACTGAGTGTACTTATGTCAAAAACTCCATTCAAACAATAGCATGAGAAAACTGTGCAACCAGCTGTTAAGAAGCACGATTTTGCACTAGTGCCTGCAGAATAAATGTGTTACCATCTGGCTACAAACCACTAAAAAGTGTAAAGGCTATTCTCTGCTGGATGTTCTTTTTGTAATGTCCCATTTCCGGTTGGGGGAATTGTCACCTTGAGATCATTCTGGAACAGCAAGGATGCTTCATGTGATTTTACAGCTCCATAGAACCTTGACAGTCAGGTTTTTGGAGTGTAAATGTCTACTTCTGTGGATGTTACTCTCACTTTTGTGGCAATAAACTATTAACAGACAGCTGATGCAGGTATTGGCAACAACACTGTCACCACTATAGACAGGAGATAGAGGTCAGAAGTGACATTTTTGGAGGCAGTGTAGTATTTGGCAATGAACTTGGAACAGTGATATGAAGATTACTGTTATTTATGCAGATTCAAGGTGAGTGAAATGCTGCAGAAGCAATTTCACAAATTCATAAGCAGTGACCAAGGGATGTGTGACCTTTTCAAAACAACCAAAGCAAAGACAACTCACACTCTGATCATGTGATGTTTGACACATTATGGAGGGAAATACAACCACAGAACTAGATATACATCTAACGCTTTACAATAGACATACAAATAAATCATATGTACTCTGGTGCTGAGAATATTCCAGCATATACTTTACTTCCGAGATAAAATGTTATAAAGATGTAATGCATAGACAACAAGCATTGGCGATGGATCTATCAATTGTCATATATTCTAGGTGCGTATATATGATGCCATCAATGTTGATAGCACGCCACTGTTAGCATCTCAAAATGCAAATTGAGCCTTTTAAACACAATAAGAATGCACGTTTAATGTCAAGCATTTTAGCATATGAGGGTTCATACCATCAGCATGATAATGCAAAAATGTTGGATATGAGCTTAACATGCACTTTTTTAGGCATTTTACAATTCTAACTTTGAGAGAGCACAAAAAATGAAGTGCACCAATATGAGGTCTTCTCTTCTCCAGTACTGTTTTGCATGTTAAAAAATGTAAACTTGGCTATCATTTAGCTTTTGCATATTGGCAAGCTATGACTAGATTGTATGTCAAACCTAACGTTGCCTTGCAAGACTTCTATGTTCAAATGTGTTTGTAGCACATCTTATGCCTACATTTATTAAGGGTTTTGCCTTTGAAGTACCCTGCTATAAATGACATTATGGGCAAGTATTATTAGGCATGCATCCCTCAGCAAACTCTGAATTTCCATACCGATTTTCACATCAATCCTTCCAATAACTCTCAAGACTGACCAACCAACCAAGCTATCCCAAGAGCAACCACATACATACAAAGATAAATTAGACTCATGACCAATGAATGCTTATGATGATGACTTATTGTTTGTTGCTAATAGCTATATTTTCTCCTAGAGGGCACTTGTGTTCATATCCAGCGAATGCAGAGCATTGATATGAACATAAAACCTGAGACTTAACAGAGTATGAACAATAAACACTAATAGCAGGAACTAGCGAAGTTTTTATTGTTGTGCCAATTTGTTTTGGCACCGAGGAAATGACAGTCATTAAAGCTTCAATAGTGTTGTATCTGCTTACCCATCTCGACCTTTGCTGACAATCTTGACTTCAAAGTAGTAGATCCCACAGGCAGCAGGGATTGGTTGTGTTGCTCGCACTGATGCTGCGTCCTTGTGGTTCTTACCATGACCTGCAAGAATACAAATACTAGGTGTTACAAGAAGGATTTGGTAGCTCCATTTCATTGAAAGAGTCTTCTCTTAATTAAATTGAGTTGGCATTGAGAACTAAGCTGACAGTTGACAGTGACATTTTGCAGCCACTTCCAATTGTATTTCACTAACACAATGGAGATTTAAAACAACATTGGAACAGATTGCTTGCTTTGATTGCTGGTTTTCTGACAAAACTGGTAGAGCAGACAAACACATTCACCAAACTGGTTTGGTTGTTTGCTAAATTTAATTCCAAAAAAGAGGGAAAGTCGACAGCTCATAAAAATTCTACATTTGTGCACTCAACTGCCTTTGTTGTCTCATGAGCTGTCACACATCGTCTGCATTTTGTTTACACCAGCTGGTGGGTGTTAAGCATCTTAAATGCCCAGTATCTAAGAAATGTAACTCCAGCTTTACACAGTCAAACTTATCGAAGTCAAAACATTTGAACAATCAAAAAGGAAAAAGTAAGTTACTGGAATATCAACGTCAAAAAAGAAGATAAATCATATTCTTTTTTACATGGACAATGTATGCATTTCTAAAATGTTACAACTCTATTATGCAAAATGTGATAAAAATGTAAAAATCATAAATCTCTTTAATTCTATAATCTTAAACTTTCAACATATTTTATGACCAATCAAGATTTTGTCCGGTGCCTTGCTCAGGGCACCACGGCAGGGCAGGAGGTGAAGTGGGACCTCTCTAAGTAGCAGTCCACACTCCATATTTAGGTCTGTTCGGGGACTTGAACCAGCGGCCCTACTGCTCAAAGTCCAAGCCCCTACTGACTGAGTCACTACCGGAGAGTGATGCAAGAATGAGTCCTAAAACCCTTAAATTAGTTAACATTCTGCCACTTCCTGTTCCCTCGTCTTGAAGTCGCGTTTGTAGTAACATGCCTGAAATCAGGTCTGTGGTAAACACAAGCTTTAGAGATATTCATGTTTTGCTTTATGACTTACAACACTTTGGTAAATACACCACTGTTGACTGTCTAAATCTTCAACGAGACTACATAATGCCATCAACATTAGCACACAGACATGCAACCATGATGACATTTGTTTATAGCCTAACGTTGGCTAGTTAATTCTGGAAATTGCATTTAAGCTTAAAAAAGCATAGACTATGGTGTTAATATGAACACAACTTGCAAGTAACAAACACAGATCCTATTTTCTGCAAGATCCAAATGGAAAAAAGCAATTTCTCCAGTCAAGGGAGCCCCTGCGATGCTGACTTCCGGGTTGGCCTACGGAAATACCTCATCACTGCACCACTCTATAGTCCACACTTTTGTCGAGGTGACTCTTCGACAATTCCATGGTAAATAACAGATTTTTTTTTTTTTTTTGTGCGTAAAGATGAAGACTTTATCCACAATTAGTGGTGTAAGATGTAAGCAAAGGGGTCATAGGGCTCATGGTATTGTCTTTGAACCAATGAAATTGAAGCACAACAGTCATTACTGTCTGCTATTCTATATTCAGATGGCTGCTTATGCAATCCCTCGGGTCATGAGAGGAGGATAGAGAGAGAGAGAGAGAGACTACCATGTTCAGTTGTGTGTTGTTGTATAACTGCCATCTAGGCTCTACAGTAAACATGTGCATTTCTCTGTTACATGTAATCTGTTCTGATAGTCATTGTGAGCTCGTTGTGTACGTGTGTGTGTGTGTGTAAGAAATCTAGATAGGTTGTAACCTTAAACGAAGCAGCTGGCTGTCAGCAGACACCTTGAGGCTGTTGCTCTTGGTGGGTGTGTGTGTGTGTGTGTGTGTGTGTGTGTGTGTGTGTGTGTGTGTGTGTGTGTGTGTGTGTGTGTGTGTGTGTGTGCGTGCGTGCGTGACTCTTCGCACGCACACATACAGAACATATAGTGATGATTACAAATGCTAGTAAATGAAACCGAGCTTAGTGTTTTGGTCTATATTTAACTTTTATTTATTTTATGTAACATTTACACTTGATTTTAACGCTCATGAAATCATCACACAAGTGCCAACAATATTTAAAGAATACAAATGTCATGCATTCCTTGCCTTAAGATGTTAAAACAATGATGGGGAATGTTAGGCTAATGCACAAAACTTATATATATATGCTTGTCCATCATTGGCATCAAATTAAAATGGTTTAAGAAAGAAATCATTACCATAAAATTAACTTCCTCACATTCTATAGCTCAAATCTATATTTATGTTATCACTGCGTGCGTGTTTGTGTGTGATTGTCCGGTCCAATGGCGGCAGGAACATTGGTGAAGTCTATTTTTAGCTGCTCCTTGTGAAAACGATTTGTCAGTAGGCCAACAGGTCTCTTTACAACTGCATAGATGGGTAGGAGAAATGGCTACTACTTTAAACATCTACTGCCCGCCAAAGGGTAATCCAAAAAATGTGTTTATAAAAGCAAAAGGTTTACATCATGTAGGATTTTCCACATTATCCGAAATATTAACATAAGAATGCAACTATTTAGCTGAAGCAAAGGGTCATCTGGTAAAAAGCTCTGGAACAACATGCTGTCACCTTTCAGCTGTTATGTGACATTAAACCTCTTGACTGGAGGTTAAGGATCAAAGGTTAATGTGTTGTTCTTACAACATAGCAAAGTGCGGCCCTGATGATAACTAGTACTTCCTAGGTTTAACCCTTGACCCCTACCAGGAGAAAGTGCAGAACTACGAACGCACTGCGCATGCGTGAGTGGCAATAACTCTCCTTACTAGCAGGCGGCGGTAGTGTATATTCTTCATTCAAAAAGAGGCAACAACCAAAAGACAGACCGAGAGAAGAAGAACAGACTGCGTGATATAAACAAACAACAAATAGCGTGTGCGACGTGCGTTCCATTTTCACTCTACAGCGAGAAGCTCATGGGGCTTTCCCGAACCTGTGTCGAGACCTGGAGTTAAATGAAATCTCAGATTTGCCTTCTTAATCGTTTGTTTGGGTCGCTCACTTCCGTTTCGCTCCTCATGCACTGATTCGCTAAGCTGAACAGCCAATCAGAGTGATGTTGAATCGGCGGCGGAAGGTGTCGGCATGGCCGATATGACACGACAGTGCAGGACACACCAATCTGAGTAGGGCGACAGGACGCTCATCGACGGCCAGACATCTATCTACGCCGAAAATCGACCCGGTGGGTCCGGGCCTTTAGACCACGCCAGACAGAAGCAGAGTCGTTTGCTGAGAGCTGGTGTTGGAGTTTCTCAGAGAATTGTCGTTTAGCATCTCTCACCGCCTTGCCAAAGACGTACTTCGACTCTCTAAAACGTGACTTATCGCCACTCCTAAACGCCTCCTCCTTTTGCAATCTTAGCTGTTTCAGTTTAGCTGTGAACAAGGGCTTGTTGTTGTTGAAACTCACCCTGGTGCGTGTTGGTACACAGCTGTCCTTGCAGAAGCTGATGTACAGTTGCAAGAAAAAGTATGTGAACCCTTTGGAACTACCTGGATTTCTGCATAAATTGGTCATAAAATGTGCTCTGATCTTCATCTAAGTCACAACAATAGACAAACACAGTCTGCTTAAGGTCAGGAGGAATTTTGGACCATTCCTCTTTACAAAACTGTTTCAGATCAGCAATATTCTTGGGATGTCTGGTGTGAATCGCTCTCTTGAGGTCATGCCACAGCATCTCAATTGGGTTGAGGTCAGGACTCTGACTGGGCCACTCCAGAAGGCGTATTTTCTTCTGTTGAAGCCATTCTGTTGTTGATTTACTTCTGTGCTTTGGGTCGTTGTCCTGTTGCATCACCCATCTTCTGTTGAGCTTCAATTGGTGGACAGATGGCCTTAAGTTCTCCAGTAAAATGTCTTGATAAACTTGAGAATTCATTTTTCCGTCGATGATGGCAATCTGTCCAGGCCCTGAGGCAGCAAAGCAGCCCCAAACCATGATGCTCCCTCCACCATACTTCACAGTTGGGATGAGGTTTTGATGTTGGTGTGCTGTGCCTTTTTTTCTCCACACATAGCGTTGTGTGTTCCTTCCAAACAACTCAACTTTGGTTTCATCTGTCCACAGAATATTTTTGCCAGCACAGGTGCTCTTTTGCAAACTTCAAACGTGCAGCAATGTTTTTTCTGGACAGCAGTGGCTTCCTCCATTTTATGACCAACTTATGCAGAAATCCAGGTAATTCCAAAGGGTTCACATACTTTTTCTTGCAACTGTATGACGTCACAGCCTCTGCATATTCATCCAGACTTTGAGTAGCAGTCCTAAACATGTCCCACTCAGTACAGTCCAAACACGCCTGAAGTTCCTCCATAGCTTTACTGCTCCACTGCCTGAATGTCCTCACTACAGGTTTACACGGTTTGAGTTTCTGCCTGTATGCAGGAATCAGGTGGACCATGGTGTTGTCAGAGTGGCCCAGCGCAGCGCGGGGGACGGCGTGCAGGCTCCCTTGATGGTGGTGTAACAGTGATCCAAAGTATTCCCCTCTCTGGTGGGGCATTTAATAAACTGTTTATATTTTGGGAGTTCGTGGCTGAGGTTGCCTTTGTTAAAGTCACCAAGAACAATAACTAGGCAGTCTGGATAAGTCCTCTTCACACACAGTATCTGGCGAGTGTGCGTTGCGCCTCCTGCACGTTTGCATGCGGTGGGACCAGTAAGAATGAGGAGAACTCTCTGGGGGAATAAAAGGGTTTGCAGTTGATGATAAAAGTGTCCAGAGTGGGAGAAGAGTGCTGCAGAATCACTGTCACATCGTTGCACCTGCCAATGTTTGTGTAAAAACATATTCCTCCACCTTTTGATTTGCCAGAGAGCTCTGTGTCACGATGGAAGCCTCCCAGCTGCAGCGCCAAGTCCGGAATCGATCCACACAGCCAGGTCTCAGTGAAGCACAAAACACAAGATGAAGACAATTCTCTGTTTCTACTAACCAGTAGCTGAAGCTCGTCCAGTTTATTGCTTATGGAACGCACGTTGGAGAGAAATATTCCGGGTAGCGGCGTGCGAAGTCCGCGGCTGACAAACATGTTGGTCGCTTACAAATGTAACAACCTAGTTAAGTAGTGATGAGGCATTTTTGTAGGCCATCCCGGAAGTCAGACTCGCAAGGCCTCCCTCGACTAAAGAAATGGAATCTCACCATTTTTTTTTTTAAAAGGAGAGGTGTCATGGCCATTTCCACTGATCATAATTCCATTGTTGAGGTATACTAAAATAGAAAAATACTGTGCAATTTTCCAAACTCACATTGGTTTCGCATACAGCATCTCTGTAAAGTATGTGTATTCAGTAGTATTCACTTTCTCCAGTAAACGGCTCGCTGCAGCTCCCCCCCCCCTCCCTGTGAGCCCAGTGTGCTCTGATTGGTCGGTACGTTGTGAATCGCGCTGAGCTCCGTGGAGGTGTGATTTCCTTGTTTAGCGATACACAGCCAAACTCAACCTGAACACACACAAAGTCACAGCCGAAATAAAAAACAATAAGTGTGGCTTGATATTGAGTAAGAAAAAGGTTTATAGGTTGATAAACGCTGTGAGAATGGGTCTGCAGAGAGAATTTCGCCGCGATCCCAACTATCTGTTATCAGCCTGCAGCAGGGAGCAGAAATCAGCAGAGCTGCCTGCACTGAGTGTGTGTGTGGATTGGTCAATTTGGACCAATCAGCGGGGGATTAACGTAACGGCTCCGCGGACGTAACGGCTCCACGGATTGGCTCCACGGATTGGCCCATTTAGTTCCGGGTACGTGCTTTCGTAAGCACGTACCCGGAAGAATCAAATGGATGATGACGTTTCACCACGAGGCGTTTTGGGGAGGTATTTTTTGTGTTAGAGTTTTACTCGCTACAGGGTGTACTTTAAGGGTTTTGACTCTGCACACCGTTTACATGCAGAAAAACCTTCATAACACACAAGGGGACGGGTAATAACCGGAAAAGCATGACATGTCACCTTTAATATTGAGGAAAATAAGATCTGTGGTAAACTTTTAGAATACTTTGCAACTTTTTGAAATTGTAAAGGCTGCATTCACACTAGGGATGGGAATGATTAATCGAATATTCGAAATTATTCATGTATTCGAATATGAGGTTTTTTTTTGGGAGTTATGCCTAAGTTGATTAGATATTATCAAATTGAATAATTCAATGTATATAGATATATATATATATATATATATATATATATATATATATATCTATATACATTGAAATATTCATTATTATTATTTTTCCGGTTATATACAGTATATATATATATATATATATATATATATATATATATATATATATATATATATATATATATACACATTTAGCAGTGCCATAGCTAAATGTGTTAGTTGACGTCTAAAGGTGTGTTTTGCTCCGCTCACCGGTCCCTCACAGCGGGCAGAGCTGCAGGTGCTGGTCTTTCTCTCTCTCTCGCGTCCGGTTATACTTCATTCGTGTTTATGTCCAAATCCATCAGATCTAGCTAGTTCTAGCCAATGATATGGCTGCTGCCCCTCCCTACACGCAGATCACGCAGACTCAAACCTCATCTTAGGCCTAAATGTGGCGCAAATGCGCTCTGCAGCCGTTGCGAGGTTCCGGCGCTAACAGTTCATGAGAGTACTCCCCCGCCCCCTGTCAACACTCGCGACACATGAATGGCCAGCCTAAACAACAATAAGCGCTGCTTGGCAACCGTGTGTGGCGGCAAAGTACATACACATTTTGACTGGAGAGATTTAGTTTTGCCGGTATTCAACATATTTGACCAGTCATAGTCCGGTAATTATTTACACTCTAAGAAGAGTCCTACACAACAGACATGGCATCAAAAAGGAGTAATGTGTGGAAATATTTCGACGAGGTTAGTGAGTGCGGTGTAGAGGTCAAACTATGCCAAATTAAACATATATACAGTACATGCTATACCTTGCTATACCCGCAACCTCCGTTCCAGCTGAGAGGGTCTTCTCTACAGCTGGGCTGATTGTGAATCGCACATGAAAGCTGTAGACCTATCTGTCAAACTGTGATCACCAGTTCAATACATTTGACAAATTCGACTTGTTTTTTTTTTTTTACCCAATTTTTTTTTTATATGATATGTACATTTCGGTTAACCGGTTAACCGTTTTTTGGGGGTTCGAATATTCGAATATACATTTGCTTTCAAATTCCCATCCCTAATTCACACCATGTTGATCAGACTGTTAATTTCTTAACCTAGTGCGGAGATATACATATAGTATGAAACGAAGAGGTCCAACATATCCATCGGTACCACCAACATTTCGATGCCTTGTTTGGAAGTGCACTTAAAATCGTTCCAAAGCTGATTTCTGTTAAGTAAGGTGGCCTGAAGTGACGAGCAAAGTATAGAATTCAAAAAAATCCATTGCTGTCAAAATGATCCCTTTAAGCTCGCCTGCAAGGGCCTCAAAAGACGACATAGCCGTGGGAACATGTTTCAAATGGGGGGTGCTGTGGGGATGACACCAGGGCTGGTTCTGACCAATGTGCTGCCCTATAGGCAAGATTTTAGCTGGCAATGAAAAACCTCTACAAAAGACCAATACACTACAAAAAGAGAAACATATTGACATGTTGGACAGCTTATATAACAAGGCTTCAAATTTATTTAGTGTTATAACATGTTTTAATTGGAGGGGTGAACTTCACATCCTCTAGGGGGGTCCGGGGGTTTTCCCCCGGGAAGATTTCTTTAACATTTTAAAGTCAAATGCTTCAATCTGGTGCACTTTGAGCGCCCAATTACTAGACTGATCTAGAGGGTACAACAGATCGGTTTGCATTTTATTAATCAAATAAGTATGTGAACATTTCCAATAACCTACCATAGCCAATAACAAATAAATGTAACTTATTTTATTTGTATTGTTCATTCATATCTTATTTTACCAGTTAACATTTATTTATTTATGCATATTTTTAAATCTCTCCAGTTTTAAACGATATTTTTGGTTTACTGTCCTATAGTATACATTGGAATGATTTCAAACCTGTTTTGATTTATCCTAATAATTATAAAGGTGTACCTTGGAAATATTTGTTTACATAAAATGTGATCAAAACGTTTGAGACTCACTGAGATAGACTCACTGAGATAACGTATCCCCGCGGTATCCCCTCTCTCTATCTCTCTCACTTTGGCTGTGAGTTGCGGGCGCCTGCTAAGCCAACATCCCTCACTTTCATCACTACAGCGCCCATCGTACAGGGCAAATGGAAAATGTAACCGGGTTGAAAAAAGGGTGTTATCTTTACTTAATTATGAATGTTGTTACATCAAGGCTGAAAATTCGTTTTTTTTTGGTATTATATCTTGTGGAAGTGCAGATCCCCTGTCCTCCACCAGGGGGTGCTGCAGCACCCTCAGCACCCCTACTTCCCACGGCCCTGAAAGACGATTTAAAGTTAAGCTGTTTTTTGTTCAACTTTCCTGTCATTGTTGCTGATATTGGTCATTTCTAACAGCTGCTATATCTCACACTTACTGAAAAGTGTCAACCGACCAATAGCAAAATGGCTGCAATGCCTCCATAACAGTTGCATCTAAACACAATCTGAAATTAACACATCAGCAGATTTAAGAAGACATGCACAGTTTGTTTGTGTCTGATTTATTATGTTAACAAGTACAAATACTAAACATAGCAATAATAGATAATCAAGTAATTTCAATGGAAAAACTGCAGGGCTAGCATTTGAGATTACAATCTATCTAAGGTTCTCAAGTCTGGATATGAGAGGGTTTTTCTTTTTCATGTTCTTATCATTCAGCACACATTGCATGAATTCAGCTTCAGGCTAAGGCTAAGGCCAAGACCTTTTTCTTTAAAATGTTTTCCTAACCTCAGAAAACTTGAAAGATAAAAGTAAAACTGAGCACTGTATTTTATTACAACAACATGACTGCTTGCAATATGAAAAAAGTTGATCAAATATAAAGCTGATATTGCTTTAAGCTCACAAGTATTTTTTTTTACTGGTTGGTTTATGTGTGCCGCCTCTGGAAACACAGACTCAAATAAGTCACACTGGTGGCATGTAAATATGGTCAACATTTAACTTACAAAGAGATATTTTTGTTTCAAAAAGATATCAAAGGCCAAGACCGTGAACATAAGAAACTGGAATTACTCTTTAAAAACCCTTCACATCCATGGAACATCGACACATGGGCGTTTACAAACTGTGATTTATTTATATTTCCTTAACCCTTTTGAATGTTATTGCAGCAAAACAACTTTTGCCGCCTTTAAAATCTGTAGTTAAACTGAAATGAACTGCATTTATTTATCACTGATGGTGTTGGAGTTAATATTCAAGGTGCTGGCCTCCTTCCTGGGAGCTATCGGGGCTCAGCTAGGATGCTGGGACAAGTGGAACAGGATTGAGCCATTCATTCAGAGATTAATATACAACCCACTGCTGAACTACTAATGCCCTCCATAAAGTAATAGTGTATGTGGATTTACCATATAGTATTCACATTCAATATCAAACAAACTTAAGCCTTAACACAAGCCTTTGTCGTGGGTCCTTTTAAAACTGTAAAAAAAAAAAAGTGTCTTGAAGAATTATCAACCAAATGTTAGTACTGTTACACAATTTAAACATAAATAAAAAAGAATAGCACTTGGAGAGCGTTTTTATAAGTGAAAAACAATGCTTGTGCCGATCCCTTGATTAGATTGTCTCCGAAATAGAAACTTTGTTATTCCACTAAGTTTCATGAAAACCAGTTCAGTAGTGTTCTGGTAATACTGCCGACAAACAAACCAACAAATCAAACTTAAATCATAACCCTCTTTACGGACATAAGTACGAAGTTTGGACAGGAAGTTTAGGTGACAATGTTGAACAATGACATGAGCCATTGAAACTTAATATGCTACCTGAGCTAAATACAGTGGTCCAAGACCTGTTCCAGTTATTCACCACAGTAGCATGCAAAAACTACCTAAGCCAAAACTTTGATGAGCACACAGCTAAGATTTCTTATTGAAGCTGTAGTGCCTTTCTGTCTTTCTTTTCCCTCAGTGAGAAAGTAACAGTGTGTTCAATGAACTTGTACTAATTCAAGGTGTCCTGAAGGTCAGCTATGGGTCAGTTACCTCGAGCCATTAGGTCCTTGTGTAACTGGACCATAAGCTTTGTCTTCATCCTTGTCACTTTGTCAACACTTCCTCAATTGATCACTCCATTGTGCTATGTCATTCTGTTTCTGATTTTCAAGGACATCATTTTAAGGCCCAGCCAACGATTGGAGGATGTCCAGAGTTCTTCGTTGACCTCAGGATTGCATGTCAGATTTTTCCCTGATGATGAAGTTCTGTTCTTCGTCAGTCTGTGACCTACATCACTCGGGGGGGTTTGCCTCCGAGTGTGAAGTGGAGGGTCAGCATCTCATGGTAAATGTCAGAAAGTGAATAATCCCCTAGTGCATTAATAGCGCTTCCACGAATGCAGAAGTCAAAAAAGGAGGGTTAATTGATATTTGGCCAAATAAGGAAAGTGCAACAAGTTGTAATCTCAACATTTGCAAATAATGACCTAAAAGGTTATATGGCAAATGTGATAGCAGACCATTTTTCTATTACCATATTGAGCGGAAACAGCAAATTCACTGATACAGTTTAAGTCATTTCTCACCTTAGCTATTTTTTGGGGTGATGGAAATATCTGGCTCTTTAGCTGCAACATGTTCCTATCCTATGTTTACCAGCTAGTCTGTCATCCATTTCCTGCTGGCCAGGTAGGATACAGTATGCCAGAGCATTGATTGTTAATTAAAGCAGTTCAAAGGCTAACAAGTATCATACTTTCTACACTGGCATCGGCTCAAGAGTCAGTGTGACACAAATGTCATCATCTGTCAATGTTAACAAAGGTGCATGCGTAGCGTCCTTGTACATCACAAAATGCATGAATGTGAGTGAATGAACGTCATACTGAATGCGTCAACACACATTTGAACATTGGCAATAAAACATGAGCTCTGGGAATCAGGAAATATAACGAAGGTTGCTAGCCTAAACTAGATGAAACAGTCAACCAACATGACATGTTTGGTAAGGTTAGCTAAACTATATTTTTGCCTAGACTAGATTCAAAACGTTGACTTTGTCCGAAGACCAATTCTGTCTCATGTTGTTGATCTCAGGGAATTCAGACTAGAACATTTTTTAAATATTTCCCTTTATGTTTCCTCTGGTTTCCATGGTCAAACCACAAGTCGTGCTTATCTTGCCAAGTTAAAAAAATTCAACCAACACCTTGGAAAGAAGAGTCGCAAAACTAAGCGTTTTCCTTGGTAGTCGCCCTATCTCTCATTGGTGTTGCAACCTAGCTAGGTGTTGTTGTGGTGGCTAACGTATCTATCTTGAAAGAATGGAAACAGCAGCATTAGCATGTTCTTGCTTGGTATGCAGGCAACCAGCAGAGACTTGAGGAAGTTACTGTGTCAGGCCAAGGCAACATAAACCCCTGTTAAACCACAAAGTGTCTTTTTTACTGATTGAAGCGGTTTTTCTGTTTCCAGTCTCTCTGCAAAGTAAGAGGCAGTAGCTAGCTTAGAAAGTGAATGTCCCAAAAAGTGTTGTTTTAATGACACTTCAGCCTAATGATAGTCATTCACAATCACTGTTTTATCAATATGATTCAGTCAGGCACAAATGAATCAGATATTTAATTTACTAACAGAAAGATTGACCAGAGAACAGGGAGAATAAGTTGTTAAAGAAGCATTTAAGGTCCCTTACTGCTTTTCTGTGAACAACAAGGCTTTATTTGAAAAGTGCTGTATAGAAAAATATTGAATTATGTATTTATATAGTATTTAATGATGGATAACTTTATGCTTACTATTAAAGAACATTTACTCAAGCACTGAAATTCAGCACCATTTTGAGAGACTTGTACTTTCCTTGAGTATTTTCAAATGATGCTACTTTACACTTTTACTCCACTACATTTTAGAAGACAAAATAGTACTTTTACTGCTCTACACTTATTGTACAGCCTTAGTTACTCGTTACTTTACAGATACAGATTATTAGATAATAAAATAAAATAAAAACCATTAATGAATAAACATTGTCATATAATGATTGGTTAAAATATCCAGGAGCATTACAGTATATAGAGAAGGTAAGACTAGCTCCAGCTTTACCAGCTGTGATGAACACATGCATAATCATATTGCAGTCATGTATGATATATGATGGGCCATTTTCCATAACAAGTAGTTTAAGTACATTTGGATGATAATACTTTTGTACTTTTACATAACTAAGATTTCGTATGTAGGACATTTACTTGTAACGGAGTATTTAAAACATATGGTGTGTACTTTTACTTCAGTAAAAGACCCGAGTACTTTTCCATAGCTGACAGTAAACAGCATATTCATAAAATAGTAGGTTTTTCATTCTCCTAAAGTACTTAAACATCTTAATTAATAATTATACTTGAGGAACTTAAAGAAGGATTGAATGCTAGCAATAATATTTGTAATCAGCTGTGTATTAATTTACAATAACGAGAAGTAAAGACAAAACTATGCTACAGTACTTTAGGTGTATATACAGGACTGTCTCAGAAAATTAGAATATTGTGATAAAGTTCTTTATTTTCTGTAATGCAATTAAAAAAACAAAAATGTCATACATTCTGGATTCATTACAAATCAACTGAAATATTGCAAGCCTTTTATTATTTTAATATTGCTGATTATGGCATACAGCTTAAGAAAACTCAAAAATCCTATCTCAAAAAATTAGAATAGTTCCTCAGACCAAGTAAAAAAAAAAGATTTATAACAGCAAAACACAATCAAACATTTGAAAATGTCCATTAATGCACTCAGTACTTGGTTGGGAATCCTTTTGCACGGATTACTGCATCAATGCGGCGTGGCATGGAGGCAATCAGCCTGTGGCATTGCTGAGGTGTTATGGATGCCCAGGATGCTTCAATAGCGGCCTTTAGCTCATTAGCATTGTTGGGTCTGGTGTCTTTCAGCTTCTTCTTCACAATACCCCACATATTCTCTATGGGGTTCAGGTCAGGGGAATTTGCAGGCCAATCGAGGACAGTAATGCCATGGTCAGTACACCAGTTACTGGTGGTTTTGGCACTGTGGGCAGGTGCCAGATCATGCTGGAAAATGAATTCCTCATCTCCATAGAGCTTTTCAGCAGACGGAAGCATGTAGTGCTCTAAAATCTCTTGGTACACAGCTGCATTTACTCTGGGCTTGATGAAACACAGTGGACCAACACCAGCAGCTGACATGGCTCCCCAAACCATCGCTGACTGTGGGAACTTCACACTGGATTTCAAGCAACTTGGATTTTGCTCCTCTCCAGCCGTTCTCCAGACTCTGGCGCCTTGACTTCCAAATGAAATACAAAACTTGCTTTCGTCTGAAAAGAGGACTTTGGACCACTGTGCAACTGTCCAGTGCTTCTTTTCCTTAGCCCAAGTCCGACGCCTCTTCCGTTGTCTTGAGTTCAGAAGTGGCTTGACCATGGGAATACGGCTATTGTAGCCCATTTCCCGGACACGTCTGTGAACAGTGACTTTTGATACCTGGACTCCAGCTTCAGTCCACTGTCTTTGAAGCTCCCCCAAATTCTGGAAGCGACTCTTCTTCACAATGCTGTTAAGGCTGCGGTCATCTCTCTTGGTTGTGCAGCGTTTCCTGCCACATTTCCCCCTTCCAACAGACTTTTTGTGGATGTGCTTTGAAACTGCACTCTGTGAACAGCTTGCTCTTTGAGAAATTTCTTTTTGTGTCTTACCCTCCTGATGGAGGGTGTCAATGACGGTCCTCTGGACAGCAGTCAGATCAGCAGTCTTCCCCATACTTGTGATTTAGTTTACTGAACCAAGCTGAGTGTTTTTCAAGGCTCAGGAAACCCTTGCAGATGTTTCGAGTTAATTAGACGATTCAAGTGATTCGTTGAACACCCTACTAGTATACTTTTTCATGATATTCTAATATTTAGAGATAGGATATTTGAGTTTTCTTAAGCTGTATGCCATAATCAGCAATATTAAAATAATAAAAGGCTTGCAATATTTCAGTTGATTTGTAATGAATCCAGAATGTATGACATTTTTGTTTTTTTAAATTGCATTACAGAAAATAAAGAACTTTATCACAATATTCTAATTTTCTGAGACAGTCCTGTATATATATATATATATATATATATATATATATATATATGTACATATTTCTTTCCACGTATTGTCCCTTTAAGTCCTTTAAAAGAATAATGAAATGTTTACAATATCAGTATAAAGCCAAAAAGAAAATCCAGCATGGAATACTGAAGTCTTTGTAAGATAAAAAATAATCAATCATTTAATTATTAGTGTATGGATAGGCACTAAATCAATGTGTTTGTTTATGTATCTATCGGTTGAACTTGAGACTGTGTGGATAAATGTGTCATGCACAGCAGGACTAGGTAGACACTGTGTGGCATTAAACAGAGAAAATTAGCACACTGGTCAAAATAGCATTCAAACCACAAGGGTGAAGGAACAGAGCAGGAGCTAGAACGACCAGGAGGAAAATAAATATCCTGCTCACTCCAGAATATACCTATTTATATATAATTCCTGAACAATTGTGCAGTGTCACTAAATCTGTGCACCTTTTATAGACATAAAGACTACATGCCCTACATAGAAAACTCAAACATGACATACATCTTCAGACATACATCACTGTGCCACAGCTGTGACAAGTCAATCACTGTAGACAGAATGTTAGGATCTCCTTTTTTAACAGAAATGCACATGGAGCAACAGCATTCACAAAAAATATGCAAGCTACACCACTGACAGAATGTAGGCTTGGATTCAACTTAATATCAACAGCAGGGACTGATCCATTATGCATCAAATAATCGGTGGGATATATTTGGCTCTTTGCCTGAGAGTCTTGGTTTTTACCAAATAAGAGGTCTTCCATGCTTTTCACAAACAGCAGGGCCATTACGAGCCAAACAAATAAGCTTTGCAAAATGGGTTACACAGCCTGTCTGCATCCTCTCATCCTCTGCATGTTTCACTGATGTAAACAGGCAACAGGGCCCAAAAGTGGCCTTGCAATGCCTCTGTGGACCTTTCACAGCTTGAAATGCAGGGCTAGCTTCCCTGCTACTGGGTAGGGAATGCCCTGATGTCGCCTGATGTAAAATAGCAAAGCAAGGAAAAGACTGAGAAGAGGGGCATCACAAAGGGTCACTTTGTTTTGATGTTGGATATATAGAAGGATCCAGTTAACAGGCCTGACAGTCCATACTGACGGTTTGTAGCCATCCGACTAAGTGATTGCCTGCATCGTCTGCCTAGTAAAGTGTCTGTTATAGTAAAAATGTCAAAATGAACCGATACCAAGGATTTATTACAACATCGGCACATTTGTTCTAATGCAATGCGCAGAGGCCTCCTCCTCACAGCAGCTGTTGGAAACGAGCTGGAGGTTGGACATGAGAACGTTGTTGAGCTCAAGGCACATGAACCGGTTGCTTCCAGTCTGGAAAAAATTATTTACGAATTCTGGAAAACACTGCTAGAACACTGACAATGAAATCACGCGAGAAACACAACAATGCCATTTTTATTCTATTTTGGTGCTTGTTGTTGACAAAAGCTTAACAAATGCAGCATTACCCATCAATACTAGCTACATTGTAATTTGCTAAGAACAAGTTTGGCTCGTGCCCATCTTTTAGCCATAGCTGGTAGCCAGCTTATCCTACTGTTTAGTTAAATACAACAGCTAGGTGAGCTAACGTTAGCTGGTTAGCCACAAAGCTAACTACTGTATTTGCTCAACATATAGCTTGCTGTTAGCTAACTCCAGTGTGTTAAATACCACTAGTTAGCTAAGGTCTATGCGTCGTTACTGATGCCAATGTCCCCCATCAGCACAACTATGAGAAACGTCAGTGACAGTTAGTTTACTGCAAACAAATAACGTCATAAACGGTATATAAACAAAGGAGGGTCGTGTGGTGAAATGTGTATTTCAGTGTGGTGGTAATAAGACCAACTGTCAGGGTTAGCGAGTTCACTGTCACCCATTTGGACATTCCTCTGCTCATTTGTGAAACAAAGCAAGGTTACGGGACAGGAGAGGCAGCTCAGACTAGATTTACCAGGATTGCGCACACATACACAATCAACATAATCGCATACTGTGTGCGTGTGCGTGAGAGTGAGTGAGATAGAGACCCCCCTCCGCAACAACACAGTGACAGATTTGAGACCCTCTGCTGTTGTCACAACTTGTTCATGCCATCGGGGCTGAGCCAGCTCTCTAACCTTTGTAATGGACCCGCAGGTTGTTCTGTGACAGCCCAATGTAGCTGTATTTATCCTTGGGGCTCCAGGATCGGGGTAAAGGGGTCTCTTCCTCGTTCACAGCCGGGTAGAGCCGCTTCAGCCTCTCGTTTAGCTCGTGTTCCTGGTAATTAAAAGCAGGATCCCCTAACGGCAGGCTTCCCGCTCCAAGCTCTGCCATTTTGGCCTCTGTTTTGTATCTTATTGTTCGTGTCTTTCTATCCAAAGCCCCGTGTCAGTCCGCTTGAGCTGTAGGCTGAGTGAGAGAGACTGAGGGGAGAAAATAGCAGCGGTGTGACATCCCCGGATAAGCAGCAGAGTGTACTGTAGGCTGGAGCAGTGCCGTCTGGGTACTGTAGTTTAGCTGCATGCTCCCTTGTATGATACTGTCTCTAGAAATGACTACACAGCCCCATTGCTGTTATCCTGGTTCAGACCTTCCACAGAGACAGGGAGCTAGGAAATATAGTCCGCTTTTAGAACATTATATGATATAATTCTTAATCCCCAATTGTATCCTTATGTGGCACGTGTGTTTGAGAAAGTGGAACATAGGTGTATATATTTGTGAACTAGAGGATAGCATTGGTAGCACTTTCCAGAACGAAAACAAAGTTTATATTGTTTGCAAAATATGCCTACTTTAAAAGACACGTTTGTTTTCAATCATGGTGATTTTATATTATTCTATGCCATAACCTCTAAATTACAATACGTATTAGGCCTATACACATTGGAGATTGTTGTTTGTGTGTGATATTTACAAAGTAGGTTTGGCTGTTTTAATCATGCATGCTATTGGAACAAGTCAGGACTGATGGTTTGTACGACTCACATTTATATTTGAAAGCTGCAGTTTCCTTTGGTTTGAAAGTGTTTCTTTCGTCTCTATTTAAGAGGAAAATCTTTATTTTTACACAGTTTGAAATTCAGCCAGGCACGCTGCGGTCTACTATGTGGGTCCTGCTGGGTGCCTCGTCGTCGTTACCATGGAAACCTTGTTACAACGTTGTGAGCTGTGGTACTAGAGCCAACCTCGCGCTAAAGGCCCTAGCTTAGCTAAACGGACCAAATATAGACATTTCAAAAGGACAGAAACTTTAAAAATAGTTATTTCGACTTCATACAGTCGCTAGAGATGTTGCCACTTAAAGATATTACATTTCCACCTTTAACGCCGTCAAAAACACAAAGGCAAGTGATTTTAAAGATTGGCCTACAGCAACAATATTAAAGGCTACTATTAATATGGATAATATTCATATATATTTCCTCTAATTATTGTAAGTTACATTATAGGTAAAGCTCATGAGTTCAAAATGTTACCTAAGTAAAAGTAGTCAAATGTTATAAGCAAATTGTACTTAAAAGTACTTATGATGCTGAACGGCTTTTTTTTTAAGTGTTGTTTTGTTTTTGAATACTATAAAGTTATATTTGTATCACTAACAAATGCATATAAAAGCTTTTTATGTTGTTATTTTGCAATGTAGGGAAACGTTTGGATACCTTGTGGACTACTGAGTAGATAAGTAGTATATAACACAACATGTTTTTAAGGTCAAAAGTAACTAAGTGTAAGTGAATAAAGTAGTGTAGTAGAAATATACAGTGGCAGAAAAAATAAATATATATATATATACTCAAATAAAGTGCAATTATCTCAAAATGTATAATAAAGTACTTGGGTAAATGTAGTTCCATCACCATTGCTTAGCTCTGTGGTTTTCTATTATAGACTGACATTTGACCAGCGGAGACTACAACATGACGTTATCCAGACATCAGAGGAAGGACAAGAAGAAAAGGCTGGAGCTGTTTCTGTCCAACCTGCTGTGAGAAGGGTAACGAGAAATAAAGCAGGGAGCAAACAGCTTAATCAAACCATCAATCCTTTTCCTCATTAAAAACCTACTGCAATTAAATATAATTATGATTATCAAATACTGAAAGACAGTCATTTTATTATGATATAAAACAGAGAAAAATCTGAAAAACCTCCTCATTAGAGAGGCAGAGAATAGCATTTTCTAACATATTTGTATTACTTTACTAATTATATAAAAATAGTCCATATTGGTTTCCTTGTCAATCAATCAACCATTAGTCAACTATGCAATTTAACCAGAAGTACAAGGGAACCAGTAAAGTGCAGTGTAATGTATCTGTATAATATAAGTATATAAATATAACAGATATAACTATATTATATATTATGAACAGTTTAAATAGGTATTAAACACTGAAATGTAGCATACATATTGAATACACTGTAGAGGGGGTAGAAATGGACAGTATTAATATAGAAAGACACTATTGACAGTAGAGCAAATATAAATACACTTTAGACCAGTATTGACACTTTTTTATAGAAAATACGGATACATATTGGTACACTGTAGATTAAGATATGAGACGTATGGACAGTTATATGCATAGAAGTAACATGACTAATGGGGGGAGAACAAGTATTTTAAAGTTTGATTGACTCACTAAAGCTGTGCATGCGTGCATGCGTGCGTGCGTGTGTGCGTGTGTGTGTGTGTGTGTGTGTGTGTGTGTGTGTGTGTGTGTGTGTGTGTGTGTGTGTGTGTGTGTGTGTGTGTGTGTGTGTGTGTGTTGTGCGGCTGTGCGCATTTGTGTGTGTGTGTTTGTGTGTGTTAAATGTAGTTGTGCTGGACAGGTAGCCGCTACATGTATGCCGGCCCAGGGAGGAAGCCTCAGCTCCTGAAGCAGCTGGAGAGCTACGTTCACAAGGAGCTGCAGATGATCAGCTCGTCTGAGCCTCAGTTTCAGGAACAGAGACTACAGGTGCTTTGTTTTGCTGTTTTGTACTAGGAAGGTTGGCTACATTAAAACCAGAGGAAATACTGTACACACAATTTAGTCCAGGAGAGTAATCCCATTATCTTAATCTGACCACAGGTCTACCGAGATGCCTTTGGTTGTTTAATCAAAGAGTTCAAAACCTACCAACCCCTTCTTTCTGCCATCAAGAGGGAATATGAAAACACTTTAGGTCAGTATCTGCTCATCATAGTATAGCACTTTTCTGAATGGTGTCCTTTAGTGCAATAGAATAAAAGGAACAAAGCAGCAGCCTTTGATAAACGAGGAAACAAAGAATCTGTTCTTTGAAAAAAGGAAAACTACCACAAGGACAGAGCTGGTTGATTTGGTTTACATTGTAACTGCTGCATCCACTTTAGCCAGCATTTTTTAAGTGGCAATCTGGGTTAATGACCGAAGGGCTATGGGAATAAATAGTTAGTGGCTACAAATAATTGTTCGCAGACTTAAATAAATGCCCTTTATCTGTTTTATAAAGTTGTAGACAGTTTATAATGAAGTGCATCTAAGCTACATTGAAAGGGGACATGCTATGAACAACGTACCCTTTCACTGCTTGTGTATGTACATTTATTTATTTGGAGTTCCTAACAACCCATTAACTGTGAAACAAGACGAACCGGACTGTTTCTGTGGGTTCCCTCTGTCAGAAAACATGGGATTTAAAAAACGTTTCTTATTTCCTATGATACACGTAGGCTGTCTAAAATATATCATATCTTCCCATCTAAGTATCTCCAGGCATAGCTTAAGAACTACATTTGTTAAGGTGCACCATCTTTTTCTCACAAACCAATCAAAGCAAACTGTGACTGTGAAAGAGGGTGAATAAAGGTATATTCAGACAGAATATGAAGCAAGTCTGTAAACAGGTTTTTGTAGGAACCCAAAATTCAACTTTGCAACACAATGAGCATAAAACATCCTATATTTTCAGTGTTCAGTGAAAGTTGCATAAAAATAAAGCAATATAAAGCCTATTGTGCTTCAAATAAGTTGACTAAAATATAACAACTTAGCTAAGCGCACATTCAGGTAAAGTTGTGCTTTTAATTTGGCAGGTTGATTACAAATATGTCTGCACCAGTTGGAAATGTGAAATCAGATCTGTAGCTCTAATATATTTTTGTTGTTGAATAATCGATCAGTTATTTATTTTGTGTATCCGTTTAGCCTTTAAAATGTTTAAAATATTAACAAATGCCCATCACATCTCCGCAGATAGTTATTCAAAATCTCAATAATGTAGTCATTTTTTTATCTAAAAAAAGTATCCAGCCCTTCTGTTTCATGATAAATCATTTGTTGCATTTGATATCTGTTCAGCATATCAGCAGGATCAAATCAGAGAACTGGAGCCGCTGCGGTCCCATGTGAGGTTGGTGACAGAGGAGTGTGAGAGGAAGATCCAAGCTCGCTGGGAAGAGGAGCGGTGTGAGATCAGAGCTCTGAAAACGGAGAAGCATCAACTTCAGAGGGTCATAGAGGCCATGACGGAGAAGGAAACAGCCACACAGGCAGTGGTACATGACTTACCTGGTGTTCTGACCATTCATTATTCATGTGACCTTTTAAGGACTTGTGGGACACATTTTCACATCAATTCCTTCTCTAAATAGTATCGTCAATATTAGTTTGATGTGCTGTCTTGGTCAATTAAATCAAATCAAATGTCATTTGTATAGCTCAAAACTGCAAAACACATTAGATAAGGGGCTTTAAAATTTGTACAACTATGGATGACAGTATGGATGAACTAAATACAAAATTACAACATAGACAACTCTATTAACATAATGATAATGTGAATTTAAAGCAAATAAAGTAAAATCAAATAAAAGCCTTTTACACATGTAAGTCAAAGCTATTTATGCCAAAATGCGGAGATCCCTTTTTCAAAAAAATAAGTGTTGACTGCTATTTAATTTACACAAGCGTTCAGTGGTTTATTATCATGACATTGTCTCAGTCACTCCACTTTCTTCTGCTCTTTCCCAGGTGGAGCGTCTGCAGTCTGATCTCTCAGCTCAGTATCTGCAGTACCGGGAGCAGCGTGATGCCCGCCAGCTGCTGATCTGGCAGATCAACGATCTCACAAGAGGCTCTGTGGAGGAGGAGCATCCAGCAGATGGAAACTCAGGTGGAGCTGCAACCATTCCATTCCACTCTATTGACATAATGATAATGTGATGGCAGGCGCCATCTTACCTTAAAGAACTCATTATACCCTAGTGTCCAACTAGGGCATTGCATTCCAAGAATGCAGGGTTGTTGGTTGTTCCTAGAGTCTCTAAAAGTACAATGGGAGCCAGAGCCTTTTCTTATCAAGCTCCACATTTGTGGAATCAGCTTCCAGTTTGTGTTCGGACGGCAGACAGCCTATCCGTTTTTAAGAGTGCGCTTAAGACCTTCCTTTTTGATAAAGCTTATAGTTGATAAAATAATCTAATAAGAGTGCATTGACGTAGACACGTTGTGCCTCTTCACCTAAACATCTTAGTTCTTACTCTTTTTCCTTACTGATGGTTTGTCATTTGGTTGTGTGTGTGGACGGTGGAAGCAGGGAGAGGCATATACGTGCCTTGATCCCTGCCGAGTCGACGCACAACTGTTGATTGGTGTCGTAGCCAGAAACACTTTTTAGGAGCAATGCGCTCATGGTATAGATGTGGCGCATACATCTTAATTCCTACTCTTTTCCCTCACCCTGCCTATCCTAAGGGAGCGCATGTACGTAGACACGTTAGTTTTGCTGCTATAGGCTTAGACTGTCGGGGGACACCTTACTTCTTCCTTCTGTCTGTCTGTACCTGTGTACTCTCATGTTCTAAATAACCCAGCTTCCCCCAAATCAATTTTTGGTGTCAATCTACGTCGGGATCCTGAGTCGAGGTTAATCCTGTTTCTGCGTTCCTGTTTCCTGGTTCCTGAATCATGTGTCCTGGATCCTGCATCCTGAGTCCTGGATCCGGAGTCCTGGATCCTTAGTCCTGTGTCCTGGATCCTCTATCCTGAGTTCTGGATCTGAGTCCTGGACTTCGAGTCGTGGCTGAACCTGTCTCTGCGGTCCTGCCAGACTCTCACCATACTACTTCCCTGATGGCTCCCACAGGATTGTTGACATCCTCGTGGATTCATCTTCTTATTATAGACACATGCATTTCCAAACATTCGTTCTACCTATGCTGTAAAATGTATTATCTCTTCGATTTACACACGGCATTGTTACGTTCCCTATTGGGCTAGGGGAGCCAAAGGGGAAATAACACGACCAGAGTGGTATTGGTAATAATTATAAGTGGTTTTATTACACCAAGAGAGAACTTCAACAAGGAAGTTTATAAACACAACAAAACCTTCCCGTTACACGGGGTACAAATGGTGACTCAAGAAGCTGCACACACACACAGTTGTAGCTGGTCTACAGGTGCTACTCACCTGGGTCTAAGCTACTTGTTAAACAGATCACAACAGCTGGTCAACAGGTGCTACTCACCTGGGTCTAAGCTAATACGGGTTAAACAGATCACAACAGCTGGTCAACAGGTGCTACTCACCTGGGTCTAAGCTAATACGGGTTAAACAGATCACAATATTACACAATACACAACAGCTGGTCAACAGGTGCTACTCACCTGGGTCTAAGCTAATACGGGTTAAACAGATCACAATATTACACAATATGAAGCTACGTTAGTCAGTTTCGTGAGCGCCTGCACCGGGCAAATTCACTCGCTAGAGAGTCGCTCTCCGCTTCACAGGCTGTCATGAAGCGTAACTATGACCGTGCCGCTGTTCCTAGGCATTTTGAGATAGGGGAAAAGGTTCTTGCATTATTGCCTATCCCTGGCGCTGCGCTCTCCGCTAAATTCCTCGGGCCGTACGAAATCCGTGACTGTCTTAGTGACACCGATTATGTTATTTGCACTCCGGAGGGACGACGTAAAACGCGCGTTTGCCATGTTAACATGTTGAAACGTTATCATTCGCGCATCGCTGCTGACAGCCAGTCTGGGGGGTTGGGTAATCAAAGAGTAGCTGCTTCCGCATTAATTGTTACAGATGGTTCCGGCCCATCTGATGACGGTTTGGTGATGCGTTCCCATCACCAGCCGGGTGCCCGGTTATGTAACTCGGAGATGATAGAGACGCTGCCCACTACGTTAAGTCATTTGCAGGCGGAGCAGCAGCATGACATAACCCAGTTAGTGGCTCAATTCTCGTGCCTTTTTCAGGATGTCCCGACACAAACTAATGTGATAACGCATGACATCGATGTAAAAGGCGCGAGGCCGATTAAGCAGCACCCGTACCGTGTAAATCCGACTAAGCGCGCCCTTATGAAACAGGAGGCGGAATATCTGGTAGCTAATGGCTTAGCTACACAGAGCTCTAGTCCATGGTGCTCCCCGTGCCTAGTAGAGGCTAAATTTGACGGTTCTCCGCGCTTTATCACGGACTACCGTAAAGTGAACGCTGTTACGGTGCCCGATGGCTATCCATTGCCGAGAATGGAGGACTGCATCGACAATTTAGGTTCCGCCAAATACGTCAGTAAATTGGATTTGCTTAAAGGTTATTGGCAGGTACCTTTAACAGACCGTGCGTCGAAAATCTCCGCCTTCGCTACGCCTGACTGTTTCCTACAGTACACCGTCATGGCTTTCATTTCATTTCATTTCATTTCAAACCTTTATTTAGACAGATTAGTCCCTTGAGATCATCGATCTCATTTACAAGGGAGACCTGCATCATTTAGTTCCACATGAAACATAAAAACAACATACAAACAACAGAGGATATCATATTTACATATTCAACATTTACAAATACCCAGAGTGTCAGAAAGCATTTCATTTAGACATGCCTTAAATACATTCAAAGAAATAAAAATGCTCAATTTCAATTTTGCCTGTAGACTGTTCCAAGCAAGTGGAGCTGCGCACATAAAAGCTGTCTTACCTAAGACAGTCCTTACTCTTGGCACATCTAACAAGACTATATCCTGTGATCGCAGACAATAGCTGCTTGCAACTTTCTGCTTTATCAATGAACAGATATAATACGGGAGTTTGCCCAACATAGCTTTATAGATAAAAGTGTACCAGTGACTGAGCCTCCGTACAGTGAGTGATGGTAAACCTGCCTTGGTATACAATGTACAGTGATGAGTAAGTGCTTTACAGTTAGTGACAAATCTCAGAGCACTATGATACGCAGCATCTAGTTTGCTTAGGTAGTTGGCAGGTGCATTCATATACAGCAGATCACCATAGTCCAGCACAGGTAAAAAGGTCACAGTGACTAGCCTTTTCCTGGCCTCAAGCGAGAAACAGGACTTATTCCTGAAAAAGAAACCTAGCCTAACCCTCAGTTTTTTAAGCAGGTTATTGACATGAAGTTTAAAAGAGAGACAGTCATCAAGCAAGATACCAAGGTATTTGTAACAGGCAACAACTTCAAGTTTTGTTCCTTGCGTTGATACAATATCTAAAACAGGCTCTGGTGACTTTTTAGCTTTTGAAAAGAGCATTATCTTGGTTTTATCCACATTTAAAAGAAGCTTTAGTTCAGAGAGCTGAGTCTGAATAATGTTAAAAACAGCCTGTAATTTAACAACCGCCTCCTGAATGGAGGGACCTGCACAATACATCACGGTATCGTCCGCATAAAAATGTAAAGTAGCTTCATCCACATTTTCACCTAAACTGTTGATATATATGGAGAATAAAAGTGGACCTAAAACAGAACCTTGAGGAACACCATTAGCAATGTTTAACCACTCAGAAGACAGCCCATCAAAGTGAACACATTGGGACCTTTCAGAGAGGTAGTTCACAAACCACCCCACTGCATGGCTGGATATGCCAGTACTGAGTAGCCTCTGTTTTAAGACACGATGATCAACGGTGTCAAACGCTTTGGAAAGGTCAATAAACAGAGCTGCACAACTCTGTTTATTATCTAGCATACTAGTAATATCATTTACCACTTTCATTGTTGCAGTGATGGTGCTATGTTTCTTCCTGAAGCCTGACTGATGTTTAGACAGGATATCATTTATACATAAAAACTCCTTTACTTGTTCACTCACAAGTCGTTCGAGCACCTTAGCCAAAACTGACAATTTAGAGATTGGCCTATAGTTATTTAAAATAGTTGCCTCCCCTCCTTTCAGTAGAGGCAGGACATAAGCAGACTTCCATACTTTAGGAATTGTATTTGTGCTGAGGGAGAGGTTAAAAAGAGAAGTAAGAGGTGGAGCAATAAAATCTGCAGCTATCTTTAAAAAGAAAGGTTCTACGTTGTCCGGGCCAGCCGGTTTCTTAGGATCTAACTTGGATAAAGCTTCATGGACAATACCAACAGTTAAAGGAGTAAAACTGAAAGGGTTTTCCAGACCACATTGTTCAGAGTCAAGGACTGGAGCGTTCACAGAAGCAGAAGCACAGTCAGTGACAGAATCAAACAGAGAGCCACAAGAGACAAAATGCTTATTAAAGCAATTTAGCATGGTGGCCCTGTCTGATATAATGCCAGATGCTGTGGTGAGGTACGGAGGTAGCTCATTTGGGATATCACCAGTGGAAATCGATTTTATGGCTTTCCAAAATTTACTAGGATTATTCAGGTTTTCTGTGGTAACTGACAAATAGTACTTTGACTTAGCACTTTTGACATTTGAAGTAAAGCTATTCCTTAGCTGCCTAAAGCGTAGCCATTCTACCTCTGAGCCTGATTTCCTAGCCTTTGCCCAGGCATTGTTTCTCTCATGAAGGAGACTGGACATTTCAGCAGAAAACCAGGGATTGTTTCGTCCCTTCACTCTAAATTTACGCAGAGGTGCATGTTTATCTATAATTTTTATAAAACCAAGATAAAAATAAGACCATGCAGTTTCTACATCAGCACACAGATCGATTTTTCCCCAATCAAAATCAAACAGATCATGTAAAAAACCCTGCTCCACTAAGTGTTTTTTATCTCTCTTTGTGATGATGCGTGGTTTAACTTTTTGGACCTTAGTGTCCCTAATTGTGGCTACAACACAGTGGTCACTCACATCATTAGCAAATACTCCCACAGATGAGTATTTATATGGAACATTTGTTAAAATTAGATCAATTAAGGAGGATTTATTTGGGGACTTAATATTTGGGCGAGTAGGACTGTCTATAATCTGAGTAATGTTCAAAGAGGTACACAGGTTTTTAAAATCCTCTGACACAGAAGTTAACCAATCCCAATTAAAATCACCAAGCAGCACTATTTCCTTGTAGGAAAGTTGAGATAACAGTTTTGCCAATGAAGATAAGGAGTCCTTGACAGCCGAGGGGGCCCTGTAGCAACCCACCACCATGACCTGTTGACCCTTTGTTACTTCGACATTCACAGCTAAAAATTCTAGTTGTTTACTAACAGATTTGGAAACCATTTTTGTTACACAAAACTTATTTTTGACATAAATGGCAACGCCACCACCTTTTTTAGGACGGTCAGTGCGATATACATTGTAACCATTTATGTAAATGTCAGAGGCCAAGATCGATTTGTCTAGCCACGTTTCTGATAAGACAATGACATCAGCATCAGTTGAACTCGCCCAAATACGGACAAAATCTAATTTAGGTAACAGACTGCGCACATTTAAATGAATTAAACCTAACCCCGATCTAGAACTAAAATCAGCAGGAGTAGCTATTTGACTAAAACTACCAGGTGGACCCGGATTTGGCTGTACATTTCCTGATAGTAACAACAATAAAAATACCAAGCACCTTTTCCTCTTAATCAACACACATACATGTTCAGCTGTTTCGGTATGTGTAACGCTCCTGCCACCTTTCAGATACTGGTGAATACTGTATTATCAGGAATAAATAACTGTAATGTCTATTTAGATGATCTCATTGTGTACACTCCCACCTGGGAGATGCACATGCAGATATTGGGTCAGGTATTCACCCGCCCTTTCCGGCACATTCCCCGGTTCAGAGGGTGCAGCAGACGCGCTGGGTGCCCTCTCAGTAGCGACAGGGGAAAACACAGTTTTATGCATCAACACATATTCGTCAGCCAGTACAGCAGCTGCGGAGAGCGACTGTACTCTCTGTTCATTTATGTATCCCACAATGCGGTCAGGCAACCCCCTTTTAAATTCTTCCATGAGAATTAATTCTTTCAGAACAGAGTACTCTGCAGCGTTACACGAGTCAATCCACTTCGTAAATAACATCCTTTTTTCCCTGGCAAACTCAACATGGGTTTGATTAGAACCCTTTCTATGGTTCCTGAACTTCTGCCGGTAGGCTTCGGGAACTAGCTCGTACACCCTAAGTATGGCACGCTTCACCAGGTCGTAACTTAAGCTGTCCTCTAACGAAAAAGCAGAAACTGCCTCTTGAGCTCTCCCGTGAAGCCTACACCGCACTAACAGCGCCCAGGCTTCAGCGGGCCACTGTAGTGCCGCTGCAAGGTGTTCAAACGCACAAAAATACGCATCCACTTCAGTCTCGAGGAAAACCGGCACTAATGCTACATTTTTCCCTACATTGAAGGCAGGTGGATGAGAAGGAAGTGGAAAGCTTTCTCTAGGATTGCAAATAACACCAGATGCGCGCAGTTCGGAGTCTAGCTCCATCTGCCGTATCCGGACTTCCTTATCTGCTTCGATTCTTTTCATTTCCTTATCGGCTTCGATTTTCTTTACCTCCAACTGAAAAAGATACTGCCTGTCTTGCTCCCTGTCTTTTGCCTCTAACTGAAGTTGCCTGTCTTTTGCTTCTAACTGAAGTCGGGCGAGGCGGACTTTAAGTTTACTCCCTTCCCGGGAATCTGTACTACCAACCGGAGAGGGTGGACATTTACGAGGCGGCCTGAGCAGTGCTTCACACGGCTCGCCCCCCTCGCTGCCATCACTCTTTTCTTGGCTAAATGTAAACTCTGCCGCCTGCCTCTGATTTAACGGGTCTTCAGTTAAGGCGTTAGACCCTGGGAACTCAGCGGGCACAGCCAGTACTAGTAATTCCCTTCTCACCATCTCATCCCCCACCAATGCCTTCAATTCTTCCTTTAACATCTGCCGACTCACCACAAGACTGAAGTGCCGCGCTATTTCTATCAAGTCGTCCTTTTTACACCGGTCCAGCTCCTCATAGGACGGCCAAACTAAGAACGACTCTAAGGCGAAGGCCGCCATTCTCGGGTGTACTGCCCACCCGTATTTACAAAAGTGTTTGTTGCTATAACAAAACCACCTATAACCCCAGGGATTCTATTCAAAGTATCCAGGACGAGCCCCCAAGTGTTACGTTCCCTATTGGGCTAGGGGAGCCAAAGGGGAAATAACACGACCAGAGTGGTATTGGTAATAATTATAAGTGGTTTTATTACACCAAGAGAGAACTTCAACAAGGAAGTTTATAAACACAACAAAACCTTCCCGTTACACGGGGTACAAATGGTGACTCAAGAAGCTGCACACACACACAGTTGTAGCTGGTCTACAGGTGCTACTCACCTGGGTCTAAGCTACTTGTTAAACAGATCACAACAGCTGGTCAACAGGTGCTACTCACCTGGGTCTAAGCTAATACGGGTTAAACAGATCACAACAGCTGGTCAACAGGTGCTACTCACTTGGGTCTAAGCTAATACGGGTTAAACAGATCACAATATTACACAATATGAAGCTACAACACTCTGCTTGCACTCGGCTAAGTATCTGCGGATTACAGGGGGAGCTAACAGTATAACACACACAAGAAGTATCGCAATGCTAGAGGCGTCTGTCTCCCAACACAGAGCCTCCCGAATGATCTCCGTTCCCAGCCTTTGTACTCCTCCCCCCCCCGGGGAATGTGCCGGAAAGGGCGGGGATTGGATAACGTCTCATCCAATCACCTCTTCGGATGCAGCGAGGGCGGGACGCCTGCGGCTGTAACAGCATCTATAGCACGTCTGTCCGTCCTGGGAGAGGGATCCCTCCTCTGTTGCTCTCCCTGAGGTTTCTCCCATGTTTCCCTTTAAACTGTGGGTTTAAAGAAGTTTTTCCTTGTACGATGTGAGGGTCAAAGGACAGAGGGTGTCGTATTGTCATACTGATATTCTGTACAAACTGTGAAGTCCACTGAGACAAATGTAACATTTGTGATATTGGGCTGTATAAATAAACATGGATTGATTGATTGATTCCCACTCAAATAATCGATACATCACAAAAATGATTTGGGAAAATAATTTGAAGTTCATTTCTTCTTTTAAGATCTCTCTGGTTGCAGGTTTTCTATCCTTATCCTATTGCTAATCTACTATTTCCTGTTTCATTAGTCCTTTGCAATTGAAAACTAAATATGTCTGGGTTTTAGAGGCACACAAAAAAAGACATGTCCCTAGGCCTTGGGATGTAATGTATAGGCCTATGTCACACTTCCGGAACGTTACAAATCGCCGAGCGGTGTACACCTACTTCTGGTAGTTACCCTAGTTACGTGACAAACATAATGTGCAACCATCTTTTGACATTGGACTGACCAAATTATTAACTGATTAAACAAAGAAATATCAGACAAATTAATCAATAAGAAAAATCATTTTGTTATTGGCTTAAATTCCCAAAATGTGGTATCTAAATCTACAAAATCAGCCAGAAATGTAGATAAACAATCTGTTAATCTATTTGTCTGTTGTCTCCGGGAGTCTTACACCAGAGGAGTTGTCCCTAACCTTAAATAAGAGTGAAAGAACTGAATGAGCACTACACTTTTTGAATTAAAATATGTTACAATCAAAGTTAATATGAACAGTTGGTAAAATAAAGAAGTGTTATAAGAGGCTTTGAGAGTTGGATATGTTTTGTTTAGGTACCTTAAAAGACGATGACAAAGTGTTTAGATTTCACTATTAAAAGCTATACAAACCTTTCTTTGTTTCTCTTGGCAAGAAAGCAAATTCCAAAAAACCTATTGACCATTTATGTTGGGAATTTCTAAATATACCAAATACCTTTAGTATAACATTTTAAAAGTTAAGAATATTTTGTTCTGAATTTTAAATCCTATTGTGGAAGCAGATGCTAGGGACCCAGTGCAGCTGCAGCTCTCTCTGAAGGTGTGCCGGAGAGACCTGACCACAGCTCAGGAGGAGCTCACCAGGATGAAGGCAGAGTACTGGGACGTGGTGCCGAGGCGCAACTGGGACGCCCTGGAACAAACACACCAACAGAACCTCTCAAAGGTAACCCATAAAGACACACACTTTACTATACACACACACTACACACCCGCATGGGCACAGAATGCTTGATTTCAAATGTTTTCACCTTGTTCTTGTTTTATTTGTGTCCAGATGCAAATGTTGCAGAGTGACTTTGATCAGCTGAAGAGAGAGCATGACATCCTGCTGGAGCTCCACAAAGAAGGCAGCATACAGAACAAGACTAATGAGCTCAGCACCCAGCAGGTACTTTATAATACCTGTAGGGGCCACATGTAAGGTTTATGTATTTTATGTTTTCATTGAATATTTTGCACTTATTATTTGTGTTCACTGGAGCTGGGGTGGTGATGGTAGTTGAAATAGCCGATTGCTTTCACCAGTTATCACTTTTTGGCCATTACAGAGAGGGGGGGTGAGCCTGGGAGTGATATTTTCTGTTGACCACATTCACATACAGAACTTTATAATTAGGATACTGGAACCAATTGTGTTGTCTTGTTTTGTTGAGGGATATATGGTAAATTGCATTCAAGAAGTGTTTCTTCTTTTTTTTGTTCCTTTACTGTTTTTTTCCCCGGACTACAGTCTAATACCTGTTAGATCAAAATAGAGCACATAACGTTGTTATCAAGTTGTACGGATAAATAAATAGATAAACAAAACAAAAGAATAGTTGGCAATCCCTAAAGACCCCAAAAGAGCCAAAACATTTGTTTACACTTAATGAACGGAGACAGTTAGCTTTAAGGAACAACTCCAGCCTGATTCTGTCCAAAGGGGAACCAAAGATTTATTTTTAAACATATATAACTTTGGACTGATGAAAGCAATTTTTTGGAACCAATTAGTAGTTAGGGTTTGATTAATTTTAGATTATTGGTAGGTGTTTTGTTTTTTTAGCTTGTAACATAGCTGTATAATATATAAACTCTCATATTTTAGATTTGTACATAATTTATAACGCAAATACTTGGCCCCTAATCTAAAGCTTCAGATTTATCAAGGTCCCATTTTACATAACTCCGTTTTGAATTATTATTATTATGTCTTTGTACACTGAAAAAACGGAATCATTGACTTTAATTAAATATATTATGTTAACAGATGTCCCATAACTGTATCAGGTTAGTTGAAAGCAATACTATGAATTACAAATACAAAATATCAGGTTCAACTTAATATTATTGCTTTCAACTAACCTAATACAGCTATGTGAAGTTTGTTTGTCATAATACATATAATTAAAGTCAACGTTTCAGTTTTTTCAGTGTTCTTGTATTTTTAAACTGTTTTTGAAAAATATTTATTTCATTTATAAAACTTTGGATGGAGCCAAGCTGTGTCTCCCTAGAGGTTTCTCAATACTCAAATTTCCCCTCCTCGACTCCTCGACTCCTCGACTCCTCGGTCCTCGGGTAGTGACCCGGAAATGAATTTCAGCGCGCCATTTTGAAGGACATCTAATTTCTCTAAATGCACTTCGAGGACCGAGCATCGAGGAGGCTCTCTGGAGGAGCTCTAACCGAGGAGACACTGATGCATCCTCTACGGCTCCTCCACGGATGCATTTCCGGGAACGGTGAAGGCGTGACGCACGGCCGGACTTATCTTAGCCAATGACAGCTCTGCATGCATCCCCTGGATATTATTTTAGTAACTGCTTTCATCGCGACGCGATGTTTACAGTGAGAACAGCTGTGAGGTCTGTGCAGAAAGCAGAGTAGTGTGTACAATATATATCACTCAGTATAACAGGCCTACATTACTTTCTGTATTTGTATGCTGTAGTTTAGTAGATATCTACAAACAAAGAGTCAACATTTTTCTAAGACCATTTAGTGCTTCACATAATAAAATACACAACGGCTGTAGCCTGATTATGCTTTAGGAGCAGTAGGTGTGTGTGGTACAGTGTGTAGGTGTGTGTGTGTGGTACAGTGTGTAGGTATGTGTTGTACAGTGCGTAGATGCGGCGGACAGACGGGTCTCAGTTGGTTTGGTGTCCTATGCTTACTTTTAATACTTGTACAACTTTTGGCCCGTAATTTCAATTCCCCATTTCAGCGACCAGAGAGAAGGGGGGGGGAGGGGGATATATCCAGTCTCTGATTGTGTTACGTGTGTGTATATGTCAACATCTGTAGCCTGTTATTGTCTCATTATACCGCACTGTCAATGAATTTAAAGTAAATATATATAAGTCGTCATGAACACATCTGTCCATCAGAGGGCTGCTTTGCCTCCTGTCATCATTAATGGACGTCTCTTTAAAATGACTGCTCAGAGGAGAGGAGTTCTCATTTCTCTAACCGCCTGCTGCTTCCACTCCTCTCTCCTCGGTTCCCCTTGTCAGTCCTCCGCTCGCATCTCCTGTGGGCGGCACCAAGTCTCGAGGAGAGGAGTCGAGGAGGGAAATTTGAGTATTGAGAAACCTCTTCTGTATCACAACTTAGGCTAAGCTAAACTAAGCTAACCATAACCTGGCTCCAGTTTCATGTTGAACCGACAAACAGGCACGAGTATTGATGTTCTCAAAAATAATCCCAAAATGTTGACGAGTTGCTATTTTTTGTTTTTCAGAAGGATGAGAGTGTATCTCAAGAGCAAAACCAGGTTGAGTCCGACCACCTGAGCGACCTGATCGACTCTGAGTCCCCTGAGAAGAGCACGCTCACTGTCCAGGAGTTTAGGTAAAATAAATAGATGCACACTGAAGCACATGCAAATATAATTCAATCATTTTCATTTACAATATAGAGCCTAAAGGGCATTACTCTGTACAATGTATGCCAGCCACAATTGCGATTAAAAAAAACAAAAAACGTTGCAAAATCAACTCTTTAGCAGAATTCATTTTTTCTCTGATAAAAGAGAATGTTTGTTTATATGCATGTATGTACAGTGTGGTGGAATTTAACCAATAGAAACTAACACGTAATTTTAAAATGGTGAGGAAACCTTCCTGTTATACTGAAATGAAGATTCTTCAAATACAACAGTCTTTTAAGGAGTTTATTCTTGCAAGATGGTAAAAATGTTACAGAATGTTGAGCAGTACAAAAATAAGGAGGTCTGCAAAGGGTCTTATATTCACATTTTCAGACAAAGAATAGATTGTTAAGAAAAACAAGAAAACATACCAGTCTTTTTTTTACCACATCTGCTAGCAACAGGAGAGACATCATGTCAACATTCCCTAAAAGGAGAAGGCCACCAACCTGACAATAATAAATAGAGCAAACATTATTTACGACTCATGTAGGTTAGGACATATGTACTGTTACCTTTAAGCCATTTTATTAGAAATATCTTGACAAGAAGAACACATGGTAAACTTTCGATGCTCACTAAGAATGATAAAATATCCCATAACAACAAGGATGGCCCTGAGGACAGCGTTCCCTCTGAAGTCAGATGAGGAAATAAATGGACTTGTGACCTCGGCTCAGAGCGATCCAGATAGCAGCGATGACTCCATCTCCTCTCAGAGACTCCATAGCCTGGTACGTGCCAGCAGAGGGCTCACTGTTTTTTCACAATCATTTGAGTTTATTCAAAGAATGTGTTCCATATCTTGAATCTGAGCAATTAACCTCAGCCTTTCTCTCTACCGGCATTGGAGCTCTTGACATTGTTGCTCCCCTGAAATTCATGCACCTCAGAGCTAAATCTGAACCCTGGCTCAATGACGTCACTCGTGCTGCCAGGCGTGAGTGCCGGCAGGCTGAGCGCAGGTGGAAGAAGGACAAGCTTCATGTAACTCATGACATTTTAAAGGAGAGTCGGAGAAAGTGTCAGAGCATTGTAAAAGCTGAAAAGATTAGTTATTTTTCTGATATTATTTTTAGTAATTTAAACAAACCTCATGTTTTTTTTAAAACCATTGATGCTATGTTAAACTATCCTTTATCCACTTGTATTGAAGCTTCAACTGAAGTGTGTGAAACATTTCTCCGCTATTTTATAGACAAGATCTCCACTATTAGAGCCTGTATCTCACCACCCCGGTTCTGTGCCAGTTTATTTTAAACAAGCGGTTGTGGCGCCCCTGAAAAAACCTAATCTGGACACTTCTGTCTTCTCTAATTACAGACCCATCTCGAAGCTTCCTTTTATTTCAAAAATCTTGGAGAAAACCGTACTCTTAAAGCTGCAGTCTTTTATACATGCACACAATATTTTTGATATTTTTCAGTCCGGTTTTAAAGCGCTTCACAGTACTGAGTCTGCCCTTCTAAGAGTATTCAATGACCTCCTGGTCACTACAGACTCTGGTGACTCTGCAATTCTTAAGCTCTTAGGCCTCAAAGCTGCCTTCGATACGATTGACCACTCCATTCTCATCTCTCGTCTAGACTAGAGCACTGTGTAGGCATCAGGGGCACTGCCTTAGAGTGGTTCAGTTCCTATTTGTCCCAGAGATCCTTCTCTGTTAGGCCTGGTTACTTTGCATCGTCTTCTGTCCCCTTATCCTGTGGAGTTCCCCAAGGTTCTATTTTGGTGCCCATTTTCTTTTCTTTATACCTTCTCCCCCTTGGACTAATTTTAAGAAAACATGGCGTCTCCTACCACCTTTATGCGGACGACTCCCAAATATATCTACCCTTAAAAACAAACACCAGCTCTCTGATGCCCCTGGTTCACTGTCTTAACGAAATAAAGGCCTGGATGGCGCTTAACTTTTTAAATATAAATGAGAGCAAAACAGAGGTCATTGTGTTTGGACCAAATCGTGATGTCCCTTCAATTGACCTGGGTTCCCTGCAACCGTATGCAAAACCCATGGTCACACATTTTGGCGTCAAAATCGACAGTGCTTTTAAATTAGATAAACAGATAAACTCTGTGGTTGAGTTTTTATCACTTGAGGCTCCTGTCCAAAATTAAATTAAACGGTTTTATCCTTTTTAGACTTTGAGCGTGTAATTCAAGCCTTTGTTTCGACTCGTTTAGATTACTGTAATGCACTTTATGCCGGCCTAAATCAGACCTCGCTGGCACGCCTGCAGCTTGTACAAAACGCTGCTACTCGGCTGCTTACAGGAACCCGCAAGCACGAGCACATTATACCAATTCTGGCTTCCCTCCACTGGCTTCCTGTCCATTTTAGAGCTCATTTTAAGATTCTATTGTTTGTTTTAAAATCGCTTAATGGGCTGGCCCCTCAGTACATCTCCGACCTCCTACAAGTTTACACCCCCTCAAGGGCTTTGAGCTCGGCTGATCAGCTGCTGCTGGTAGTCCCTAAAACAAAGAAAAAGACTAGGGGAGACCGAGCCTTCTCAGCGGTAGCCCCCAGGTTCTGGAACGAAACTGCCCCCCCAAGTCAAATTGTCGCCCACTCTTCAAACTTTTAAGTCCCGCCTAAAGACCCACTTCTTTTCCCTCGCTTTCGAGTCAGTCTGAGCTATGCTCTATACCTATATTTAGGCTTTTATTGTCTGTCCATAGCCTTTATGTGTGCCTTATATCTATTCTTATGTGTGCCTTTTATCTATTCTTGTAATATTGTATTTTGTTATGATATTATGTTCGTTGTAAAGCACTTTGGCAAACCCTCTGTTTTTAAAATGTGCTATAGAAATAAAGTGGATTGGATTGGATTGAATCTGCCGCCATTATAACACCTTTGTGCCCGTATTTGGCAAAAACATCAGAATCAAGTTTTCAGAATCATATCATTTACCAAATAATTTCCTTTGGTGTAAAATAGTGCATATATAAACGCAATGAGAGGAATCGGTTGGTTGTTCGAAAAAAGAAAATGTAGGATTATTTTTTATTTGATCTAAAATTCATACTTTTTTTTAAATGTCACATTGACATACTGTAGGTATTTCTACCATTTGCTATGAAGCTTATATTTAGCTCAGGTGCCACCCATCTATCTTTGACCCTCACATGTCTTTTTAAGGTCACATAAAAGCTTCTCACTTTCTAAGGTATTGCTCTCTTTACTTTATTGCTCCAACAGCTAGCAGAAAGTGTGGAAGGCGGACCTCCAGCTCTCGAAGAATCAGAAGGACAAGCTGCAGAAAATCCCGTTCAAGCCACCGACTGATTTCAAGTTTTATAGAATTATTAATTTGATTTTTTGGTATTCAAGAAAGTGTCCCGGCTTGCCTGATTTAGGACATTAGATCATTTTCACAGATTATTGATTTTCCCCAAAACCCTTTTTTCTACAATTCCTGATTTCTAAATAAATATACTGACTTAAGAAAACAATGAAATTGTTGCCATTGTAGAGATCTCAAAATCTAGAAATATTATGTTACAAGAAATGTTGTGATTTAAATATTTTGTTATTATTACCATGTGTGTAGAATGGGTTAATATTCTGCCAAATGCAATTTATCTAAATATAAATAAAACCAAATATAAATGTATAAGGATTCTTTATTTAGCTTGTTATTCAATTTATTTCCTGCTCCCTAATTTGATTGATTACAACTTTTCTGTCGATAAATTGATAACATTCAATGTTAAGTCTTTTTAATATCAGCGAATATACAAATAACCTCAACATATATATTTTTGTATATGATATAAAACACAAAAAGCAGGGAATCTCCTTATTTGAGAGGCGGAAATTTGCATTTGTTGCCAAACTTGCATGAACTTGACTTGTTGATCAACAAATCGTCAAGTTGCCAACAATCATTGTTGAACTTTATATTATTGGTTAAGAAAAATAGAATGTATTTTAAACTACTGTAAACTTGCTTGAGCTGTTGTAGTGTTATCACCAGCTTACGTTTGCTAACTATCTTCTACTCCCCTGTGTTTGCTAATACTCAAGAAAGCCAACTTTTCATTACTCTTTACCTGGTGCAGTCTTAAATGCCTGTCCCAGTTAACAAAAAAAAGCAAACTTAAAAAGAAAAACCTGATTTCCTGAATATGGCAGAAACCACTCTTAGAGCCTCACCCCAATTTATCTGAATTAGATAATGGCTCATGGATGCACTGTTTGCCTGGTCTCTGTAATGGAACAAGGGATCAAGAAACAAGTCAATGGAGGCCGGAGTTTCAGACAAAGCACAGCCCAACAGAATTCTACAAATATAGCATTTGGTTTTAGATATACTTTATAAAATTCACAATGTGTATATTCTTGTTTACATGCTTACCTACCTTTCCAAGAAAATGTGGACAGGGATGGGAGGCGGGTGACTTTAAAAATGTATGTTATTCTAATTACTTATATTATAGTAATCTAATACAAATGTAACTATAAAAAAGTAATGTTACCTAATAACTTTCTGTTACTTTTGGATCACCTCAATATCAAATGCAATGCCAATGCATCTTTTACAAATGCTGTTTTAGTTTAGGGCATGAATTATAAGCAAACACAGTTTTTTTGTTTAATAAATCAGGTGCATATAAGAAGATATAAAGAAACGTAGGCAATATGCCAGCCTATGCCAAGTATTGGACAAAAGAATACTATTAATGTGTTTGTATGCATGTGCTTTTAAAATACATTGTCACATTGACATCCTGCTATAGCAATCCCCATTTTTCCAAAAATGTACCAGTAATGACATTACGCCTTCTTTTCAATCTAACTGTAAAGGAATACAGGTCCCTTTTATGTCAATCCTAATCCAGAGCATGCATGTGAAAGCTAACAGGCCACACTATTCCTTCTGTTGCATGTGAAAAATAATTGTGTTTTGTAAACATTCTTACAGCTTGACAGCAAATAGCAATGCAGATGGTAAATAGGACTGCATCTGGATAAAGGAAGGGAAGGAACCAGCCAACCTCAAAAGCACTTGTAGTATATGGTCTGGAGACAGAGATTAATACATGTGCTGTGAATGATTAAGTGGACGCCCCAGATAAACTCCTTTCATGGACAGTAATCTGTGAATGCCAGTTATATAGTGTTCGTGTTGACATCATTTTTGAAAAAATGTCCTCCCTTCAATTTACCGAAATGTTCTGTCAATTTGCCAGAGACGAATCACATTTACTGAACATTTTTGTCTTAATGGCCACAATGTAAAAGACATTGAGAAGATTTCAACATTTTAATGTGTACACAATGAAAATGTTTCATGTATAACTTTATATTATAGGGTTTGATCAGAAACATAATTGTATTAGACGGACTTAACTGAAAAAGTAATGCAAACTAAAGGAGTTATGGTCGTCCGGAGTACATTATTTTAAAACCTGCTTACACTACAAACTCATCATATACATGCTATTATCTGAATATGAAAAGATTTTAACAAGTCATGTTGCTCTTAAAAAAAAATAAAGGTTTATTGTTGCCTACCTAATTGTTCAGTATAATACAATTGTTTTTGCTTTATTGGTTATTTATTCAACTTCTAATTTTGCATACCTATAGTAACTGACTTTTGTGGCCATTTAGGGGCAGCAGAAACATGTTGTCATGGCAACATTTGAGGATCATCACCTTCAAACATGATTTGAGTAACTTAAATATGCTAATATGCAGAATGAACCGTAACCAATCATAGGTTGAATACAATGATCGTTTCTCTGTCATGCTTTATTTACAAAAGCTACGACCACTTTTTTGTTCCTTTCTTTTTTTTAAATGTACTAGCCCTCAATCAAATGCCAAAAAGTGATGTTTAGACTACGATACCCAGAAACCAACGGGCTGGTTACGGCTCTACGTGCGTGCCCTCGTAGGGGAGCAGACACTGCACTGTGCTATCGAGAAGCCGGCCTCGGTGTTGGTTAGAGGTAAGTTTTTATTACTTAATTTTAATAAACAGTCTTGTGGTATAGTGAATGGAAACATGTGCGCAAACAAAACGCGCTAGTTAAGTCTGACATTTGAACAAATATGAGGAGGTATAAGTTGTTCAATTGGCTGGTGCTACCCGGTTAAGGGCTAGCGTCGGGCACGCCTATGTAGGGTAGCTGCTTCGGGGTTCCAGAGTTGTGTGCGCGGGCCCGGAGCAGTGAAGGAGACGGGTATTTTTAGCACCAGGGGAAGAGGCCAAAGACAGCCAACCAATAATCTAACGCCTGGATATATAATGTATCTGACGTCAAACATTAGCGGACATGCTAAGGATATGAACTGTCCTCGCTAGCACAGGCTTAGTCAATGTTAGGAAACAAAACTGCCCACAAGCCAGTTGAAGCTAGTTAGCTTAACTAGCCATAACGCTACAAGAGCTTTTCCATTAGTAAACATTTTAAATAGGCTGATTTACACTAGCCTTGGGTATTTTTAAGCATACCTATAAGGATGTATGACCCGTTGGTATGCATGGTATGTTGTTTTGACTAATTTTCAGAGCTCTCAGAGTGTTCCTGACAACAGTGTATCGTTATGTTGAAGCATATGACTGCTGTCAGTGTCACCCAAGCCCACAAACCAGTGCGGCTTGTCTGGCAAAACTCCGCTGGTTAATGTAGTTTACAGGTTTATGTTTTGCAGTGTGGTGTGGAGAATTTGATTGTGAACGTGTTTTGTTGTTTGTTTGTTTCTTGTTTTAAACTGTGGCATGAAGGAAGCAGTGACTTCTTACAGAAAACAACTAAATCAAGTTTTCTTTCAAGCTGAGATAAATGTATGTGATTTCAGTCTGCATTAATATCAACATGGCTTCATGTAAATGACTTGCTTTGAATTTAATGTGTTGTCATGTAACTCTATTAACATCGTATTTAAGTAAAAAAGGTTTCTATAAGTGTTTCTAATCATAGAAGGCTATGATATTAAGAGGTATCTATTGCAGAAATTGAATCTACAATCCATAGCTATCTTGTGTATAATCATCTGAAAAAGTCATATAATGGTATGCATAATACAAAAAATTGTTAGTTGAGTGTGTGGAAAAATAGTCATCTTAGTACTTCAAAAAAGTAATGGTTTAGTATATCTAAAAATGTCTTCGTAAAGAAAAAATCTAAGTATAGTAAGTTGGGAAAAAAAGTCATAGTATGGTAGTTCATCTTCTTTATATTTCACATTAAGCCCAATGTAGTTCTCTGACACGCCGAGGCGAAGCCAGTCGTCGCTGTATTTCTTTCCTCCTAAAGTAGTGTTATAGTAAGAATGGATCGAGCAGGGCGTGAGCAGAATGGTATTCAGTTGGTTGAAATCAGCAGCCATTACGCTAGATGCTTCCAAATCCTTCAAACTGTCCCTTTAATAGAATCTTTATTTTTTATAATTGGGGTAGACAAAATATAAAATTAAAATAAACTGTCACACTTCCACTAGCTTTGAATAACAATAAAAGTTGTAATCAAAATATATGTATTTTGCATTGTGCCTTTTTAATTACTCAAATAGACTTACATGAATACATTTCATACAAACATACCACAAACATGCATAGAGGGATAAAAGAAAACACAAGATTCAAGGAAATTAGCTGTAGCGCATGAACCAAATCATTTTGAATACTGTCTTGAAAGAATAAGGAGGCTCTCTGACCAGCTGCCTCTCCATGTTCCCAGTGTGTGTTGCAGGGTGATTCAGGATGGTGGACCAGCCTCTTTGGGAGCAGATAGGATCCAGCTTTGTGCAGCACTACTACCAGATGTTTGACTCTGACAGATCACAACTCGGATCCATATATGTGAGTGTCACAGAACCTTGCTTTCATTCAGTTACAAGACGTCTCATGATTCAACTTTTTCGATTTCTAAATTCAACAAATACCTTGATAAGATTGCTGGTATCTCCCTCCTTTACTAGTTGCACATATCTAGTTGAAGGCAGCGTCTGCTTACATGGGAGTGTGGTCTGTTTGGACTCGCTTGATCAATAATGAATCATCATTAACAATATATCTGACACAAAATCTAAGAATGTTATTTTGTTTTCAATTGTTTTCTTGGGGGTGGGTTGCTGTGTGTTCCCACAGTATTGCTACTTTCATTGGATTAATCAGTGTTGTGTATCATATTGTACAATCACAGATACATAATGGCAGGTCTTTTAATCTGTAAAGTAAACTTAATCTCAGCGGTCTAGCCTGGATCATTGTAATGGGCATTTGAAATTATTGGATTATTATAACGTAAAAAAACACTGATTTTAGACCTTATAATTGAAACTTCCAATCTTTTGTTTATGATGGTAATTGTTAGATTGTTGGCCCTAAAGGGAACACATTTGGAATCATGCTCTCGTATGATTTATGCATACATTAAATTGTGTCTACTTATTGACTTTTTTTCTTTATTTGGCTGATGCCTAAATAAATACATAGACCTACTACTTTAGAGGAGTTAGTTTGGGCAGGAGCACAAGTCATGTACAAATAAAACCATTTAAAGGCAATGAATTAGTCACAGGGGTGTAACGGTACACATACAGTGGGGGAAAAAAAGTATTTAGTCAGCCACCAATTGTGCAAGTTCTCCCACTTAAAAAGGAGAGAGGCCTGTAATTTTCATCCTAGGTATACCTCAACTATGAGAGACAAAATGAGAAAAGAAAATCCAGAAAATCACATTGTCTGATTTTTAAAGAATTTATTTGCAAATTATGGTGTAAAATAAGTATTTGGTCACCTACAAACAAACAAGATTTCTGGCTCTCACAGACCTGTAACTTATTCTTTAAGAGCCTCCTCTGTCCTCCACTTGTTAACTGTATTAATGGAACCTGTTTGAACTTGTTATCAGTATAAAAGACACCTCACCACAACCTCAAACAGTCACACTCCAAACTCCACTATGTTCAAGACCAAAGCTGTCAAAGGACACCAGAAACAAAATTGTAGACCTGCACCAGGCTGGGAAGACTGAATCTGCAATAGATAAGCAGTTTGGTGTGAAGAAATCAACTATGGGAGCAATTATTGGAAAATGGAAGACATACAAGACCACTGATAATCTCCCTCGATCTGGGGCTCCACGCAAGATCTCACCCCGTGGGGTCAAAATGATCACAAGAACGGTGAGCAAAAATCCCAGAACCACACGGGGGGACCTAGTCAATGACCTGCAGAGAGCTGGGACCAAAGTAACAAAGGCTACCATCAGTAACACACTACGCCGCCAGGGACTCAAATCCTGCAGTGCCATACGTGTCCCCCTGCTTAAGCCAGTACATGTCCTGGCCCGTCTGAAGTTTGCTAGAGAGCATTTAGATGATCCAGAAGAGGATTGGGGGAATGTCATATGGTCAGATGAAACCAAAATAGAACTTTTTGGTAAAAACTCAACGAGATGTGTTTGGAGGAGAAAGAATGCTGAGTTGCATCCAAAGAACACCATACCTACTGTGAAACATGGGGGTGGAAACATCATGCTTTGGGGCTGTTTTTCTGCAAAGGGACCAGGACGACTGATCCGTGTAAAGGAAAGAATGAATGGGGCCATGTATCGTGAGATTTTGAGTGACAACCTCCTTCCATCAGCAAGGGCATTGAAGATGAAACGTGGCTGGGTCTTTCAGCATGACAATGATCCCAAACACCTCGCCCGGGCAACGAAGGAGTGGCTTCATAAGAAGCATTTCAAGGTCCTGGAGTGGCCTAGCAAGTCTCCAGTATATTGCTCCATTTTCTCCGGTTCCCGAGATTGGGCTTCCAGTAGCTCTGGAGAGAGCTTTCGCACCTGTGGCCACTAACGGTCATAATTTCTCTGCTTTGTTTCAAGACCCGCATAAGAAAGCTTTTGAATGGTGGTACTTTTCCAGTTGGTCTACCTGCTCTTCACGTAGCTCTGCATGTCGTCGTTTAGGTGCTTTTTTTTTCTGGAGATAGGCACTCCTCAATCCACTCCTCCATAGTATGACCCCGCTGAAGTCGAAGTTAATCTTAAATGTTTCCATCTTATGCTTTGTAAGTTTGTTTTGTAACGGAAGAAATGTAAATATATTTATAAAACTGACAAGTCAAATCAAGCAATCTGATTGGTCGATAGCGTTTTCGCGGACCACTTTGATTACAGATTTGAAAACATCGTTGTTTGCTTTTAAAAGTAGCACAATTCATTATGTCAAACCTTGGAAAGTATCTAGATACCCCTGCCCTAATGCCAAAGGAATTGCACACTGAATATGTTTTGCAGTTTGATGTCTATGTCTGGACCGCTGCGTAAAAAGGAGGGTTTCTGCCCCGTTACTTCTCCGCTATTTTCTTGTTCCAGTTTGAAAAGCAAACTTCAGGCAGTTTGCTTTTCAGCCCAACTGTATACTGTTTTTCTCAGATGCGGAGGGATACTGACTTGTTGCGAAAAGTAACTTACAATTCTACCCGTGGTATACGCTCAGTATATCACGGCTAAGAACCAATCAGATTGCTTGATTTGACTTGTCCGTTTTATAAAACAAAGTATTGAGATGAACTTTTGTTTTTGACCAAATACTTATTTTCCACCATAATTTGCAAACAAAGTCTTTAAAAATCAGACAATGTGATTTTCTGGATTATTTTTTTCTCATTTTGTCTCTCATAGTTGAGGTATACCTGGGATGAAAATTACAGGCCTCTTTCATCTTTTTAAGTGGGAGAACTTGCACAATTGGTGGCTGACTAAATACTTTTTTGCCCCACTGTAAGTCACGGTCCGGTTAAGGACTCACGGTTTTGCAAACCGGGCAAAAACACACATTTGTAAGGATATGTTTATTTTCATTTACTAAAAAAACAGACTGTAATGCATGTATCACATACAGAAACAATTCTCTTTCTGGGGACTGAGTCTGCATTTTGACGACCGACAACTTTGGTAAAAGAGAAATGTTTTAAATTATAAAAATAAGGAACATTTAAAACACTTCTTTATTACTCTGTGCGAACAGTGAATAAACACTTCAGCAGAAGGCCACAGGTCACACTGGACTAGGACACTGAAAAACATCTCTTATGCTATGACACGGAAAATACAAACTAAAACTTGACTTGAACACAACTCTCTCTGCGTCGTTGTTCTTGCTGACCACGAATTGTGTACACTAGTGTAATTTACTCACAGCCCAGACAGCTTTCTGTGCTAACCTTAACACCTGTTGCCTTCAGCATACAGTTAGTATTGAATCCATTTTAGAACAATGTTTTTTTAGCTTTACTTGTGTATAAGTAGGTTGTAGGTTACACCAGGAAACTATACTTTCTGTATTTTAACTCAGTTTTACGCATCAAATAATCATCATAATCAATTAGATATGTTAGCTACAGTGTAACTAAGGAAAATGACACAATGTAGTCATTGAGTGTCATAAGTCCCATCAAAAAATCCTTCTGACTCCCAAAACGACAACTTAATTTCAAACAGATGGAACTTTGAGCTAAGCTAATATCATTAGAGTTGTGTTATGTGACTTTTTTGGAGGCCCTTTCATCTGTAAATAGAATTGTGTGCAACTCATATTTTACCCATTTCTTTCTTGATCTATTTATCTTTGTCTCTTCACACAGATTGATGCATCATGCCTTACATGGGAAGGACAGCAGTTCCAAGGAAAAAGAGCGATTGTTGAAAAGCTCACTGTGAGTCTATAACTTAGGCTATATACAGAGTTGATGTGTAACGGGTGGTGTTTGGCCTACGTACGAAACACACTGGTGAATGAGTGGTGCACGAATGAGTCCTTAAAGCTGGAAAAGGGTTAGCATTTTACCACTTCTGCTTTCCTCGTCTCAAAGCCAAAACTATTTTTAGTTTGACCCCGGAAATAAGATCTGTGGTTAACAAAAGCATAAGGGATTTTCAATTTTGTTCTACGACATACAATCTGTCAGTAAATACACTACTTGTGAATGTCCGAAGCTTCTAGAGTATGTGTCATTAAAACAGAGGCTGCTAACAAATGACACAACTAAACGTCATCACGCTAAACATTAGCCGCCTTTAGCTTAGCGTCGGTGATGCAAAGCCATATGACTGTGATGCAGTTCCTATATAGCCTAGCTTTTTACTTCTACTTTTAAGCTTCCAACATGTATACAATAGGTGTTAAAGGTCCCATGTCATGCTTTTCTGGTTATTACCCGTCCCCTTAACCTCTTAAGCCCTGAGCCTGTTTTTCCAGGTTTCAGGCTCCAAAATGCCACTAACAAAGCAAAGACTATATCTTCACTTCTAAAAGGGGTAAATTAATCATCTTTTCTCTCAAAGCAAGGTTACATCTGTGAGTTGGATGTAGAAGTGTCAGAATCAATATAGATGTTTTTATTTTAAAGTCAATTCAGATGGAACATAGTAAAAACATGTAAATTATAATGTCCGCCTAAAAAAAAAACATTACTTATAATGAAAACCACCCTTGAATGATGGGTTAGTAGACTAAAAGCTTTAGGAATCCAAACAATAACATATAATAAGTACCCTGTATCAAGATTGGTGCAAAACAAGTGAAATTTGATCTTTTTAGAGAGGTTTAGAAAAATAAAATCCAGGCGGACTCACCTCTGGGTAATTTGGGAACCATCGGTTCCATTTGACCTTTTTCACTGTAAAAATAATTGTATTACTTTGAATTATCACTATAGGTATTCATTCCATCCAAATACAACCGTTGTGTAAAAATAAAAAAAACATACTCTGTTATCCTCTTAGGCCCCACAATGCTAACAGTGAGCCTCTGGATTAGCCCCGAGCGAAAAATGCTAACCTATTACTGCACCGGAAGTCACTCCTAGCTCCCTTATTACTTATCCCAACTGCACATCCAACACATAGTTTATGATCTTAAAGACACAGAATCTAACGGTGCCCACCTCAACACTGAAAGATACAAACTTGCAACGTTATCAACAAAAACGTAAATCAAAAGAAGTGGCGCTAGATAGCTACACAATGCTAACATGGCTTACCTTTGTCTTTGTCTGGTCTAAACTGGTCTTCAATGGCATTAAAACGATAACAACGATGATGTAGTTAATCCATAGGGTTAATATCCAATGTGGCTGTGTCCCCTTTGAAATGTTCTGATAATCTATAAGCAATAAAACTGCAATTCCGTTATCTGCTGTCCGCTCTGTGCTCCGTGCACTCTGGGTCCTGCAATTCCTGCTTCCTTACGGTAGTAAACAATAAATGAAGTCAGCTGCGTAATGTTCTTACGCTGGCTGGCATTCTTCATACTTTACGCAGGACCATATCTCTGGAACCCATTGGTCGATTTGGGTGATTTACACCTTTTTCCTAACCAAAATATCCAATAGAATCGAGGGGCAGTTCCCAAATCCACGTAAACATTACCATAGAACCATATAATAGAGAAGCAAACAAAGCACATCTGAAAGTACAAGCCTGGACGGCAAAACTTTATACCCAGTATATTGCCATAAATATGATGGTGGATTATCAGTAAAAAATTCTACGTGACACAAAGACATTGGATTAACTTTGAGTGACGTTTTTATTCCAGTGAACACAACTTTTGATCACAAATTTAAAAAAAAGGTAAGACGTAATTATTGTAATATTTTTGAAACCGGATGTTTACTTTCTCTTTTCTGGCTGATAGCTCCGCAATTTGGGGTCCTACAGTGATGACATTACATGTGTGGAATCTGTGGAGTCTCAGCTTTAATCGGATATCTTGTTTATGCAGTGACGATAAGTAATAAGCGCATTGCTACCGTGAGTGCTGTGCAAAAGTCCGTTAGCATTAGTTAGCATTTTTTCGCTCCATGCTAATTCAAAGGCTTGGTATTACTCTTGTGTTTCTTTTAGCTAAAAATGGTTCATATTGTTAGTTAGCTGAGTTTCTTATCGTTAAAAGGGTATGGAACATTAATAGTTTCATAAATGTTAAGAAGCCCTGAGACATAGTCTCGTAAAAAAAACGGTGGGGGGGGGTCCAATTGGGGGACCCTCGGGGTTAAGAGGTTAAGTACACAAATGACATCACCCATCTTCTTCTTCACTATTGTCTTCATCTCCTCCTGGCTTTCTCCTGTTCAGACCCTCCTGGTCTCTTCAGTGTACTCTAATTTCCTTTTCCTCTTTCTGTTCATCCTGATCACTTCTCAGATATGTCTTTGTGTTGTTGTTGACTCACTCCAGCTTCTCTGGCCTGCAAGAGTCTACTTGTGAAAAGCACTGGTACAAATGCTTGTATAACTTTACACGTTAGGGCCAAGTAGCTAATAAGTAGCATATGATAAATATAAAATCAGAAAGTATTTATCAAACGCACACAGGCAGCTGTATTTAGACCCAGTTTGACGGTAACGGATGTATCCTGGTTTCATTTATCAGCCTCATTGCTGTGATGTGTAATATACGTGGATTTAATAGTACGCATAGTTTAGCAAATAAAGTGATCGATCTCCCAGCTAGCGTTGTCTGCGTAGTATTTTGTAACGTAACGTCCCAAACAGCGACCGTCTGTTAAACGCTATCGATTCAAACGCCAGCGTTTTATTAATATTTTGTTTCAAGCTCTCGTCCTTAGTAAAAACAAAACCAGTGGACGGGGAAATGCTCCAAGGGGAAGCTGATCCACCTTCAGGTGCTGGGAAAGCTCGGTCTCTCCGCAGCTGTGTGAGCAGCGGTCTTTGAATGCCGCTCCGCAGTTTAATGCAGGGCTGTAGCTGCGTTTTTAACGGGCCTAAGATGATATTTAAAATAATTAACTTTTAATGAATGTACTGATTGTTTTGTTGCTTGAGAAGCTTGTGGACATAGTGTAGGTTTGTTTCTACAAGTACAGTTCTAGGGACACAAAAGTTAGGGGGGCAGCTGGGGGGGCAATGGTCTACAGTGGGGAGCTGCCCCCCCTTTCCCCCCCGTAGATCCACCCCTGGTCAGCCGCTAACTTTACATGCACACAGAAAGCTGGTTGTAGGTAACCGGAACCTATTTACACAACACACTCTCACTCCATAATCGTCCAGGAGCGACGTTTGGTCAGGTTCCCGTGGCCTGCAGTTGTGACGCTCGTAGGCTCCTTCAGCTTCATAAAGGGACGCAAATAGCTTTCAACTGATGGCAATGTATTCCCATCTGCGGCGGGATTTGACGCTCATGGAAGCACGGTATTCGTTTGTGTCGGCTGCCCTTAAAGGCAATGTGAGCGTCCATTCCCATTGGATAAGGAGAATTGTACACCCGGAAGTAAGTATTCCCTTTACTGTCGATTGATTTTACAGTGATATTTGCTCTACTCATCAACTAAAAAACACCAGATTATTCTTGTTAATTACACAACATTGATTGGTTTAAATTGTGTGCAATGCTTTTGTATTTTTCCCCTTCGATTCGGAGAAACAAATATTTTTTCGGAGTAAAGGATGGCAGAAGACACGACACTACACAGAATCCCCAGCTATCGTTTAGGACTACACCATGTGTTCTGTTTGACAAACCCCATTTTTTTTCACCATTCATTCCAATGGCTGGCGTCTATGTCACGTGATCTTCAAATTTCTCCCTGCAGAAAAAAAAAACATGGCCGAACTTCGTTTTATTCTCGGTGGAAAATGCATATTTTAAAGTTAGTTTGCGCATTAAAATACGTTTTGATGTCATTTGATGCGAGAAATATGAGTTGTTATTTCAGATTATGTGTGCAGTGGACGTACATGATCTTTAGTTTGCTAGTTATTACGAAGATTACTTCAGGAAATTGTGTCCATAGAACGTTTTCATTGTTACCAAGGTGGTTGCTAGGGACGCTGCTATCGATATTATTTCTGTTATGTTGTGTAACTGTTTAATGGTGTTATCTTTATTGCTACCCCCTTCCCCGTCAATGTATAGTGTTGGTCCACAGCGCAAACGTATTAGTTTAACAAAATCCGCATCTAAAATGGTGGCATAGATACGTTATTTTCCCCTGTGCAATTCCAGTCTCACATCTCACATCACATCCTCATTAACAAATACTGGAAACAGACCGAAAACATTTAAAAAAAATAAAATAATACTTTATTCCGAGTGTGCTTGCTTTTCTCTTTGAAAGTCATCACATAACGGCATTGTAATACACGGTTCGGCTGCATTAAATATTACATATCTGCCTTAGTTCTCTATTTACACAATACGTCTCCTTGCAGTATCAACACTAATTCGGCTGACTTTTATATTTGATCCAATTGGTAGATAGGCTGTATTTACACCATAAAAGTGCACAGCTGATATAAAGGGACACCTAGTGGTTAAAGTATGTTATTGAATTTCATTATTTTTATTATTAGATATGAATAGGATCCCTATAAAGTATATTCATTACTCGTTATTCTCTACTAATAGTTAATTAAAGACTGTATATAATGACTATTTTGCACATCCCTTTCAAGATTTCAAGATTTTCTAAGGTTTATTGACATATCATATTCACAAACGGTGTAGTTATGCAATGAATGAAAAACTTGGGTCCCAGGTTCCTCAATAGTGCATTACAAGACATATATCAATATTTGTGCATACCTCCAGCCTTGTTAACTATGTTGAAGCACTTATTTTAACTCATATTATACATATTATACTCTTATAAGATGTATGTAGATATTTCATCTCCGGCCTTGTCAGGTATTGAACAATCAATAAATAAATAAAGAACACAGAATTATTAAATATAAAACACAGAATTTGTGTGATTATATTGTGAGGTTTCCTATCCCCTAAACCTCCAGGGATGTACACAGTTTAATACTGGCAACTTCTTATTATGGGAAATACGAAAACGTCATTTTAAAACTACAACTCCCAGTAGAGACGTGCCATAGAACATGTCGCGAAACACAATAGCCAGCATGTTTAGTTCTGAGGACGGGGTGGGGGAGGGGGGGGACCCGTTCAAATCCAGTTTTGGACAGTCTGCCGTGGTTCCATCCCATTTCAAGTGCTGTTTGACGCTCGGCGTAACCCTCGGAGCACACTCCAATCACAGAGCTTGAGGACTATCACGGGGTTTGTCCAAGCCCCCAGGAAGTGCGCCGGACTCAGATGAAAATATTTGTGCTGGCCAAACGGCTGTACTACACTTCCGTTTGGTTGCCAGGCCCGGAAACACTTTTTCCCATTGACTTACATGAGGAAAGAGTGGTCTGTAAATCATTGGATAATTTTTTTTAAACTAAATAAACTACCCAGTATGAACACTTGTATAGCCCTTATTAAAAACATTAGTTCCTCAAGTTGTAATAATCTGCTAATAACGTTATTCTGAGAGTTATTTCCCTCTGCATTATGAACGCGCATCTAACCCACGGGACCGCGCCGCCCGGCACGTTCATGTTACGTGTCCCGACCAATCAGAGCACCCTGTGCTCACAGGGAGGGTGGGGGCTGGAGCTATTGGAGCTACAACGAGTCGTTAAAGGCAGAGAGTGAAATTCAGTGAATACACGTAGTTTACAGAGATGCTGTTTGAGAAACCAATTTGAGTTGCGTTTATCTTTACCCATGGATGCACAATAAGAACGGACCCATATCGTCTTACTGCCATTCCACGGAGCTGTAATAATGGATATATTGCACATGTTTGCTGTAATTCATTATCATACTACATGGGCTGTATGATTAAATCTTGTACCGTAAATGTTGTATTAAATAAAGTTAATATTACCGACGTTAGATTAACGTCCCTGTAGCTTCTTATTGCACTAAGAAGCGTATTGCACTATATATATATATATATATATATATATATATATATATATATATATATATATATATATATATATATATATATATATATATATATATATACATACACATAGAGTGCAATCATTATTTCATGCTAAATGAAGCTCTGTTGCTTGGATATCACTAGATCCTGTTACAGCGTAATATAAGTACATAACAATTGATGTGTACATTAGCATAATTACTAGCTAGCCGCTAGCTGCTAACTGCCGCCTCGTTCATATCAAATCCATCATAATAACAAGCCATTACCATGCTGTCATGAACGCGCGGTGCTGTTACGTGTACGCAAATTGACGTGCTTGATGTGAACGAGCATTTTGGTTAAAGTTGCGCGTGCGCTATGAGCGCACATACGGGTACTTCTCAGGCATGCCGGGTAATCTGTGACGTTTCGCTCTCTCAAAAGTTGGGCCATTTTATCATCATGCGCCAATGAGCAACTCTAATAGGAATGAATGAGGCCCCGCCTCCCACGCTGTATCCAGTTCTTATTATACATCCATGGGTTTGTCAAGCGAAGCAGAGAGAATACTTACTTCCGGGTGTAATATTCTCTAAAGCAAATGAGCTGCTCCGACCCTCGGTCCTGACGGACTCCAACTTGTGTTTATTAATCAAACAAATAAATAAACACAAGGATAATTATGTGTTATTTTTTAGTAAATGGAGAATTGCACAGGGGAAAATAATGTAGGCGATCTATGCCAAGATTTTAGATGCGGATTTTGTTAAACTAATACGTTTGCGCTGTGGACCAACACTATACATTGACGGGGAAGGGGGTAGCAATAAAGATAACACCATTAAACAGTTACACAACATAACAGAAATAATATCGATAGCAGCGTCCCTAGCAACAAGTAGTTAATAATAATAAAAGACATTAAGAAAAAGGCATTTTAAACAGTCATTAAAAAGCAACGCAATCTACCTGCATTGCATTACTCTAAACGTGTAATAACGTGCTTTAACCAGTAGGTGGTTTGGGTTAAAAAGCTGTCAAGTTTACAGTGTTAACAAAATAAAATATACTGCTTTTTCTGGTTTAGTTTACGACGGATATATTTAGTTATTGTTTTGATATTTGTAACACAAAAGCGATGGAAAAAACCCACAGCAACACAGAAAAGATGGTCTTAACATGACCCAGGGATCTAGTAGTTAATAAAAAACAATAATATCAAAACAAAATATTACTACTAACTTTATTGTGAAATTCAAACTGAACGGTAAAAGAATAGCTTCCGGTCTATTCTGAGCCCGATCTCTTTAGATAAATAAAAATAAAGAACTACGACAGATGTGTAATATATTTAATGCAGCCGAACCATTTATTACAATGCATTCATGTGATGACTTTCAAAGAGTAAAGCAAGCACTGCTGAATAAAGTATGATTTTATCTTTTACGAAACGTTTTTTTTCATATGGAATGAAGTTGGAGGTCAACCAGTCACAGAGCTTGAGAACTAATCACGGGGTTTGTCAAACAGAGCACATGGTGTAGTCCTAAACGATAGCTGGGGATTCTGGGTAGTGTAGTGTCTTCTGCCAACCTTTACTCCGAAAAAACATTTGTTTCTCCGAATCGAAGGGGAAAAATACAAAAGCATTGCACACAATTTAAACCAATCAATGTTGTGTAATTAACAAGGATAATCTGGTGTTTTTTAGTCGATGAGTAGTGCAGATATCACTGTAAAATCAATCGACAGTAAGGGGAATACTTACTTCCGGGTGTACAATTCTCCGTTATCCAATGGGAATGGACGCTCACATGGCCTTTAAGGGCAGCCGACACAAACAAATACCGTGCTTCCATGAGCGTCAAATCCCGCCGCAGATGGGAATACATTGCAATCAGTTGAAAGCTATTTGCGTCCCTTTATGAAGCTGAAAGATCCTAGGAGCGTCACAACTGCACGCCACGGGACCCTGACCAAACGTCGCTCCTGGACGATTATGGAGTGAGTGTGTTGATTTACATGCACTGTTGTAACCTGATTACTGTAAGTACCTGTGAAAGGTGCTATAATAAATAAACCTATTATTATTATTATAATTACCATGTAAACATACAGGAGCCAAGTAATGGCAAACCGATTCCTCCCCAACCTATTTAGGGTTGTAAAACCCCTAAGTACAATTTTATTGAGGATAATACTTGTTTTTCTTATATTTTATAAATACATTTAGGTGAAAATAGCCAAAGATCTTAAGTAAATGTTTTGACTCCTATATTTTTGTGTGCTTTTCCTGTGTGTGCCAGGGTCTACCCTTCACAAAAATAGCGCATAGTATAACAGCGCAGGACCACCAGCCAACTCCAGACTGCTGCATCTTGAGTATGGTTGTAGGACAGCTAAAAGTAAGTAGCACTATCCTTTGTACCTTATTTTAAAGCATGTTAAGCATGTCATTTGTTTCGCAATTTAATAATCACACATTGAATGCTAGGGAATGTATGTTTCATTTTTGTACCTGTGTTCCAATTATTTCTGTTACCATACTATCAAACAGACAAACTATGAAGGTTCCTTTAAGAGAATACCCACCTTTGTCCACATATTGGGTAGTACTCCCCAACCCCTTTGCACAATTTGAATATGTGACCCGTGCTATTGAAATCCTTCGAGATTTATGAGAAAAACTCATTTTGATCAGTTTAGGATGTGGTTGATTCTAAACAAACAAAGTCTTGGCTTTCAGAATATCACATTTGTATTGTAATATTCATAAAAATAAATATATAGTTTTGAGGCTTGTTAAGATTTGTCAACTTGTCAAGGATCACATCTCCTCTCAGTCTGATCAGCACCGCTTCCCTCCCTCTCTACCTCTTCCCCCTACGTCACCCTGAAGTAAGGAAGGACAGGCTGATAGTAACACGACAGGGCCCAGGACAGTGGCTATTGGCCTTAAGAATATAAAAAATGAGTTGAAGCTTGTGAAGATACAATAACGAGCGCTGAACGGGGCATCTTAGGCTGGAGCCACACGAGGACGATAACGCAAACGGACCGAAATCGTTGTAAAAAAGTCTTCCGTCCACACGCAACAGGCACCAGAAACGTGTCCGTTCACACGAGACTGCTCGAAAACGCTGGAGACGCTGTAATACATATGCCACGCCTGAAAGTGGCGCTGTATTCCTGCCACAAAAGCAGCGAAGAAGGTTTCCCACGAATGGTTGCCATGGTTGCCCTTCTGTTTATTCTCCGCTGTGGACGCTCTGGCTCTTTTTCACCCTCCCCGAGGCAAGCGTTTGCTCCTGCTGTAATTCTCTCCGGTAGTCCACCAGCAGATGACAAACAACCACCTCTCCGCCTCTTCCAAGGGACGAGGGGGCCGTGCGGCAGTTTCAGCTAGAATTTTTTTCGCCGGTCAACATGTCCGTTAAAGTTTAAATCTTCCGGACAAAATTAAAAAAGTGCCGGTCAGAGGTCTTCTTTGTTATTTATTGAGCTTTAAAACAAATGAATAACGACTGTATATAATAATAAAAAACGGAGCCTCTCTTTTCCTCCCCCTCTTCTGACAGCCCAGCAGCTGATCTCTGAGCAGGAGAGGTGGGGAGAGGCTTGCTGATTGCTTCAACGTTATCAGGACATGATCGTATAGACGTAAACCAGGGTTTCTGCTAGGATTTTTTCTCGCCGGTCAAATGTCCGAACAGAATTTATTTTAACGGACAAATTTGAAACTTACCGTTCATGTTTCAATAATAATAATAATAATTGTGTAGCAGAGTTTCCGTTAGCAGGTAATTACCGGACTATGACCGGATATGCTGATGTTTAAAACTCAGTTAAAGGTGGGGGTAGGTACGTTTCAGAAACCGGCTCGAGATACACTTTTTGTTATATTCCATGGAATGCTCTTAACATCCCGATAGCAATAAATATCTTAAGTGCTTTCAGATTCATTTTTCAATAAATGATTCCACAAACAACAAACAACATAATTATTACATTCAAAGAAACTACTTGTAGTAGATGAAGTACATTATTCAAAAGTTTACATTCACTTTGAATAATAATACGGGAGAAACGGATCCTCTCTTTTCCCCTCTCCCTCCCTCTCTCTCCTGATAGCCCGTCAGTTTCTCATACAGTGCGCAGGTGATCATGCAGCAGCTGATCCGATCTCTGTCTCGCGTCCGGTTACACTTCACTCGCGTTTATGTGCATATCGATCCGATCCAGCTCTCCTGATCGGCCTTTATAGAGAACACAGATCAAACTATTAAGAGTGAATATCGGCCGATAATGATTGGCGGCCAATCGATCGGAGAATCGGACATTTTGACCGGCAGGTTTTGAATTTACCGGTTTTTATTCAATTTTACCAGCCAAAAACCGGTAATTACCGGCTAACGGAAACCCTGGCGTAAACACGGAGCCGTTTGCCCCCCCCCAGAGCAGTTCGTTTATAGATCTACCCACCTTGGGACCTGTTATCGTTATCGTTATCGTTTTCTGCGTTTCCATGTCGGCTTCGTGTGGCCGAACCGTCTATATGATAGCGAAATGTAGCAGATACGACCGTTATCGTCCTCATGTGGACAGGGCCTTAGAGGCAGAGTCATTATAACAGGCGATGTGTGTTTTGTGTGTGTGAAAATACACACACACACACACACACACACACACACACACACACACACACACACACACACACACACACACACACACACACACACACACACACACAAAAATACACACACACACACAAAAATACACACTCAAGTTACTAAAAATCCTCTTCGTAATGGAAAGACTCGAAAGCTGATGCGATAACATGCTTGTCCTCAAGGATGCTCACAATGTGTTTGCCTACAAGACGAATGCACAGGATAACCATTAGGGCTGCTCAATCGTTGCAAAAATCCTAATTATGATAATTGACAATATTTACCATAATGACTCATTGACTTTGTAAACATCTTGTATTTAGAAATAACTTTTTGTTTATCTCTAAGTGGTTGACCAATCACAACAGAGCCGGGCTGCTAACGAGCCAGACTGGGCTCTGGTTTCAGACAGAGGGTGAAAAGAGGTGCTGCAGCAGTAGACAGTAGAGGCACAAAATACAAATATGAACCTGAAAATGAGCATTATAGGGCCCCTTTAACACGATCTGCTGCTAAATACAATCACTGTATTGCTGACTTTGTTCTGAACCCCGACTATTTCTGTTTGTGTGTGTGTTTGCAGGCAGATGACGACCCCATCATGGGTTTCCACCAGAGTTTCATCCTGAAGAACATTAACGACGCGTGGGTGTGCACCAATGACATGTTCAGGCTGGCCATTCACAACTTTGGATAACTCCCCCTTCTCCACTCTGGTGGGCAGGGGCGGCCATAGTGAAGGGCATCACGTGATGAAGTACGGAGGGAGGGGAAGGGAGAGAGGAAGAGGGAACACTCGTCCCTCCCTCCTGCTCTCTCATTTACGCCTGCTTGACAAAACAAGCAAACACCGGATTCTAGATGTCAATCACTGAACCTCATCCAGGTGGTTTCTTTTTCAGACCACCACAGCCAGTAGAACTGCGACGCGTTTCTTTGCTCAGAGCCGGCGAACCAATCAGATGCCCCTGTCTGCCACTCCGCTGATCTGCATGGCCCTGGGAGCACCCCCCACCCCCCCCCCCCCCTCTCCCCCCATTACAATATCCACACATCCACAGATGACCTCCATTCATGCCCTGCTCTCCACCCTTCTTTACTAAATCCTTCCCAACTCTACTGTTGACTGCACTCAGTTCTGTTAGCACTGTCATTGACCGGGTTGGAAATCCGTGTTCAGGTTCATCAGTTCTTGTGTTTTAAGTTGTTTTTAGATCCTACTTGTATGTTGCCTCATTGTGTTTAACTTCCAATTATTAACTTTGCCATGAGTCGCTGACATGCCAGGTTTTGCTCTTGCAAACCAAAGAAACATGGAGGACATAAAGTCTCACCATGCTGTGTGATTGGCTCCTGCATTTTCCCTCTTTTTCTCCATCCCTCTTGCTCTCTCTGTCTCTCACACGTCTGGCATTTAACATGGACAACAGCCGCCATAGACAATAAAACCTGGACTTTTTTCTTAACGGTGTCTCTTCATATCATTCTCTACAGCTGATTGATTTCCAAATTGTTCACTTACCCCTCCACAGCAAGTCTTATTGAAAGTATTTAAAGCTGGAGAAGGCAGTATATTTATGCCTCACTGGGCAAGAATTGCAAAATGACCTTTTGGAATATTGTAATTCAAGTATTGAGTAGTTTGCCAGAGAGAAAAGGAGACTTTAGCAAATCGTAACAAGAGAATTTAGCCAATCAAAGAATCACAAATAAACTGCCTCCCCCAGCTTTGAGTGCATCTGATTTTGGCTTTTTGCAAATGAGTCACCTTACTCCAGAGGATCAGCTGGACAATTGACAATTTCTCATTTATATCTATTTTGATCCAATTGACTGAAATGTTCAAATAAATGCCAAATCGTAATTATGTAGATACTGACCTTATTAAGTGGACCGTGTGTCGGACAGATGTGACCAGGCCACCTAACTACAATTTGTCAACGCTGTTATAAAAGTCACTCTATTACCCATGCATGAGTTGCATTCATAGTCATGACTCCGTGTTGCCTTACATGGAAATGAAACAAATGAGTTTCATAGAGTGAAGTACACAGATTTTAAACTTGAGAATAAAATAGCTTTAATTATAGATCTGTGCTCAGTATCATAAGATGCCATGAGTCACCGTTTCAGGCAAAAATAACTGGCTGCATGATTTGTTAAAAAGATCTAATTGCGATCATTCTGACTGATATTGCATATGCGATACATAAAGTTTGAGGAAATGATCATTATTGTACCATTATTCTAATTTTCCTTGCGAAAGTCTCAAGAATAAAACTAAGTTTACAGAATGAGATGCACCACTTCAATACTCAGAATAATACAGAAATGGTATATCTTGCTTTAACCAATATTGCGCTTCCTGCAATTATGATATTGCACTAGCCCATATTGCGGCATCTGTGAAATCGCAGACCTAGAAAAAACACTGGATGGTTAATCCCAGTCAAGGGTAGCTGTAACCCAATATTCTAAAAGGTGCTACTAGGGTTTATCCCCTACAGCGGTTGATACCGTACAGCCAATACGAAAGCAAATTCATTTGATATGTGAAGAAAGCGTCAAGCAATGATGAGCATGGAAATACTCAAGTAAAGTACAAGTAACTCAACATGTTAAGTACAGTAAAGTAAATGTACTTCCCACCTCTGGTGTCAAGATAGGATTGCAGATGTTCCAGGAAGAGAAGCATGTATCTCAACTGTTGCCATAGTGACAGCTTGACCTGATATATATTTGGTGCCAGCCCATTGCGAAACCAGCACATAAGAAGACAATAGGGTTGGGCACAAGTGTCCTCACTGTATCCTCTCATGTTTCACAGTCTTATGTAATCAGCTTAATATCCAAACTAGTCAATAGGAGAATTACACGTGGCCGCCAAGGTGTAGCTCTGTGAACAGTAATGTTAGAAATGGGTCTACGTGCTGTGTTGAGTTGACAACTGATTCAGGTCAAAACTGCTCGACATTTGACGTACAATTTTGTAACAACTAAACGGCGTACAACTATTTTCCAAGAAGGAACTCCGAATATAAATTAAAATACTGTTAATACCAGCAATCAAAGCACACAATATCTTATTAACTGGAACCTTTAAAAGGGAGAAAAGCCAGTGTTTTATTAGCTGCCTCAAAACCTTCAGGATTTGGAGAGGATCTTCAGAGGAGTGGACCACAATCCCTCCTGAAATGTTCAGCGTCTGACCACTGTGCTGTCCAACAAGGGTTTCTCCACCAAGTACTAACACATGACATGCTTTGCAAGGGGATCAAATTTCCCACAGTTAAATGCAAATCAATTTTTATCTTTTATATCATGTCTATTTCTGGATTTTTTATTCTCACTGTTAAAATAAACCTACCATTACAATTATAGACTGTTCATTTAAAAGTGGGCAAATGTACTAAATCTGCAAGGGATCAATACTTATTTCCTCCACTGTATAATGTAATCAGGACACCAAAAAAAGGTAACTGTATTCCCTTACAGTTACATTAAATAATGTAATCAGATTGCTGTTAAATGTTTTGGATTACGCGTAACTAGTAATTGTGACATATATCAATTTTAAAGTCTCCTTCTCAACCCTGACCATTATATACAAATGTATGAAACACCATATAATAAATGTATTAAATAACAATGCATAACTCTCCTGAACAGGTCAAGAGAAGAAGCTATCAAAGTTGAAGAGAATGTCTAGATCTTTGAAGAAATCTAAGAGTATGTCACAGTTTAGGAATGGTGGCTTGTTGTGTTGCTGTCTGTTGATCTGAAGCATCATCCAGTGGAGAAGACTTTAATTATGTATTATGTCAACAGATTTCCTTGAACTATTAGGTTAGTTTAAAGTAATACTATTACATTTGAATACAAAATATTACGTTCAACTTAATATTATTACGTTTTTCTGCATTGGTTGCTTTTACGTTTGCTGGTTTTCCAATGAACAGAAAACCATACAGTGTTTATTTTTTTAAGAGGTATTAGTTTCTTTGGGAGGGATGGTTATCTATTATGCATTGACTTTGAGGACCCCTGTCTGCTATATGGTTGGTCATTCTGGTAAGTCAAACCACATCCAATCAGTCTCTCATATAGTTAAAAATGAATGAATACAAAATTCACGTCGAAAGAGTCAGAGTGTGACAGATTTTTGGAAGAAAGCCAGTGCCCTCTTGTGAACAATAAACATAAAGAAGTTGAGGTAGGAACCAATGACCTGACGCAGACCCGAGTCGGAGCGTAAGGCGCGGACATAACGGAAGTTTAGACGGTTGCTCTGGGTGAACGAAAGGAACACTGACAGCATCGTATCAAAAACGAAATTATCATCTCTCCCTAAATTAACACAGTTTCCCCTTTCCCTTACACATGGCGTCCAATTCTAATATAGATATTGAGGGTGCAACCCAGCATCTCCGGGACATTCTAAAGCTCGACCGTCCGGGGAACAGCACCGGTAAGTGGCACCGGGAATGAAAAGCGGCTGCGCTGGTTTAGGCCGCAGAAGCTAATGGAATGCTAAACAGCTAGCTAGCTAGCTAGCTAGCTAGCTAAGAGCTAAATTGGCACTTAGCTAGCGTGAGTTGAGTTTAGCGCGCTACTATGGAGTAAAGTTAGCCAAGCAGCAGTTTCACTACCCGGTAACGAAAGCAACCCCATCATGTGAAATCTGCATTTTGGTGTAAATAAAATAACACATGCATTGTATTATTAAATTTCCGCAGAGAAAATAATATGCCGAGGCTTTCTGCGTAATGTTAGAGCGCTAACTGCGGCGGAAATGTCCCAAGTATTTTATCCTCCCAAGTATTAGCTTTGTACCGAGCTAGCTTATGTCTCTTTCTATTTTCTGGTGTAGGAGCTGTCTCCTTTGCTTTCCAAGTGACGAAAAAGTAAAATATCTTTATTTAATCGAAAATATATGTGTTGAACTTTATCAATTTGTGACTGAAAAGCCGTAAACGGAGGTGTAACGTTATATTTAAGAACGCACTGTTTAGCCAGAATTATTTCACTGCTAACGTAATCAAGAATTAGCTTAAGCTTCAACTGCGTAGAAGGTCGGTTTATTTGGCCAATTGTAATACACTCGTTGATTTAAGGTTTGTTTGTGGTACCCGCGGCCCAGTAATATTTGGTTGTTTAGAAGCTCACTCCTGTCTGAAGACACTACTTGATTTTTGGAGGGTGAATAGCAAATAAACAGGTTTGCTAAGGTGTAAACAGTATTCTGCGGGTCTACTAACGTTATACCTGTTTGGCTGTTATGCAGATGTTTTAGTCAGACAGCAAATGTCTATTTCTGGATGCCTATATATCTGTTTCACAGCAGACACTTTGATTTGTCATTACAGTTGAAATTGATTACAGTAATCATGGCTGTTTAACTGCATTGTAGCCCAGAAAGTAATGGCTGTGAGCCAGCATGCATTACATTAGCAGGGCTTATTATTATATTAATGGTAAAATCCCCCTGCAGTTTTCCTGATCTAAAGTTTTAAAATATGTATGAAAAAATAATTGTGCTACATAAAGACGGCTAAGGTGCTCTTAATATAGTTCGGTATTTGTGTACTTTTTTACATTTTTGTTTTAAATGTTATGTATGCACCATGCCATTAAAGGTGGGGTAGGTAATTTTGGAAAAATCCGCTCGAGTGCGCTAGAATTTGAAAATACACAGCCGGAACAAATCTGCCACTTCCTTACAGAGCCCCTCCTCCAACACACACGAACGCGCACATGACCAATGAAGCACGAGATAAACTTGTGCACAGATGGAAGGCTGACAGGCAGGTAGGCCATCCAGTTATTTTAGCCGGGCCGGTTAAAATGATTGGTCGTGCTTTTTACAGTATACAGCTTCCAAAGATGACATTTTTTAATGGATTTTTTGTCAAAGCACTTAAGATATTCAGATTCTATCGGGATGTTAAGAGCATTCCATGGAATACAACAAAAAGTGTATCTCGAGCCGGTTTCTCAAACTTACCTCGTACGTGTAAATATATTCAATAAAAATGTGCTAAACACACATTATGAAGTTATGTAATTATGATACAGATGACATGGGCACATTTTTTATTAAGTACATTTCCCTGGAATATTTATATAATCTGTATCATACTTTACAAATAAAATGAAGTTTAAAATTCTGACTTTTTAACGAGCACAACTACAGTATAGTCCAAATGCACATTTCTTTAAACTCCAAAAGTTCAATTTTATTGCTTTTAAAATTACTTGAATAACGTTTTATGAATCCGTTTAAGGTGAGTTTATTTGTTATTATCGTCCACTTGGTCAACTTTAATACTGACTGTCACGTGAAGCATAATCACAGATGTGTCTCATTTTAATTTGATTATTTAAAATGGAGGTAGAGAGGTTTTTGTTAGTAAAAAGCTTGCTGAAATACTTCACCATGATACCAACTTGTGTATTATGATAAATGTTGTTGAATTTTGAATTCAAATAAATGTCAATCATTAATAGTGCAAGGGTATTAAACTTATGATTTTGTTATACTACCTAGCCAAGAGCAATGCAAAGCAGGGGCATTCTAACCATATCCAGCCGTTACCTAAGCTAGTAATTAGCCGGCTACCTAGCCTCACTGTGATGTGAGCAGTGATACAATAAGACACCTCCAGAATAAACATTACCTCATTGCATGCTTTGAATTCACAACTAACATATTTTTACGATGTATCCTAACCTAACCACTGCATTTAATGTCTGTCCTCAGATGCACCATCGAGTGATGGTCCGAGAATGCCGTCTTTTAATGGAGAGCTGAACGGTTTATTGGGAGCAGCAGGCCTTTTGGGAAACACTGATCGGTCCACCATGTCAGATTCTACCAGACCAATCTCCACAGACCTCTGCAGCACTCAGGAGTGTCAGATAATGTGAGTTTATTCTTAGAGTTAAGCACTTGGACACCTTTGAAGGCTTGTTGTCTGTCACATGAGAGGTCTCTCTTCCAATTGAGTTTGATCATTGCTTAATGTTTATTTAAAAAAACATGCTGAACTTGAATGTTTGTGCGTCAATTTCAGCTGCCTTTCTGGGGATAATGGTTCCACTTCTCTCCCCATCACCTCCAATAACGTGGAGATTGTGGCGAGTCAAGATTCCAGCATCAACAGCAAGGCTCGGGGCAGCAACAAGGTAATAAGCCAAAATTGTCAGAAACGTAGTATCACTGTCCATTCAACATTCTGTGTGGAACATTTGACATGTCTTATTTGACATTCATCAACTTTTGAATGGGAAAAACAGCAGTGTTTCTATGTAAATGACTCGTGCTGGTTTTTCCTCTAAAATCAAAGGATGAGTTGTAATTCATGCTCCCTAGCTAACTCCTTGCCTTTTTTTAGTGCCAACAATGTTCAATACTAGCTAAAGCGTAGCTTTAAATGGACCCTGCTAAAGGCAACAAACGTCTGGCACCTAGCACAACACAGAGTCCTCACATGCTCTGTTTCTGTAATATGGGCAGTAGCAGCTGTATAATCTCCTATTAGGCCAGTGCAAGACCCATTGCTGGAGGTCAGAACCTCAGAAAGTCAGATTCTTTGTCTGATTTCCAACATTTCTATTGCTTATGTAACATAAGTTATACAGAGGCTGCTGTGACCTCAGGTATGTCAGTGTACCCTTGTGGAATTGGTGTTGCCACGGCCACTAATGATGGTCCTCTATGGAGCTGCGAGGTGACTGCCCTAGCTAGCTAATTCTTGTCATCTGTGGTGTGATAAAAAGCTTGCCAACTTTCTTCACCATGATACCAACTTGTGAATCGTAGGTGTTCCATATAGCTCGTCTAGTAGAGCTGGGAGCCCATATGCTGGCGTGTGTCAATCCCCTCTGTCTTGAAATGGCCGAGCTTTCGCTCTTGGAGGCAACTGCCTAATGGTTAAAAATAAAAATCCTGATCAAATTAATGAATTTTGAAATTTGAATTTGTTTTTCATTCAGGTGAAGATTCAACCCGTTGCCAAGTACGACTGGGAACACAAGTATTATTACGGCAGACTGATCGCGGTGTCCAACTCCTTCGTTGCCTACGCCATCAGAGGTGAGTCCTGCAGTCATCACATGCAGAGATCTGAAACTAAAACCATTCTTCAGAGAATTAGGGCAATGATATTGTATGTGGCGGTAATTGTACAATGCTTTGATTTTGTTTTATGTTGCCTTCAAGTTTTTTTTCCAGTATTTGAATTACAGCTGCAATTTTCTGTATTCTCTGAGTATGTGGTTGCATAGGCTTCAGTGCTGTGGATACCTTTTTGATCTCTTTCTTTAATCGAAAAATCTCTTCCCTCAGGAGCCAACAACCACGCTATGATCCGTGTCCTGAGCGTTGGCTCGACGGAGCGCTCCCTCCTGAAGGGCTTCACCGGAGCCGTCACAGATCTGGCTTTCGCTCACCTCGACTCGTCCCTGTTGGGCTGTGTGGACGAGGCGGGCAACCTGATGGTCTGGCAGCTCACCTGCACAGCAAGCAAGATACTGTATCTTGACATGTGGGAGGAATAGAAAAGAAGTGTGTAGCAGGATGTGCAGGTGTGACTTGTGCCGAAAGGGGCGTGAAATCTCTTAGCGCTGGCCAACTAACCAATCAGAGCAGACTGTGCTCTGGTTTCAGACCGAGGGTGAAAAGAGGTGCTGCAGCACAGGCAGTATGAGAAAAATAAAGAGCTTTTTGAACATTAAAGCATGGAGACATGTCCCAGAAATACATACAAATTTGCAAATGAACAGAATATGTCCTCTTTAACAAAAAAACGATTTAAAACTGTTTTTAGTGTTGATGGATTTTAAAATTGCTTCATTTTTTTAACAGACCAAAAAGGTCATTAACATTTTCATAAATAATAAAATGTGCACTCGCTCTTCCTGATTGACATGACAGTAAATAATATACATATTTATATTCAGTAAAGTTAATGCATTAGAGGTAAAAATGACCCCTTTGGTGGTTCTTGGTTTAATAGTCCTATCTTTTTCCTTTTCATCCCATATCCCCTTTAATTCACTAAATCATTTAAAAAATATTAAAAAAAACCTACCTTAGAAAAAGTATTTAACAGAGATCAGGGGGTAGAAATGATTCTCTTGGCGGTCTAGTGTTAAAAGAGTGCCGTACCCATCACACGCCTTTGGTTCCATTTTCCCTAACCCTCGCTCCCTGCAGTGATCAGGTGGTGGTTCATATCCGACGGCCAGAAGACTCCCCGCTGAACTCCCACCGCCGCCTCATATGGTGCCCGTTCATCCAGGAAGACAACGAGGAGAACCAGGACGACCCCAGCCAGACTTTAGCTCTTTTGCACGAAGACTTGGTAACATGATGTTTGAGTTTCAGAATCAGATCACTAGAGGGAAAAAAAAGTAGGCTTTGCATCCATTATTGTATCCCCCTCTTTGTCTAGGCTGAGGTGTGGGACCTGGAGGTCTTGAGGGCCACCTACAGCAGTTGGCCCGTCGATGCTGCCGACGTGAAAGATGGCCTCATCACAGTCAAGGGACACACACAGGTACCAGTCAGGATAAACCAGTAGTGTAAAGAATGATTGTATAATGTTGAATATTGCTCAACTAAGGGCCTTCAAATGGCGCCTTTTTCTGAGCACCAGCATCTTTTTTAGCATACACAGGGCTTAAGTAAAAAATGTATCAAATGCAGTACATTTCAACTACAAACAAAGACAGAGAAGTACTATCAGTGATGCAAATTAGTTGCAACTTCTCACTTCAAAAAAGAAGAAGAAATCTAGATCGCAAAATAATTAAACAAGAGGGGGCCTGTTTTTCCTGGCCAAGGACAGGTTCATTGAACACAACACGAGCGTAACGTGTCTTCACGTGGTTATGTCTCGTCTGAAAGGAGTAACGGAGAGCATTGGAATGCCCCTCCAGCTCTTCAAATATTGCAGTACCCATAAGGAGCCGTACACATGCCGCAGTGTTTGCGAGGCTGTGTCTTTAGTTGTAAGCACAGTGGCGATCTGTTGTTATTAGCATCTGGTTAGCTAGCTAGCTAACGAATTTAAAGAGCTTTTCTACAACCAGGTGGAAGAGAGCTCTCCTGAGAGGCTCAAATAACCTCAGCTCAGTGAGGTTAAGGCACACCTTGATATGATCATTATAATTATTAATGAGACATTAGAGACTAGATTATTAGGTATAAAATACTATATGACAGTAACAAAAAGTTGTTAAAAATAACAAGAATAGAGTTTGAAAGGGGAGCGATTTGTAAAATATCCAAAAAGAAAAATCTACTTACAGTTCTGTTTCATATGGGTGTTGAAAGATGTATCCAAAAATCTCCTCATGTTGCTCTCAAAGTGCACCAGATTTATACTTTTAACTTCAATATTAAAAAAAAAATCTTCCCGGGGGAGCATGCCCCCGGACACCCCAAGAGGGGGTTAGGTCCCCCCCACTTAAATCATGTTCACAAGGATAGGATACTACCGTAAATACATTTGCACACATCTTGTGTCCTTATCTTTCTGTTTTGGTAGTCATGCCACAACCGTGCACGTGAATGCATGCATGCGTCAAACATGATTCATGGTGAGATATCTGGATTAAGAGGTTGCTTTTTCTTTGCACAGCATGAAAGAAAGGCCAAATGAATGGGCTGTGATTTTAGTATTTTTAAGCAGAGGTTGAGTTCAATAATTTGTACGGCCCTCGGAGGATGTTGTACAAATTGAAAGGAAAAAGGTTCCCCACCCCTGCTGTAAATAATAATAAAAACCCTTGATTTATAACTTAACATCTCTGTCTCCTATTGATCTGAGTAAATTATAAAGAACAGCCAGTTAATTGAAGCATTATAGCACAGGCCATTGTCAGATGGTATATTACGCTGTTTTTTTTCTGCTTCGAATAGTTCTCTCTTTTTTCACCATACCTGTGTTTGCATCAGTGTACTATAGTGGTGTACTGCACAATTTTGGATTAGTTGAACACATATCCCGTGCAGTTCTGAATGTGTTTGTTGTTTTACGTCTGCCTCTCCAGCGGGTCAGTGAAGGGGCCCTGTCTCCAGATGGAACCGTGTTAGCCACAGCCAGCCATGATGGATACATCAAGTTCTGGCAGATTTACATAGAGGGGGGGCAGGACCAGCCCAGGTAAGCAAAGGGAGTTTTAAAATGCACATTTATATTTTTTAATGAAATATATAAATATTTGTTTTAGCTCTCACCTACTCTCTGGCTTTGGGTTTATTGTAACCAAATTCTTCCCACTTTTGATTTGTATCCAGATGTCTTCATGAATTGCGGCCTCATGGAGGACGCCCCCTTTCCTGCCTTCTTTTCTGCGACAACCACAAAAGACAGGACCCCGAGTTAGTAGACACCGGTGCACGCAGCTTTCAGGGAGGATTGTCACAGAATTCATATATTCATCTGAGGCTGTTGCTGTTCTCTTAACGTTCACTCTTTGTAGGGTTCCTTTCTGGCGGTTCCTTATAACTGGAGCGGATCAGAACCAGGAGTTGAAGCTGTGGTGCACTGTGTCCTGGACCTGTTTACAGACCATCAGGTTAATGCTTTACTCCATCATTTAAAGTTCAAATCCTTCTTTGAACTGTATTCTGTAGGGATGCTCCGATCGATCGGCCGCAGAATATAGTTCAAAGAAGTGCAAGGCTTGCATGCATGACTCATTAAAGTGCAATGATGTAGTTAAATATGTTTGTCTGGTAGTGCCCCATCACATACTGTTGGTGATTAAGACTAGTCTGAATTTGATTCACTGTTCAAAAGACTTGTTGATAATTATTCCTCTAATCTGAAGCTCGTCCTATTAGTACTGTTGTATGAAAGCAGCATGTTGAAAGATGCTAATGCTGGTGGTTTTCCTTTGTTTAAAGGTTTTCTCCAGATATGTTTAACTCATCAGTTCTGCCAAGTCTGAAGGCGAGCCTGGACCTCTCCTCAGAGTTTCTCATCCTTACTGACGTCCAGAGGAAGGTCAGCAAAATGATGTTTACAAATACGATATATCAACTTTTAATGACTTAGTGGAGATTTACAATTCAAGCGTGTTGGTGTCCCTTTTGAGAAACACTAAAAAGCTGACATTGCATTACCATTTACCACGACATACATATGGCCTCATCTTTGTTGTTGTCGCTCTTTACCAGGTTCTGTATGTGATGGAGCTGCGGCAGGATCTGGACAAAGGCATGGCCACCTTCACAGCTGTGTCAGAGTTCCTCCTGACCCACCCTGTGCTCAGCTTCGGGGTCCGGGACGTCGCACACAGCCGACTGCGACACACTGAGGTCCTCCCTGCTGAGGAGGAGAGCGAGAGTCTCACAACAGGTGTGTTTATGCCACTGCAGTTGTAGTACCAACATTAGGCCACTATGAAAATGTGCTTTAACGCCCAGCTAACTTCCCGGGGGCTTGACTCAAACACAATCATGTTAAAACAAATACGTACCCTTGCACCACAAAACCACCTAACCTGCAATCCTGGTCATTCCTCTTACCTTAGTTTTTTTGCCATAAACACATTGTTTGTTGTCATTTTAGAGGTCAAAGAGGTTACCACACAATCTATATTGCCTTTTATTCAACTGAAAGGCGTGGTAAATATGTAGCAGCATTGATCCTTACTAACTCTGCAAATGCTTTGTGTGGGTATGTTTTTTCTTCCAGAGGGAATTCAAGGATCAACAGAGTCCAAGTCTGGGATCCAAATTAAACTTTACTGTGTTCACACCAAGTACGTTTTTCCCAACCGTCCCAAGTCAATACTTGTTTAGATTTTGTTTTGAGAAAGCAGGATACAACCCTGGGTATGAATGTGCCCATGCATGTATATGAGGACTAGGACTGAACTGAGTGAATTTGTGTGTTTCCAGGAGCCTACAGGATGTCCAGATCTGGTTTCAGCCCAACTTGAGTTCCAACTTTCCATGCTTCCTGCCCCATTCTGATTCCCAGGATGGTTTTGGTAAGTCATAGTCGCAAGAATACCAAACGTTCCAGAGAGAAACAATACAAATCCAAAATCATGAAGGTGATGCAGCTTTAGGTTTACCCAGACGTCCTACCAAAAATGGTCAGTGTCGCATAAATCCCAAGACTTTCCCCCAATACATCATGACAGAAGGAGGAAATGCGTTGAGATTATTTATGCCGTTATATAAGAGAAAACATAGTATAAATCTTACTCATTCAATCCAATATTTGTTACGACAGAGAATTGATGTAACATTTTTGTGATCCCCAACAGATCCCTTTCATTGTGTGTGTTTTGGCATAATGTGGAATATAAATATTTTTAGATAAAACGGTATAATGTTTTTAAATTAGTTTGACCCTTTTGGTACATATAAACTACATTATTCTATACATTTTTTTCTCAGTCCTTTGCTTTGGTTTTTTACTTTAAATTTTACAAAAATGTGTCGGCATAAATGACAGAACAGACATGTATGTTCATTACTCAAATGTTGTGTGTCCAGCAGGGTTTTCAGACCATCTCACTGACCAGAGCTCAGACAAGGAATCAGGAAGTGGCTCCCAGACCGACCTTCGGAAGATCCCATCACTTCCTGCTCCAACTGACTTCCTGTCAAACTCAGGGGCTAACATCATTACCAAGCTGATGACCCCCGATGCCTTCATGACACCCAGCGCTTCGGTACGAACACACAAGCTTTATCTACTGCTTCTTTGTTTTTTATTCATTAACAAGCAGTATAGGCTGTATGGTTCATGTCTGAGTTTCAACATAGAATGCAGTTTACAAAATAGCCATTAAAAGGACATCATGCTTCAAAACTTTTGTATGCGTCGCTTAGCAACATCTTGCTCCATCAATAACACCTTCTCCCATGTATTAAAGCTGGCCCTCAGCAAACACAAGGCCATAACCTTAGTAATAGACAACATCTTTACCTACCACTGAAGAACAGCAACAGTGTTTTGTCATCTAATCTGTAGGCTTTTTGGGAACCATACCATGATACTTGCTGTTTGTAATAAATCACTGTTATGTCACAATCTAGGTTCCGGCTTCTCCTGGCAGCAGCGCCAGCAGTCTGACCATTGTGACCGCTATCAGCAGCAACTCTGACTCTACTAACAGGTACACTTGTAATATGCAAATAGGATTAGGACATTTCGCAGACTGAAAACCCACCTGTTTCCAGTGCACCTTGTTCTAAAAACATAAATAATAATGAATAAATTGCAACACTTACAAGGTTTATTTGAAGGGAATGCACTCGCCTTACAATGGTTTGACTTATTTTAAGCAAATATACCTGCATGTCTCTTGCTTTTGTTTCTGCATGGTTTATTGCACTTAATGCGAGTTGCTTTGGATTAAAGCCTCAGCTATTTTAAGTGTAAGGTCATGTAATATTTTATAATGTAGTAATTGGAAGTCATTACTTTCATCTATTTGCTCATCTATGTCTTCCTCTTTTAACTTTAAATACAGACTTTGTAAATAATAACAAATCTCCAGTGCCCTGTACTACGAAGCAGCGAAGTAACTTCAGGGTTAGCTCAGGGTTTCCGGTCCTACGAAGCTGGTTCACTTCTTACCGGGGTAGATCTCCATTGTAACTGATGCTGAACACATGACCTGCTCCGTAGCAGGTCATGTGTTCAGCATCAGCATCGCGTTTGTTAGGGTTAGTTAAGCCAGGTAGGTAACTCAAACATATCCAGGGTCTGTTTAACTGGCTTCGTCATACAGGCCAATGCTCTTATAGTCACTCATGGTTTTGCGTGTGTCACTGTGTGCAGAGCTATGGACGATGTGAGTCAGACTCCTAACAGAGCAGAGAACAGCAGCAGCAGCAGCAGCAGCAGCAGCAGCAGCAGCAGCAGTCTGGCTCTCTCCACCAGCAGCCCCCGACCTGCCTCTGCTGTGCTGCTGCCCGGACTGGAGAGCCTGCAGGTAAGACATGAGGCACTATGCAACTAATGCTAACAAAAGGCATGTTTGTTTTAAAGAGCACATTTCAACAAAGCTTTTCAGTGTGCTTTGCAGACACATTAATAACAGTCAGATAAAAGAAACCCATTGTAAAATGTACTCAGCCCCGGTACCGGGGGCAAAACGCAACATCTTGCAAGAAACAGCGTCTCAGGGCTTTTTAACATTTAACAAACTATGAATGTATCATACCCACTTAACGGGAAGAAACTCAGCTATCAGACAATATTAACAATGTTTAGCTAAAAGAAACACAAGGGTAATAACAAGCCTCTGAATTAGCCCTAAGCGAAAAAATGCTAATGAAATTAGCACAGAACTCACGGTAAAATATCCTTATTACTTATCGGATCTGCACAAATAAGATATCAGCTAGTAAACTGAGATTCCACAGATTCTAGAATAAAAGTATCATCACTGAGCGATCAAAACTCGCGGCAGGGGAAGCAAACTCCGACATCACACAACGTAGCTTTACGGAGCAAAAACGGAAAATATGTCTTACTTTTTGTTGTTTCTGATAAAAAGTTGTGTTCAATGGCATTAAAACGCTGCTGAAGGTTAATCCAATGTCTCTGTGTCACTTTGAAATGATTACTGATAATCCTTCATATTTATGGCAATAAGCCTAGTTTCCAGTTTTCAGAGTGTATGACAGCTTCCGGTTTTGGGCATTCTGGCTACGCATCACTCATCACCAATGGGTAATGTTTAGATGGATTTTAGGAATTTCCTCTCGATTCTATTGGCTCTAACGGTTAAAAAGAGAGAATCAACTAAATCGACCGATGGGTTCCAGATAGGGCTGGGCGATATGGTCTCTAAATTATATCGCGATATTTACTGATTATATCGCGATACACGATATATATCACGATATTCTGAAATTTCCTCTAAAACACATACATTTTTTTTTATTTAACCCCTTGATGTTTACAGTCACGCCAGTATGATGATTCTAGTAGTCCTTGCAACATATGTCTGCATTAAAACATTGTTATTTATACTGTCTTCATTCGTGGTTTCTATTAAAACGATTTTAACCAACACACAAAAAATATATACTTGTATAGGCCCAGTTAGCTGCAGTCTAACGGTTATATTAGCCTACATATATTTGCCTTGAGTAACATTAAGGAGGTTTGGGTTTTTTGTAGCCTCACAGTCTCAGTCACACAGGGTCTGCCACTAACTTAACATTGGACTGAGAAACAGTTTTTTTAACAGTCAGTCGATGTGCACATCAGGCTACAATATAGAAAGAAATGTGGCTCATAATGTTGGCTAACTTACTTTCTGCTTCGTCATTCTGTACCATACGGGGGGTTCTGGATACATCTGTGATTATACCACATTTCGCTGCATCCTCCTCGCGTGCTTTTTTCTCCCTTTCCCTTTCTGCACCACTTTTCCTCCTTTTTTTCGCAGGATGGGGGTCCATCCTTCCACAATTATTAAGGCTGCCGGTGTCAGCTCAGTCGGTCCAGTCCAAACTAATACAAACAACAGCGCGCTGGTCTCGTGAGAAACGGAGTGGAACAACCATCTTCATTATTCTCCTGAAATGTAAATGTGCCCAATCGCTAGTCTGACAGGTGCGTGGTTCTCACTGTGCCTCATACCGGTGCGACTTTATTTTGGACACCTGCCTGCCGCATTCATGGATTTGGCCTGCAGTCACCGCATCTGGGCTGAATTAAACACGGGCCATGTCAGCAGGCCACATCATATTATGCCAGCGTTGCGTTCACAAGACATACAAAAAAATAATAACATGTTGTGCTAAGGTTTAAACTAGCTAACCTTTCTTTCGCTCTCCTCAAAACAAATGCCTCTCTGTCACTGTGCATGTGTGTAAGGTTTGTGTGCAAGTTGGGCGGGGCCTGCGTGTGTTACTGTGTATATGAGGGAGAAAGGAAAGCTCATTTTGGCCGCGGCGGGAAACTGATTTGACAACATAATACTCGATGTTCACGATGTGGTCATTTACGACATCGCATGTAGTGCAATCCACGATGTATCGTGTAAACTCGATATATCGCCCAGCCCTAGTTCCAGAGATATGGAAAATGCACCAATGACCCCAGAAGTGTTTTTTGTTGTTGCTAAACCTCTCTAAAAAGGTAAAATGTCACTTGTTTTGCATCAATCTTGATACAGGGTACTTATTATATGTTATAGTTTGGATTCCTACAATTTTTAGTCTACCATCCCATCATTCAAGGGTGGTTTTCCCTCTAAGTAATTATTTACATGTTTTTACTTTGTTCAATCTGAATTTACTTTAAAATAAAAAAATTATATTTTGATTCTGACTTTTATCATTGCTTTGAGAAAAAAGATGATTAATGTACCCCTTTTTAGAAGTGAAGATATGGTCATTTTGTTCTTGAGCCTGAGACCTGAAAAACAGGCTCAGGGCTTAACAGGTTAAGAAACGAGCAATAAAAGGACAAGAGAATACAAATTTAAAATAGAATAAGAAGCGTATAAAATAAAGTAGAAAAATGACAGTGCCGTGTAGGATATGAAAGTTCATTAATTTAATAAAAGGCACTAGTATAAAGGAAAAGGATTGATTTAATGTTTGTTACAGATGTATGTAGTATAATAGCTAAACATAACCAGGCTCCCTTTTAATCTGAATAGGATGGCTCTGTTTGTTCATAACACTCATCATCTCCATCAAGGCTTTAGCGTCTCCCAGCGGGCCCCTGGCACTGGACGGCCCTCAGGTTCTGGATGCCCCCCTCCTGCCCCCTCTGGCCTCTCCGACCAGGGCCCGCTCCCCTGACGTCATCTCCTCAGCCTCCACAGCCATGTCCCAGGACATGCCGGAGATCGCCTCCCAGACCCTGCAGCTTCAGCGGGTCCTGGGGTCCAGTCTTGAGTCTTCCCCTCTCTCCGCTCTGCAGACGGACAGCATGGCCTCGGCTGCATCCGCCTTGCACCTGCTCACCTCCCCGCGCACAGCCAACAACAACAGGTACAAGGATGAGAAGCAAAGGAGAAAGTGCAGCGCAAAAATGAATGCTGACATAAATGTTCACAACTTATCTCAGATGTTGTCTGCTATCCTTTTATCTTTCCATCTATCTATTCATCTATCTTTTCGTCTATCCATCTATCCTATTACCAATCCTTTTATCCGTCGTTCATCCATCTAGTTATCGGAATCAAACAAGTTTTATTCCTCCCACATAGGGGAAATGTACATTGTTACTGGGGAGGTTGTGGCTCAGTTGTTAGTGCGCTGATCTTCAGATCACGGGGCACTGGTCCCGCTGCAATCAACATTCCGCTGTGTCCTTCCCTCCAAATTGCCCCTGTGGGGATTGCCCACAGTATTGAATGTATATAAGTCACTTTGGATCAAAGCGTCTAACAAGTGACATATACAGCAAAAGAGAAGATAAAACATTATTGGATAAAGGGCTTGCACAAAATGTAAAACATTACAAATGAAGTTATTCCTATCCATCCTGCCATGCATCTATCTGTCTCTCCGTCCATCCATCTATCCATCCATACTCAAACAAACATGCAAGCATTGAAAAATTCTAACATTCTGTTAACATTCTGGTTAACAAACTATGTTTTTTAATAAACAAAACCATTTTGTGTTTCAGCCTTTTGTCCCTGGAACTCGGTTGTGCTGATATCTCAGTGGGTGGAGCCGTGGAGTCAGAGCCCAGACTAAGCAACACCCCGTCTCTGCTGGAGAACGCCCTATCACAGGAGAACCCGGGTGCGGGGGGAGGGTCAGAGGGGAGCATCAGCCACACACCCTGGCCGGCTGCGCCTGACATCACCAGAGAAACCAGGAACAGTCTCAGGGACAATGGTCTTGGAGACTGGTAAGAATTGCATTAAACAGTTCTAAACATAATCATGTACACAAAGGATTTAAAAAAGCTCTAAAATCGAATTTTCAAGTGTGACCACTACTTTACTTTAGTAAACTTTGACATGCGTTGGAGACAATATTTCAAATATGTCTGGAGGTGTTTGTGTTATTCCAAACAAAGGAACATGATTGACAAAACTAGTATTGTTCACCATAGAGTATTTTTAGAACAACCCGGACGTTAGCATTGCAAGGGCTCCCTTAACTAAAAGCAATTGGATTTTAGAAAAAAAAGAGATACATACTACTACATTTTGCGATAATTAAAAGTTTGGTACATATTAACATAACTTTTATGATTTTTGAAACATCAATGCAATCAGCAGAAGTAAATACGTAGCTATAAGGCAACAAATTACATCGCAGTTGCTTGACTTAATGTCAACAACGCTCAGCTAAAGGGGGTTAATGTTGGGCGTGATGAATAATAAATAAATATTCTTGTTAGCAATCACTGTTTCTATGACACATAGAAGATTTGGGCATTTGTGAGTGGGGTATTTACTGACTTATTTTCTGTTGTAGAACACAAACTGAAAATCGGTTCAGCTTGTGTCAACCACAGACCTTATTTTGGTAATCTAACCAAAAACTCTTTCAAAAAAAAACCTTGACATTGAGACAAGGGAGGCTAAAAGTGCTAAATGCCAACTCATTCCTGCACCACTCTATTTACAAGATCCTAACACAAAAGTCTGATTTAGTGCCCACTGTCATAAATAGAAAGTGCACATTGTTATTTTTGTTTAAAAAGGTGCATAATCTTGTTTTAACCTACCGAAGCATATCCAGTACCAGAACGTAGACACATAATAATGTAAACAAGCAGTAAGGCTTGCAAAGTGATAACATGTCATTGACAGAATGACCAGGTCAGTTGTCAAAGCAGTGTGAAAAGCATTTCTCAAAAGTGTCACATTTCTACTTTGTTGCAGTTCAAGGGAGGAGGCAAAGGACCGACACTTGAACTCACCTTACCACCGGCGCTCCTACCACCTCACACAGAACGACAGTCAGGACGCCGGCGCTGAGCAGAGGTAACACAAATGAACAAATAAGATATGTCCAATTTCATCCTAGATGGAAGATATCTCAAAACAAGGCAGCACAAGTTCAGTACTCTATTTGAGGCACAATAACATCTTGATGTTAGCGATCTTTTCCAAGATGATTATGTAGCATGAACTCTGATACATGATTACTGCAGTGGTCTACTCTGTTCTTATCTTCATGTTTCTGTGTCTGTTCAGTGACCCTGATGATGAGGTGCCCACCATGGCAGCATCCTCAGGAAACTGTGGTCGTTCTTCCCACAGACTACCAGTTAAGGAGTGGAAGACCTCACCACGAGGCTCACCAAAAGTAAAGAGGAAGACCAAGAAAGATGACAGGTATGTTGTTTGATAGTGAAGGAATCAATTAGTGTTCCCTGTCCTGATTTTTGTACAGGACGGAGACTCAGTTTCAACATTTAAGTGGGTGCAAAAGACATCTTTCTCAGTCTGCTCTGATTGATTAACTGTCCGCCTCCGTTGTTATTGGTCAACCGTTTAGAGGTGTCCAGCCCCTTAGCCTATCACGTACAATGTGTTGGAGCGCTAGCCAATACAGAGCGTTTCATATAGATGGGAATAAACATATGTTCAATGCCTCTTTGAATGAGTTGTTTGATTTATTTTGACCTTAGTCAAACTCCATAACATAGCTACATCACAATCATGCATTGGCAAGCGCTGCAACACATAGTACTCGTAGGCTAAGGGGAGGGACATATATAAGCTTTTGACCAATCACAACAGAAAAGAGGTGCTGCAGCAGTATGACAACAATAAAGACCTTTTTCAACATTAAAGCACATAAACTTTAGATAAAGGGTAAAAGATAAACCTAAAAATAAGCATATTATGCCCTCTTTAATTAGTTTTCTGTAACTCAATCCAAAAAAATCATTAATTTGATGTTAATATTTGCGTTTAACATAAATGAATGAAAGAGAATCAGTCTCTAACCACATACATAATGACTTGAGCCATTGGTTTGAGTATATTCAATTAAAGGCGTCACCTTTCTTTCTCCTTCCTCCTCAGTGAATCGTCTCTGTCCAGGCAAATGGAATCTAGTCAGGTAAGGTGCTCACTGAACATTGGTCAGCTTCTTTATTATTCATTAACTGCTACAGTTATACTTAAATGGGAGAAAAGCAATTTAGTATTTTCAAATGATTGGTTCCCTTGATGTTCTCTCGGAAACACATTACACCTTACTTTAACTATGAATTGATTTGTTTTACACAAGGGGACGACATAATATCAAAACAAGCTTGCAGTTACACAAGCTTTGAAATGCTTTCCCAATCAACCCCCAATGTTGAGCTTTTTCACTCTTGCCCTACCTCCCATAGATGAATGCAGAAGTGCAGGACGAGCTACTGATGCTCCTGCGCAGCCAGCAGAGGGAGTTAACTGAGCTGCGTGGACAGATTACAGCCATGCAGAGCACCATCATGGTCCAGGTGGAGCACGTCCTCTCCAACCACCAGGAACAAGAACGTATCCTTCGGTCTTTTTCAAACTGGATTTGACATTTCTTTCATTTTACACCTCACTTGGTAAAAAGTGTCCTAAAGGCACGAAAAGGGTTGTGTATAGAGTTGTGCAGGAATGAGTGCTAAACCAGAAAGGAGTTAGCCTTTTAGTACTTTATGTGTTTTTAATTGGATGCCTGAAATAAGGTATGTGGTTAGCACAAACTAAGTAGATTTTTTATAAGATACGCCAGTAAACACTCCATTTGTGACTGTCGGAAGCTTTCACGTGTCTTCAAACAGCGGTTGCTAACAAGTGGCCAAATGAGACTGCTAAACGTCATCACATGAAACATTAGCCGCCTTTACCTCACCATTGATGACGTCATGCGACTGCGATGTCGTTTATGTATGTTTATAGCCTAACGTTAGCTTTCTACTTCTGGCGATTACAATTCAACTATTAAAAAAAATGGGTGTTGAGTAAATATGATCCTGCCTAACAAAAATTGTACGTATCATAGATGTGCGTTTTCTTATTTTTTGTAATATGGAAAATCCCGTTGCTTTTTGTTGAAGTAGCCCTTGGGATGCTTACTTGGATATTGGATTTATCGCAACTCTTAACAAAAAGCTATTTAAAATGCATGTATTTTCTGATAAATGCCTACAAAGTTGTTTTAACAGTTCACCCGCAATTCTCTATGAAGGGCGTTTTTACATATTTGTTATGAGCCTTGACCTTTTGTGACCTCAGAGCGCAGACTAGAGCGAGTGCTGGCAGAGAGTCAGAATCATCAGCAGCAGCTCCAGGATCAACTGAGCCAGCAGCTCAGCCACACCCTCAGCTCAGTGCTCACCAACAGGATGGACAAGGTGCTGCGGGAGGAGATGAAGAAGACAGTCCCACAAAGTAAGACAAACACGTCATTTAGAACTAAATCTGCGATCAGACACAACAGAGTAGAGCTGTACTCTGCTGAGACAAAGTGGATTGTTCCTAAGAGCAGTCATGTCCATTTATTACCAGATGATGGTGGTATTGCACCATTTTGTTGATTGCAGGATGCAGAGGAGGATTATTTCAAAGCAGAATAGAATGGGAGGGATGAAACTCTCTTTAATGGCCACACGTGCAGAGCACATAGCACACACAGTAGAGGCTTCTCATTTCTCTAATTCCCCTCCTCGACTCCCCTCCTCGACTCCTATCCTCGAGACTTAGTCCCGCCCACAGGAGATGCGAGCGGAGGATTGAGGAGGGGAACCAAGGAGAGAGGAGGGTAAGCAGCAGGCGGTTAGAGAAATGAGAACTCCTCTCCTCTGAGCGGTCATTTTAAAGAGACGTCCATTAATGATGACAGGAGGCACAGCAGCCCTCTGTCTGATGGACAGATGTGTTCATGACCACTTGTATATTTACTTTTAATTCATTGACAGTGCGGTATAATGAGACAATAACAGGCTACAGATGCGGACATATACACACATATATATATATATATATATATATATATATATATTAGGGCTGTCAGTCGATTAAAATATTTAATCGCATGATTGTCCATAGTTAATCGCAATTAATCGCAAATTAATCGCACATTTTTTATCTGTTCTAAATGTACCTTAGAGGAATATTTTTCAAGAGAGGCAGGCACCGTTTATTAAATATTATTATACAGAGAACAGAGTTGTTATCAATTTGTTTTAAAGCTGTGAACGGACACATTAATGAATCGAATGCGTGTGAACGGAATACTTTTTTGCGTTTGCGTATGCGTTTTACCGTATGCGTCCTCGTGGGGCCGGGGTCTAAGCCAAACTATATCCGGTCACAGAGATCTGCTATTTTAAAGTAAAGTCAACACATATCGACCCTAAATATAGTCTATATTAAGAACGAGAAAAGTCTTAACATATATATCCTTTTTTGTAAACATATGACAAATGTGTGAGGGTGATGACGTCAGAGCATCGTCCTATGTGCCAGGGCTTAGCCCCGGACAGCCCCAGCCCAATTTAACCCCTGGATATTTGTGAGGGAGCTCCTATATGGCATTACCCCGCTAAAGCTCACTAAAGTTTAATATATTTCATAGTTCAAAGTTTTGTCAAGTGTTTTGTTTATTGGTCAAATACTGGTTTCTAATGGTTTCTGAGGAGTTTTACTGGAATGAAAGAGCACAGAGTACAGAAGCAACAAAGCAGCATACTGCATTAAACCTGACCTTCACAGAGAGGTTGAAGTTCATGTGGAAAGGAGGCTTCAGTAGTCTGTCTGCACTCTGTTTAGTTGTGCTATCTTACAATCAATATAGTAAATGTGAGGTAAAGTGTGTCTCCAATGTAACCGGTTAGAACTCGAAGTTGCGATGAGGTCTTAAAATGTATGGAAAGGGTCTTAAAAAAGGTCTTAAAAGGTATTAAATTTGACTTCAGGATTCCTGCATATACCCTGAATAAAGAAATGCATGACAAACTGGTAAGAGAAATCGCAAGGTTTTCACTTTATTATAACATTTTTGAATTCTTGGCATGAAGTCCGGCAATCTTTTGACACTTAGCTAAAGCATCAACAAAGCCGCTGGGATCCCCCTCTGTATAATGTGCGCTAGCTAACACGCACATACATACACGGCAATGCCCATCACCAGCACGAACACACACACAATGGCAGATGGATGTTTAAGTGAGAGCAGCAGCGCATTTACAACTTGGAGATATAACCACTATTTTCAATTTGTGGGGATAAAGGAGGAAAAAAATATTACGGTCAAATGTAAACTGTGTGCAGGACAGAAAGCATTGTCCACATCGAATAACAGCAATGCCAATCTCCTGAAGCACCTAACTAATGTGCATGGGGCTATAAAACTAGTCGCCAAAGACCCCACCGTCTCAACCACCGGCAGTGACCCAGATTGAGCAACACCATCTAAACACCCAAAAAACGCCACATGTCACACAGTCAACTAAATAGATTTATTGCCAGGTATGTTGTTGAGGACATGCTGCCCATCGCAACGGTCGAGTCTGTTGCCTTCAGAGAACTAGTCAGCAAAAAACAACACAAAAACTTGTATTTTTATTATTATTTTTTAAAGTAAAGTAACTTTTTACTTTAATAATTTAGTAACTAATAAAGTAACTACCGGTAGTTACTTTTTCGAGAGCAGTAACTATTACTAGTTACTTTTTTTAAGTAACTTGCCCAACACTGCTTTTATGCAATCCAATTGAAGGCTTGGTTCATCGGACCAAAGTGTAAAAATGTTATCAATAGCTGTGTCTAAGGTACTTCCCACATGTCATGTTGCCATTTCTGAGTATTAATGTGCTTTGTGCTCCAGCACAGACGGTGAGTGAGCTCAGCTCTCAGCTTATGTCTTGCATGACATTCTAAACAACCAGGCAGATATTCTTAGTAGGCATGGGCGGTATCATTTTTTTCATACCGTCATACCTTGCTGACATCATACCGTGGTATACGGTATATGACGGTATCAGTCCCAATTTAAGGGTTCATTTCTCCCCCAAAAAATTGTTTTACTCACTATATCAACAGCCCCACCAAAAATATTTTCCACCAGCCGCCACTGACGGTATGACTTGGGTCGACTTGAGCAAGGTGGCGTTCGGCGGCAAATGTTTCGAACGGTATATTATATGTTCGGTGTAAAATGCAGCCCGAGCCGGTAGACGCTCGCAAAGTGCCGCGACGTGCGCGCAAGTGCAAAACAAGGGCTGCGTACATGACACATTGTGCAAATGGCACATTTTGAGATCGGATACAGGACGCGTTTGTAGATGTCCGACGTTGTTTCCATAGTGAGTTTATGTATGATGACAATATATCATCATACATAAACATTTTCCGGGAGTAAATACTTGACTTATTGAATAAAGTTTGCTATATTCACTAACTAGTTTGGCAATATTATTCCGTGCATGTGTTAAAAACCTTATTTCCATTTGATTCATTGGATTACTCGCGTGAATGTTTAGCACGTAAATGCTTTTGTTTTTAAAACCGTCCGACCTCGACTACAAAACCATCAACCAGTTGCATAGGATTAAAAAATGTCAACACTCACTCACCCCGTCTTAAATATTCCCAAAGAAGTGCCTCTGTCTCTCGTTGTGCTGGATGAAATCACTGGCGACGAGTAAACCCAAAATAGTCCCTAACAGGCGCAGAGGCATTTTCCTTTTTACTAGTTGTCCGAGTTTGGGGCCGGCAAATGCTGCCGCCATCTTGCTCAGCTCAGCTCAGCTCAGCTCTGTGCTGAGCTCTGAGAGCGGGAAAGACGGACTGCCCTCCCCTGCACTCTGCTGGCGTGTGCTGTGCATTACAACCAATGTTGTCCCTGTCAAAACTCTGTGTCAGTGTAATAGAATGAAACGCATTTGTGATTTGGCGCACAGTCTGTGACGTCACGGTATTGAAAATCATACCGACGGTATTTCGAAATACCCTGGTATACCGTAATACCGTCATACCGCCCAAGCCTAATTCTTATCTTTGTAAAGAAAACCACATCTATTTATTATTTATATTTATGGTAGGGCTGTGCGATTATGGCAAAAATCATAATCACGATTATTTGGGTCAATAATTGATATCACGATTATTTTGACGATTATTCATTGACCATTTATTGAACTTTAAAACAAATAATATTTTACCAATAAACAAGATCAACGAATATGTTGGAGCGCACTTCCAAAACCATACAAAACATATATTAATATGATAAATAAATTAGACTTAAATAAATTGAATCAAATATGTTGCTGTGCTCTGTCACAACCTACTGAAAACTCCTTAACATAGCCAACATTTTGCTAAAACATAATCAACATATTCCACTCAGTTAAACGTTGAAGGCTGGCCAACCGTCATGGTCCAGAAGTAACAGGAAATAAATGTTGAACTACCAGCAAATGCTGGTAGGGCTGCTCATGTCATCTCTTAAAGAGCAACTTGCAGGTTAGAGACACCAGTGAATAAATGTGTAGGAAAATGAATACACTAGATTTTCAAAAAATATGTAGAAATATACACTACAGTGACATCTGGCGTCGTTTTAGTAAGACATTTTCACTTCCGCATAAAAAAGCCTCCGCACGTGACCTCCCGCGTGTGACGTAACATGGGGGAGAGCGGCCGGTCTAACGTATGAATAAACATGGATCACAATGCTAGTTTTGACACAGAAGAGGTTGAAAATATATATTCGAATGCATATGATTATAATTATGAGCCTGCTATACGTCCAAGAGACCAGGAGCAGCCAAGGATTAGAAAAAATAACGGCCATCGGAGAGAAATGGAGCTGAGGTGTGAGGAGAACAGGGCAGCTGTCTTGGTGAGTGACCTGCGTTAGCTACATTTAATGTTGGCTAACGTCAGTCACATCACAACATTGTAAAGTTAGCAATCATATATCAGGCTATAACCAAAGTAGTATTGATAATATAGTAACGTTACTGGCAGGACTGT